>NC_138235.1:22654466-23162688 GCF_964197995.2 Scardinius erythrophthalmus
GCTAAGCAGTTAGAGATGCTCCATTGAAAGTTGCTACCATATGATGTCTGGAAACAAAGCAATCTAAAATTGGAATAGAGTAGAATCTGACTGGATCTGTAATTTTTTATATAAAAAGACAACATCTTAGTGACAGCAATAAATCCCACTTTCTGTTCAACGTCTGCATGTACATGTCAATGTCTCCTGCTATATACTGTCTAACTTGCAAAGCTGTTGACAAAAGCTTTTGTCATCACTTCAGAATAGTGTAAGATGATAAATTTGTGTTCAACAACCAGCTTAAAAGAACAGTTCACAAAAAAAAAAAAACATAGATATTAAAAATAGAACCCTCAGGTTGTTCCAAACCTGTATGACTTTTCTTCTTCTGTGAAACACCAAAGGAGATATTTAGCTGAATTTTCATGCAGCTCTTTTCCATACAAAACAAGCAAAAAAGGCATGCTCACATCCACGCAAATGCCTATGATTCAATGGTTATTAGCATAAACATTAGTGCAAATTTGGACAGTTGGTGGCGCTAGAGGGTTTAAGTTAGAGACTCCAAATTTGCTATGCTAACAGTTCAGACTGTCCTCTATCTGTGTGCCAAACTGAATAATAATCCCGCAAGCGGTATTATGGGCTGCCATAGACCTGCATGGTGAGAAGAAAAAGAAGAAATAGAAGCGTTTTCTGAAATAAGAATTTTTGCATTGTTAACATTTTTTGAAAGTGCTGAGTCGCAATGTATGTTTCTTCATATCAAACATACATAGGGTTTGATGAGAATACAGCAAATGTGAGTGCCATATAAATACCTAGATATATCTCTTCCCTCCCACATCCACTGGTGACTCAGTGTGTATGTGCGTGTTTTTAATTAGGTTAGAGTGCTGGCAGGTTAGTCCAAATTTGGACAGGAGTACACAGTGACCCCAGTGTTTTTACGTAATTTACGTCATAGTCACGCAACAAAAGAGCCCATCTCTGGCTGTACACAGTGTTATTATATTTGGAAATGCACTGGCAGGACTACACAGCGTGTTCTCTTCAAACAGTTTATTCGGTATGTGAGTGAATATGTGTATGTCAGAGAGAGAGTGAGAGAGACGGTGAGACAGAGAGAGAGAGAGACTGATGGTGAGCGAGTGTTTACTGGAGCAAGACACACAATATCATTAGTTTTTTACTTGTAAAAAGAAAATATACATGTTTTATGTTGTGTGAATACCAAATGTATTGTTTATCCATTAATGCACCTTTGTGTCCTTTTTTTCAGCAAAATCATTTGGAGAGGAAGAATTAAATCCACCTACAATTTTATCACATTCATTCAGAATAAATATCCTAATGATGCTCAATTTGCCGAGCCAAGATGAGCCGCAGATAGAAATATATAGATATAGATAGAAAAGAAATATAATAACTCAACAGTCCTCTTGCACCCAGTGGCTCATTCTTTAAAAAAAAAAATCAGAGAACTGCACTGGCAATGAGGGAAGAAGGGAAGTTGAGGACAGACAAGAAGTCCTTTTCATTTTTTAAATAGTTACTTTTCTGGAGTCTTAGCTCCTCCCTGAGACACAAGGATGGAGGAATCAAAAGGGAGACATATGTGTATGCTCATTCAAATGATGTCAACTTCTGATGACTGTTGCTCAGCATTATTACCTTAAGAAGCACTCGAGGGATCCGCCGTTATGTTGTTGGAGTTTGATCAATCAAGATATTTTCCTAATAAATTAAGATGTGCTATTCAAGTTTGTGAAATTAAGTTTTATTTTAACTGCAAGGGTAAACTTTAGTTCCCCAAAATATAATGCTTTTCTGTGGAACACAAAATAAAAAGATATTTTGAAAGTCAGTGAGGTCCAAAAAAGCATTGGATCCCACTGACTTTCATTTTATGGACAGTTGAAACATTCATCAAAATACACTACAGTTCAAAAGTTTCGGGGTTGTTAAGATTTTTTTTTATGTTTTGAAAGAAACTCTTATGCTCGCAAAGGTAGCCTTTATTCGAGAGAAAAAAAGTGTTTTCTATTTTAATATATTTTAAAAAGTAATTTATTCCTGTGATGTCAGAGCTCAATTTTCAGCATCATTACTCCAGTCTTCAGTGTCACATGGTCCTTCTGAAATTAGTCTAATATGCTGATTAGCTGCTCAAGAAACACTTCTTCTTATTATCAATGTTGACAATAGTTGTGCTCTTAATATTTGAGTGCAAATTTGTACCTTTTTTCAGGATTCTGGATTAATAGAAAGTTCAAAATAACATTTATTTAATATAGTTTAGTGTTTTTCCCCTTAAATTACCATTAATGACAGACAGCAGCAGGTCTCTATAGACTGCTTTCAGAATCAATTCTGTATTTGTGTGCTATTGAAATGTGGCTCTCGTGCGTGTGCTTCGGGTTTGTGCACTGTGCGTGAGTACCGAATTGACCTATACCGGCAAGCCCTGCCCCCCTTAGTTACTGTTGCTATCTCGGACAAACAAACGGAGTTGCTAACTGTATATGACAGATGTCAGTGTGAAAACCATGTTCCAAGATGTTTTTGATAAATCTTGACCACAGAGGGACCACCTCTCTTCGAGGAGCATTCAAGTGGGACTTAAATATGCCATGCAGGGATATATGAAAGATTTTAAAATAAATATGGTAGATTAATTTGGAAGCGAGGGCTTACAGATCACAATGCAAGCGGGAGAAGCCTCATGTTACGGTCGTCACGATCGCAGATGGCTGTTTTTGAGCCATCGGGCCTACTTTTGACCTACTGTACATGATGTGAGAACAGTTAGCTATTTAGGTGTGTATGTTAGCATGGACTTAATGAGAACTAGAAAATGAACGTTTTCGGCTTTATTGGGATTTGGGCTGAATCTTTAGGGAACCAGGTTACTGCGTTCACATCATTGATATTATAAATAAATCGTATTGTGCAGAAAATTGGTCCGTTCACGCAAATCTTATCACACTTTTGAAACGCGCTGATGAACGTGTGCACAGTACGGTGATTAAAAACATGAACACCCATGCCCATCCACTCAGGATACCTTGAATCAGTGCTACAAGTACACCAGACACATAGACACTATTTTTACAGCATAAACACCAAAAACCGATGAGAGTTTCGGATCTTCCAATGTTTCTCTATGGCGCTGAAACCTAAAGATGTCCGAGTTCCGGTCCCGTGCAACTGATACTTAACTGCCATTGGCTCATCTGCGTTCGAGGGGAGGGGCTTACCGATTAAGTTCTCTTTCACCTCTGTTCGAATGTGTAAATTGGCAAGACAAAACGAGTGTAAAAAAATAAACTTTCATTATACGTGCCAATCCATGGAGCCTGGTCCATACAGCTAATGGATCAACTACGATCCACTACACCCCTAATCCTTGGTGAATAAAAGTATTTAAAAACGTACTAACCCCAAACTTTTGAACGGGAGAGCATGTTTTACACTCCTGTCCAATCTGCCTTGTTCCCGTGGAGAGCCCCGTCCCTCTGAACAACTGCAAGCATCTGTATGAGGTGCGCCAGGGGAATCATGGGTAATGTTCTCGTCTCTGTCAGTGTGGGTAATAAAAGGAGAGCATACCTATGGGTTGAGACAGACAGAATGGGATGGCTCAACACTAAGCACATTCTCCCAGATGACCGTGGTGTGTGTAAATTGGCGCTATGGGAGATGTATTCAGGGGAGTCAGGTCTACTGGGCTATCGTATCTGCCTCAGTATAACAATATGACACAGAGAAGAGAACATGAGGAGGAGAGACAGAGAGAGAGAGAGAGAGAGAGAGAGTCTGAGAGAGGAAAGAGATGAGGGAGTATGATATGAAAGGAACTGTGCCACAAGCCAAATAAACCTCTCCTGTAAGGCTGAAGAGCTCAGAAACACAATCACACTCACACACACACAAACATACATACATATATATGGGTGTTTTTCTACTTTTGGCCTTGTGGACTGTGAAAATATGCACTTTTGAAACACACTTTTCACACTCACACCTGTTTATTTGTCTATTAGCAATGTCCAACAGACGACATACATGCAACACAGAATTATATAATTTCTCTCCTGAATGTCATGAACAAATATTATTTCCAGCACCTCAGATCACCAGTCTTTCTGTGGTGGAAATTACACTTTTGGATTAAAATGGGCAACTTCCTTGTCTTACTAAGACTAATTTCATAGTTAGTGTGTTATTTATCCTAAACACAATGAAATAATATTTTAGCAATTTTTTTGCATAATTTTACAAAAATGACAGCTCAATTTGGATTTTTTTTTTACGTTTTAAAAATATTTGTAACTAAAATATTGTTTACTGGTGTTGTAAGATTTCTTTCTCTCAATATGCCTCAATTTTATCTCAGCTCTTCACTGCCACTGTTGTCTCCTTGGTAACCAAGAACAGTAACTTTTAATGAAACTTTATAACCTTATCTAATTATCATTATCTTATTTCTCTGGAAATGACATTTTAAAATGGTCGAATAATACAATAGCCAGCATGTTATGCTATGTTTTTACTCAAGTTTGATTTTTGGCCCTTTGTTGTAAATAGTTTGGGCAGTTCTGGCTTAGATTATCATAGTTTTAAAAAAAAGAAAAGTAATGATTAATATTTTATACATTTTCCCAGTTTACGATTGAAAGTCGGGGTCTGGGACAAGGTTAAGACAATTAAATCTATACAGACCATAAAAGAAGTTTGAAAAGTAGCCAAGGCAGGATTAAGAGTTTATGAGGCAGTTTTAATGTGATCTTCAAGCAACAAAAATATTTTTAAAAAGTTGCAATCTATTAGTTTAAATAAAAATCAAACCCTGGGTCATAAAAGTTCCTGAACTCGAAGAAACACCCATGTATACAAACACATCCACACCAAAGCCGTTAAATGAGCAGAGAGATGGAAATGAGACTAATCTCAGAGCTGAGCCACAGAGAAATCCGTCTTTTCAGCTTCCACCATCTGGAGCAGAAGAGCATGGTGAGGTGAATCAATGCCACACACACACAAATACTCACACATATAGACTGTCAACCACCCATAATACAAAAAGGGGCGTGTAGGAACACCAAACGTTCGGCTCCTACTTAAAAAGTAAATACTGCTGAGTATCAGCACACATTTACTTTTGTACAATAATCAGCTTATAGCAGCAAGTGTCTGTGCGGTCAAAGCGAAAGACTGTGATGAGGATGAGGATGGCGTGTGGGCGGGTGGCAGCCGCGCGTGCGTGTGTGTGTGTGTGTCTGCGCCATCCTCACGACTGGCTCTCCTCTGCAGTATCAACCCTAAGCAGCTTTCAGCTGTTCACTGGCTTGTGTGAGTGTGCAATGAAGACAGACTGACAAGAGACTCAAGAGTCTAAGGCTCGTTTTAAGGTGTGCATATTAGGAAACTAATATACTTGGGACATTAAAACATCCGCCATTATTGTCTCAAACTCTCATATGTTTACACATTCACACATGTGCTGCTGTAACAATGACATGTGATGACTACGTGAATACATTTGTTTGTACAAAAGCTTTTGAGCTTATTGATTTTATTTGAAAAAAATTTCATTTAAAAATGCATGTGTCTAACTTGTACAAATATATTTTTAGGGGATTATTAGCTTTAATTCTTAGGGATGCAGGGATTTTTTTTTTAATCTAATGATATCGGTTGAAATTATATATTTAATTATACATGGTAATTTTCCCTATTTTTAAATGTAGATGACCTAGGCTACATGAGCTGGTCACAAAAAGTTAATCTTCAAAAACACTACAAATTTAATAACACTGATAAATGCAATCTTTAACAAATGTCAAAATAAATATTTGGGTTTTTTTGTATTGTACATTATAATGGTGCCTAAATTGACTTTAATTAAAATTATAACTAAAATTATAATTATAAAATAACTAAAATTATTTTAGTTTTTAATTTATTACTATTCATGCAAGTATGTAGGGCTTTATTTATTTATTTTTAATTATAATTAAAATACTTTGCAATGTCGACACTGCTACTGAACTGAATTGAATCAACAATGAAATAAATTGAGGTGAATAATGACACTATCTTTTGTAGAGCTGCTTTATAGCTGAAAATTATTTGTTTCATAATTGATGAATTTTACAACTTTAACACTGTTAGCAATCTGTATTGTGAAGCAATCTGTATTGTATAAAGCGCTACAGAAATAAATGTGACTTGACTTGACTAAGCAATAGGCTGCAAACAACACTGGATGTCAAGACAAACATTTAACTCCACAACTATTCCCTGCCATCAGATCGATATCATACCAAACCATTTGACCAAACTCATTATAAAATCCATTATCCAAATCCTACAGAAAGCGTGGAGGATTTCATACCTGGTTACTATGGCAATAATCTCAGTTGAGCAAAAGTTGAACCATGTCGTGATCACATTTGGTGCTGGGCTTTAGCTCCTGTGTGATAGTACCGAACTTCCAGGCTGAATAAAAGTTGACAGAGCAACAGTTCTCAGGAGATTTATGAGTTTTTTCTGTACTCTGACTGCAGCAGTGGCATTTAAGCAGAACAAGATGAATGCACTTGTCTGCAGGAGAGGTTCAGAGACATACGTGCTAATGAGTGAAAGTTCTTCATCAGCGTGTCGCTGCATCGACGACGTCAAATTCACAGCGGCAGTTGATCACATGGTGAAAGAGTCTGCATGTATTTTTGGAATATGAAAATTCTCCTCCACAAGTGCAAAATAACCAATGAATTCAAGGAATCAACAAACGGCAAGTTCTTTCGTGGCACCAGATGAAAGCAAACACTTTTTTTTTAAAGAGATACAGTGTGAAAAAGGCATGCTGGGTAGTGATATCAAGCTGAGCAGATAAACATTTTCAAACAATTGCCCTTTGAGATCTATAGCGGTGTAGGCACACAACTTTTGCTCTCGTTCAGGCACAGACAAACATATTTGCATGCTCATGTATTATTCAATTATTCATATTTTTAGTTTCTTCAGGGACTGATTCAAATGCAAGATCCTTTACACACACACATATATACATACATATATACATATATATATATATATTGTGAGGGAAATTGTGAGTTCTCTCAGTTCAGATAAGGTGATTTTTTGTGTTTTTCAACGGCTCTGGTCGTCCCGTGATTTCGAGATGACAACACGTGACGTTCTACTGGGTCACATGGTACAAGTAGGAGCTCTTTGACAATTCCCAGCTTAATTTACAAGTTGTAAATATGAGCTCTAGGGAGTGGGACGTCCCTGGTGAAAAAAAACTATGCTAAGGATACTTGCAGCCATACTAACTATCAGTATACTTCAAGTGTGTTAATGATTAGTTAACTTGAAGTGTGCTATTTTGAAACCACTAATTTTGTACTAAGTATATTTTAGTTGTAACTGAATTGTAGTAAAGCATAACTTTAAGTGTATTTATTGTACTTTTTTGTACTAAATTGGACCAACTTCAAGTCTACTTAATTATACTTTAAGTATATGCCTGTTTAGGGACTAATTACATGCTTGATTAGTGATATTAAAGTGTTATATATATATATATATATATATATTTTTTTTTTTTTATGGTACTAGCCATTACATTATGACCGCCTGCCTAATAACATGAAGGACCTCCTTTAGCCCGCAAGACAGTGGCCACCCAGCAAGGCATTGATTCGACGAGGTGGTGATAGGTCTCCTGGGGTATCTGGTAATATAATAATGTCAACAGCCGGTCCTCCTGTTCCCGTACATTGCGGGGTAATGGTGATGTAACATGAGCCCACTTTTCCAAGTCGAACCACACATGTTCGATTAGGTTCATGTCAGGTGAAATTGGAGGCCAAGGCATTAACAGTGGTTCCTCGAACCACTCCTTGTTTTTATCCTGTTGGTAATGGCCATCACCAGTATGGAACACAGTTGCCATGAATGGGTGCACTTGGTCCGCAATGATGTTCAGATACCTCACAGCTGTCAGGGATTGTGCTATTGGGAAGAAAACATTGCCCACAACACAACACCGCCGCCACCGGCCTGTGTCCGCCCAACAGTGCATCCAGGTGCCATAGCCTCTGTTGGTAATCGGCGTATCCGCGCTCGGCTGTCGACGTGATGCACCAGGAATCGTGATTTGTCAGACCTTTCAATCATCCACGGTCCAATCTCGATGATCTTGGGCCCATTTCATGCGTTGTTAGAGATGGCGTGCAGTTAGCATGAAGACCCAGCTGGGTCGTGGGTGAACAACCCACAAGGTGCGCTGTTTTCGAGATCGATAAAAATACATAAAATTCTGACTTCTAGAAGATGGAAGCCCACAAAATAGGATCTAGAGTGGTCATGATTATGAATCCATTTAATTAAATATATGCACGTAATAGAATCTAAACTCTATTATCTGTCTCTGTGGGCTACACATCACGACTTTACTGCGTCAGTGTCAAACTAAACCACACGGAGGGTTAATTATTTGCCAATGGTTTGACTTTTCCACAGAGCTACCCATTGCCATAGAAACTGAAGTGAAAACGAACTACCTGTGATTTGATATTGAATGAACATGACGCATGCTTATTAATATTATTTTTGGAGTGGAATGTGTGCGTTTCAGAAAGCAGAATGCAAAAAGATTTTAAACTGATTTAAAATTACTGAAGGATGTAACGAGAAGCTATGGATGAAGAAACTATATAAAGAAAGAAAGACAGGTTGAAAAGGAATATCTAATAATAATGCGGAGGACAGAAGGAAGGGAAAAATCAGTGAGAGATGAAGATTAACGTGACTGAAAAGATGATAGGTTGAAACAGTGCATTAAATTGATCCCCACTGGCCCTCTTGGCCCTTCATCACTTAGTGGGCTACTTTGGAGTAAGTGCCAGAAGAAGCATTAGCTGAATTGCCGGTAAAACTCCTCTTAAACGGCCTCAGAATTCTCCCTGAGGCTCAGCCAAGTTGAAACAAAAAATATACACAGGGGCGAATGACTAGTTGCCCATTCAATCTTCATTCAAGGTTCACCAGACCACAATCAGATGGGGGTGCAATAACTATTTTTGTAATAAAAACCACAATGGGGGTGCAATAACTATTTTTCTACTTTCGAGGGTGTTAACATAAGAAAAAATAGAGCATCTTAAAAACCTGTATGGATGTGCTGTAGGTATAGTGCTTTGAATTTAAAGAAACAACTCGTTGCAAAACAAAACTAATCTAAATCCCCTCAATAGAATCTACAATAGTAATATGTGACAGTGCCATGTATGGCCAGTGCTTTAAATTTAAAGGCACAACTTTTCTAAGAATGTTTTGCTCTCCAAGCTGGCTAATATGCTAGTTCAGGCACACCCAGTAAAAATAAATAAATATATATAACATTTAAACCCCTAGATCAGGGGTCGGCAACCTACGGCACACAGAGGGGCAATAACTGTCACGTAAGTAATAGCAAATAAATTAAATTTCATGACAAAAAGATTACCTTTTAACTGTAAACTAGGTATTCACACCAATAATTAAGAGGTGTTTTTGTTTATTTTTTATTTTTAACCGCCATTGTGATTCATCACGAACATTCAAAGACAAATATATCTTTTTCGCTTTTAAAATACATTTGATTCATAATCTGAGGCGGCACCTTTGAATGGGCTGCTGCATGACTCATGTAGGAGGGAAAACTGCAAAAGGCACTGTGAATGAAGGCAATAATGTAAAACCAACTCATTTCCTTGTTTAGGGTACTTATGAGAAGTGGATCACTAGACATTCATTATGTGACTGAAGTATACAGTTTATATATGAAGAGTTCAGATGCAAAAGCCTCTAAGTGCCATCTGAATTTTGATTTCATTTTTATCAAGCTCGTATATTTAAGTTCAGTAATTTCACTTAAATGACAATTAATAGGTAATTTTCATTGCCATTTAAGTGAATTTACTGAACTTAAATATACGAGCTTGATAAAAATGATCATTCTAGAAGAAAATTTCAGATGGAACTTAGAGGCTTTTGCATCTGAACTCTTCATATATACACAGGAGAACCCATTGATCTACAGTAGAAAACTCGGGTCATTATGAAACTGCCAGATAAAACATTAAAAACATTGAGTGTAGTTTGTAGTCTGCTATTTTCTCTGTAAAGTGTGTAACATTCAAGAAGATTTAACATATCTTAAATTTTGTGATCAAATCGCAACTCCAAGGAAAGTTACTTTCTCCCAGATTGCGTTCTCCTATGTGTGCTCTTTTACAAGCATATCCCTGCTGTGATGGAGCATCTGCCTTCCCTCAAATTGACGCTGATCAGCCACATCCAGACTCACAGCAGGAGCAGGAGACAGAGGGGCCTGCAACAATGGAGTCCTATTGCCATTGTAGAATGAGGCATTCTGTATGCTTATTATGTCTTTAAATCCAGCCCTGCATCTCTTGTTTCCTCATATAGGTTCTATGCATGCACAAAATATCCTCAAGGTCAATGTACAGCATGGACCTCTGACAACTGACCTTCAGTCATTTGCGTATCCTCAGAGACCTGTGTCTGAGAGACAATAGCAACTACAAACAACTCTAGCAAGCTGCGTTTGACTTCTACGCTGTCCTCTCATTCTGAGATGGCCACGGCCCACCCACAGTCCGTTCACACAGCGTCTGATGCATATTGCATTCAAAAATGAACTCAACGGTGCTGCTTTTCCAAGAGTAAAAGCTCTTTTTCATACAATGACAATTCATAGTGACCACATCTGTAAAGCTCCGAAACTGATAAAATGTAGCCTATAACATAGGCAGCATAAAAGTAGTCTATTAGTTTAATTCACTGCACTTACAGCTGTATTTAGGATGAATTTCTCCATTACATCATTATTTGAACAGGAAGACGTCAATAGTTTCAGTAAATAACCACTACAATCATTTTCATGGCTACATACACACACATACGCATACAAACATAAACAGTTTTAAGGGGGGACATTTAAAGATGATTATTGTATGTAAAGATGGGGGAAACAGCAACAAGGCACTGTAAATGGAGGAAATTATCAAATAAACAAAGGTTAGCCACTGAGCCAGAAATCTCAGGAAGTTAAGTAGCCAATTAAAATGTTAGTGAGCATAGATTGTAGTTTGCTATTTTCAGAGAAAAATATATTAAAAAAAATACAATCATACAGGTTTGGAACAACATGAGGGTGAATAAATGATGATTTTTTCCTAACCTTTCCTAAGGGGCCTGTTCCTGCAATTAGTTAACTGGAGTTCTTCTTGATGAAAAGCATCTATTACCGTAAATGTTAAATAATCAGGTGAACAGGCTCAGGTGTGGAGCGGTCCAGATGGTCCTCAGGATTGAGTGGGGAATGATGTACGGCCGACAAGCTAATGCATTAGAGTCCATTCAGCATTGAGCCCCACTGGGCCACACCACTGTTCACAAAAACTCTGCAAGTGTAACAGCTGGCACAAAGCAGCTCACAGTGAACTCTTAAGGCAAGGAATTGTGGGACAGAATAGTCTTCCGCCACCTGCTCAAGGGGAGATATGGCTTTCTGAAAATGAGCTCTGACCTCTATCTCTCCTCTGTGAAACTCTGAGAGCACTCTAAATAACAGCCGCTGGGTAAGTCAACACAGAGGACTGGTGAAAGGAAGCTGCCTGACCCGCACATCTTCTCTGAGCTCAGGTACGTCCGTCTCAGCAGGAGCTCAGACAGCTGACGCCTAGAGCACACAAACACTGAAATGACTTTGAAGTGGTCTCATGTAGAAAGGAATGCCAAACATCTCTCACCATCATTTCCGTTTTATGCTTATTGAACTATTGCAAAGTGTTTTTCTTTTACGTGCATTTACAAACACCTTCAGACAGCAAATTTGGCTGATAAATGAAAGAACTATCAAACGTTACATATTTCGATTGTTTCTTCTATCCAAATACAGTTGTTTTTTTAAAACTGAATAAATCATGAATAGCTAGACTGATAAATTTTAATATCATAGAGAGTGAAATAAAGTTATTTACTTTAAGTTCCTGGTCTCGTTGTAAACAATTTAGCAGAGCATTTTGTTCATGCTGTCTTGTAGTATTTAATCAAAATGTAATAATTTTCAGTTTTGGCCTTCAGGATAGTTCACAGGTTATTAGATAATGCAAAAAAACAACAAAAAAAACACACAGAACCCGGTTTTGCTCGTACAAGCACAAGACGCATAATAGTAACTATATTATTGCACTTAGTATAGAACACAATAACTGCAGATAATGAAGAGCCACAGGCGCAGCGTTGATGAATGGAAAAGAAAGCAGGGTCTCGAGCACGAGATGCAGTGCAACTGTCAGACTTCAGCCTAAACACAATTAAAAGTAGCGGAGCTTACCGTAAACGGCTCCGACAGAGCTTTGCTTTCTCATATGTGCTCATATACCGGTAATCTTGTTCAAAGTTCATACATAGCATCATACTGGTAATGTTACAACTTCTCATACTGGGGAATTGCCAGAACTGATTTAGAGGAATTTTTGAAAGGTTCCTGTTCACACCTGATCTCTTAACTGTAATTTACCAGTAAAGACTGAATGTTTGAAAGTGCATGCTATTTTAGCATTCGGCCGGGATCCATTCTGCATTCTGTAGTAACAGTTATTCATGATCTAGGACATTCCTGATGGATAAAATCCAATCATGCCCTATTTTTCCCTCATTCACTGGAAAATGCATACAATTACAAAAGTAAAATGCAGGTTAAAAACAGCAATTCAGGTTGTCAATAAGATTATGGCTTAATGGCTTAGTGAGGTTCTTTTTTCCATTGTTAAAATATTCCTATCCCAATTTATTTTTAGAGACAACTACTAAGTCATTTGCAGGTTGATTTTCTGAAGAGTCAACACTGTGCTTAAAGAAAATTGCTTTCTGTTTGAGTGATGAAGGATGTTTATAATGTCTTGAGGAAGCAATCCAAAAGTATTCCCATTTATCCCAATGGCAGCTGTTCACAGCCAATCAGCCCCTTTGAGCCAATCAGCTTAGCCATAAATGTCATATGACGAATCACTCAGAAGGAAAGTAACACGCTAACAACATTGATAGGTTGATGGCACCACAAAAACATGGACATAGTCAAACCTTTCACTAGTGATTATCCTGTGAAATTACAGCAGACAAAGGGGGGAAAGCCCTGATCTACCATAATGTAATGAAATACTTGCCATTTAAATGTTGCTTACAACAGAGAAAAATTATATGGCTTCTTATGCCAACCAGACAAACTCTGTATGGGACAACTAGTTTGAAGGGGTGGTAAGAGCCATTATTTTCTGTTTTGTGCCAAAATTACACATATTTTCTGTAATTTAACTACTTTTCCACAAACCCAAGATTTTCTGAATGCATTGGCAACATGGCAACAGTATCTATGGTACTATGTACATGCATGAGAACAGATTGTGAAAAGTAAAGCCGTCTGCTGGATTCTGTGAAAGTGAGCTCAACACTTTAGCTGTGGACTGTATCTGTGCCCGCGGCAAAAGCATTGACTGTCAGAGAAGCACAATCCTCCTCTAAAGCTCCCCTGAGGAAAGAAAATAATCTTTAAGTGGGGTGAGGAAAGTTACAAGTCGCCAGCTCTGAGACAATTACGTCTTGAGGGAGAAACTCTCTAATCGTCTTCCTCACAGAGCGTTAAATTGTTGGAGAAGCTCAAGTATACTGAGGGATTTCTCTAAAGCTAACCTGATGAAGTCTATGGACCCAGATCAAGGTGAAAGATGAACATGCAAAAGAACAGAACATCTACATTTCCCAGAATGCTTCAGACTAGTTCTAATCTAATGGGTCTTAGGTCTGTTCTGACAATGGCAAATACAAATAATAAAAATATCTGTACAAAAAGATAACTGTACAAGTCAAAGATGGTGTGATCCAATCAAAATCTACTGTATTTTGGCCCAAATTCATCTTTCATTTGGAAGAAACTAGACAAAATATGACCATCAACATGGACAGGTTGCAAAAAGTCCTCCACCTCAAAAACCATGTAAAAATATGCAAGGTTAAAAAAAAGAATATATTAAATACATAAATTGTCTTTGGTGTTGTGAATTATTAGCTACCAAGAGAATGAAATCATCCAAATTTATACCCCTTTCACACAGCGCTTTGAACCCGGAAATTGCCGGCAAATTGCCAGAGCGCCTTCTGTGTGAAGGCAAACTCGACCCGGGATTGATGCCGGCATCGATGCCGTGTTGAGGACCTAGTAACATTGCCGTGTTCAGTCCCGGAACGCGCGCTGTGTGAACAAAAGCCGTAATAATGCCGTGTCGTATTGATGACGCTGAAGCCGGGATCGTTCGCCAGCTGTGAAACGGTACGTAATGCGCAAGTTTGTGATCGAATCAGAGAAAAAAATGCACAAGCGTGGTTTCTCGAGAGAGAAATCGCAGCTCATAAGCAAACTTCAGACGCTGCTGAGACATTACATGTCACATCCATGTCACGTGTCTTTACGGGATTTTTACGGGTTGTGTGTGAACGCACTCTCTGATTCCGGAAAATCACTGGCAGTGTGAATGAACCAAAATCAAACGAACCCGGGTCAAATCCCGGGTCACTTTATCCGTGTATTTTCCGGAATCTCTGTGTGAAAGGGGCTAAGAGACACCTATAAGTCCCTTTCACACAGAGATTCCGGAAAATACACGGAAAAAGTGACCCGGGATTTTACCCGGGTTCGTTTGGTTTTGGTTCATTCACACTGCCAGCGATTTTCCGGAATCAGAGAGTGCGTTCACACCGTTCACACACACAACCAGTAAAGACACGTGACATCGATGTGACTTATGTCTCAGCAGCGTCTTAAGTTTGCTTATGAGCTGCGATTTCTCTCTCTCGAGAACCCACGCTTGTGCATTTTTTCTCTGATTCGATCATAAACTTGCGTTACGGATCGTTTCACGATCCCGGCTTCAGCGTCATCACTACGACACGACATTGCGGCTTTTGTTCACACAGAGTGCGTTCCGGGACTGAACACGGCAATGTTACTAGGACCCCAACCCGGCATCGATGCCGGCATCAATCCCGGGTCGAGTTTGCGTTCACACGTTAAGGCCGTGTGTCCACCAAAGCGTTTTTAGCCAGCTGAAAACGCTAGGCGCTCTGCTGAAAACGCCTAGCTGTGGGCGTTTGAGAGCGTCTTGGCAGCGTTGCGTTTTTTTCAGTTGAGACACATTGCTCGTTATGATACGGAATATCCGCGAAAGTGTTACTAGTATCTCATTTCACACATATTTTGTTTCTGTGTTGATTCTACATAACAATGTCGATACAATATAATGTATTTTCTCTGGCTCTTGTTTTAAATGATTTTGTTCCGTTATTATGCTTGTTGTTGTCATCTGTTGACGTTGTAGGCTACAAGCAGAATGTGGTGGTTGGTCAGTGTGGTATTAGTCCCGCCTCTCCTCCACTGTGATTGGATGGTTGGGTGAAAAGTGACAGTGATGAGCGCTGCGTTTTACCCAAAGTTGAACATTCTTCAACTCTCGGCGACCTGTAAAAAACGCAGAGCGCTCGGCGCTTCAGCGTGAAAAAAACACTCAGCGCCTCGCTGCGCTCATGGCGTTTTAAAAACGCGGCGATCCCATTGAAAACAATTGAAAAAACACGCCAGCCGCGAGTAAAAACGCTTTGGTGGACACACGGCCTAAGAGCACTATTTTTTTTTTCAACTGTTAAAACAGCCTGTTAAAATTTAATAGTTTTAATAAATTGCCATAACTAACTAAATAATAGTACCAAAGTAAAAAATATGTATATATTAAATATTAAGTGCTTCTTGATATTTTTTATAACATGCAATACTTTTTTCAGGATTCTTTGATGAATAAAAAGTTAAAAAGAACAGCATTTATTTAAAATAGAAATCTTTTGTAACAATATCCATTATTTTAAATTGTAATACTATTTCACAATATTCCTGTTTATTTTGTATTTTTGATCAAATGCATGCAGGCTTTTTAAACTTACCATACTGTGTGTGTGTGTGTGTGTGTGTGTGTGTGTGTGTGTGTGTGTGTGTGTGTGTGTGTGTGTGTGTGTGTGTGTGTGTGTGTGTGTGTGTGTGTGTGTGTGTGTGTGTGTGTGTGTGTGTGTGAACATGTTTTTCTACACCAGTGGGGACTTAAACCTGAATGCACACAGACTCATGGGGACTCGTGTCACCGTGGGGACCTAAATTGAGGTCCCCATGGGTACAAAAGCTTATAAATCATACAGAATTAGTTTTTTTGAAAATGTAAAAATGCATAATGTCTCCTGTGATGGGTAGGTTTAGGGATAGGGGCAGTGTAAGGGGATAGAATATACAGTTTGTACAGTATAAAAACCATTACGTCTATGGAGAGTCCTCACAAAGATAGTGCACCAGACATGTGTGTGTGTGTGTGTGTGTGTGTGTGTGTGTGTGTGTATATACAGTATGTATGTGTATGTGTGTGTGTTTCTAAATACATTGATAAACGCATTCTTTTAGATGGTTTATATGACACTATATAAATAAACATACAAATAAACAAATAATGTTGTGTACTTTGGTACAGTTTTAGTTATTTGTTGAGTGGCCACACTTGATGTCCATGATGTAAAATAATGTAAATGCAACAACTAAATACAGAGTGGGAATACAGTTTGAGATTCGTATGATTGTGTGAATACAGAAAGAAATATTTAAAATATTTTATATACATTTAAAGTAAAAGTTTTGGTATTGAGGGCAATATGACTTCAAAAAAGATCTGTGAATGAAACAAAGGAGAGAATCAACAGAATCATACACAGTACACACACACACACACACACACACACACACACACACACACACACACACACACAGGTTGACTGCTTTCAGAAGACTAATGAGCTCTACAGTGATTGAGGATGTATTTAGATCAGCTCAATTAGATGAGCATCAAATAAGCACCTCAACACAGGTGTCAGAAAGAAAGAGAGATGGGACCGAGAGAGACGGTGGAAATTAGCAGTTGCATGTATTCTTCCCCATTCTTTACGCTTCCTCAGAAGAAAGTGTCCCGCGCAACACACAGCGATCAAACGTGTGCCGTACACAGGGGTCGCAAAGCAACATCAAACAGCCTTTGCACAATAGCGGAGAGGAAGGGACTAATGGTTTCAGCATCTTTTATTTCAGATTGCATGTATGTGTGCACGTAATGAAGGCTTGCTGTCAGTATATCGGTGTGCATGCAATAGCAACATTGTATTCTTTGAGCACCATCTATGTCGCACAGATAAGTAACAGATAAGTTACCACATATAATAATGAAAGTATTAAAATGTGTTTGTTTGCACAGCTGTCTCGTCCCTACGTAAGGCAGAGATGGATGTGTTACCATAGTGATCTGCATCTCAGCTCACTTCCCAGACAAATTTATGTAATGAGATCACACAAACACATGCACACACAAACACGACATCATCTTCACGGCTGTAGTGATAACCAAATGACAAACACATGCTAGCCTAGTAACATTCTATCAGCAGCTTGCACACCTACACGCAACATGGGTTGCATTAAGACATGCGCTAATAAGGCCAAATCAGATGAACTGCACATCTTGCCTTCACGTAATAACATTCAAAATCCACATTACTGCTCTGTAAATTGGAACAAAAACACTGCAGCTTATTTATGCAAAAGAGGGGGAAAAAAAACAGAAAAGTGATACAAAACTAAAAAGATTTTTTTTTCACAGACACATCAACTGTTGCATCTAAACAAACAGAAACATCAGATGCAGAGAAAGAACATCCATCCAGTCATCCATCCATTTTCCAAGTGTTTTAACCAGACTACTGTATAATTAACCAATTATATACGTCAATCAATATGGAAGAGTCTCGAATGTCATTAAAAATGCAAATGCTCACTTAAGTATACACTCAAAACATAGTACAAATGCAAACAGCTTAGCATTGCTTTAAATAACAGTATTCATAATTCATCTGTAGTTTCATATATTGAAACCATAAATAGCTTGTAACTTGTCAAGCTACAGCTTCCTCAACACTTTAAGCAAATATTCAGCATTTTCTTGTCCACTTGCCTAATCCTATGGCACAACAAGATTTCATCATAAAGTTTTTGCGCTCAATAATGAGGAAAATTGTTAGAGCTGACCTCGATTTTTACATGTACAGTGCAGCTATCATTTGAAGAAGCCGAACTTTCACTGCGTTTCTGCATAATTCACAAAGGAAAAGCTCACTTAGCCTGCATCACGTATACTTCCAGGAAAAGTGGACCAAATGGTTCCACCAGGATTACAGCAGAGACATACTTTAAAATCATCTCCAGGGGATACTGTACAACCCAAAACCTTCTTTTAAGATGCTTCTGTAACGGATGGACAAACTCTCCTTAAACATAAGTACTATTTTAAAAGAAAGTGAGTGTAAAAACTGCAGAGATGCACATACAGTCGCTGCAATGTGTCTAGTAGAGAACATGGGGGGCTGTTTGGGTCAAACAGATGGACTCAGCAAGTGAATTGGGAGATTTTCTCACTATTATGTATCTGATGAACACAAAGGGCACTGTGGGTATTAAGGGGGCAGAAGGGCAATAAGCTCTTCTTTTTGCCTCTCTTGTGAAGAGGGAAAGAGGAGAGTAGCACAGCAGCGAGTGAATCATGGATTGGCAATGCAACTCAGTCTGTTCCGTTCTAAAAATGACTCTGGGTCAAACACACACACACACAAATGCAAACACACTCACACACAGATTTACACACCTGTTGCCTAGCAACAAGAATGCTCTCTTGATCAAATGATGGCAGGGAAGTGAGAGGGATGGTAGAGTGGGAGATACAGATAAGCAGTAGTCAAAGAAAGAGAGAGTCCAGTGGCCCATAGGTGTGCTTTTTGGAGGGTTGCAAACTTAAGCAGAAGAAAATAATAGACAGTTTCTTTTTAAGACAACTTAGGAAGACCTTTATATATAAACCACATATGCTTTTTGAGATGCGTGTAAATTGTTAGTGGCAGGTAACTGACATCACTATATAAAAAAAATGCTTACAGAGTGACAGTGTATGCAAGTACAAAAAAAGATCTGTCACCGTTTGACTGAAATAATCCTAAAATGCTTTTGAGAACCAAACACTTAGATTTTGCCAAACTGAGTTTATTGCATCTGTTGTAATATTTAAAAGATGTAATTATAGAGGATAGATCAGAAACTATAAATACTTATCTGCTGGTATTTGTTTAATGAATGCAATAGTAAAATTCAGGCTGACACAGATTAAGTAAAAGTAAAGTTATGGCCAATAATCACATATAAATTTAGCCTAGGCAAATTATAACGCTAGAGAATTCTGATTCGCAGTAATTGTAAATTTGGTAAAAAATGAGTTGTTAATCTTTATTTGACTGTAATTTGTCCAGTAACTGACAAGTTCGGCTGAACTATGCCCATATTCATAAAACTAAACTATCAAATGAATAAAATTTCAACAAAAAAAACCCCACTTAACTTAACCACTTTGTATCAGGGCTGCACGATTAATCGTATTTTAATTGCGATAATGATTTCTGCTTCTCTCAGTTAATTAAAAATCATCGTTGCTGATTATTTGTCCTGAAAACATATTTTTATTTATGCATTTCTGTTATTTTGCATTGGTAACAAGTCTTCTAATCCTTCTAATCCTTGGCAGATGTCAGGATTTTTTTTCTCTCTTTTCTCTTAAAAGGATACATTTCCAGCCCAGTTTTTACTTAATCTGCTCAAATCTGGCAACCATTTATATATTTATTTATTTAGGATAAGAATAATTGTGATTAAAAATCTGGATTATAATTTTTAAGCAAAATATTTGTGATCAGTTTAACCATTATCATGCAGCCCTACTTTGAATTCAACAATTTTTAATTAATACAGCAACAAATCCAATGAAAAATATTCACCAATGCACAAGAACTGCACAAACAAATGTTCTCTTACGAGAGTCCTCTCGTACTGCGTTTTATCAAAACGCTACGGGAAAAGTCTCTTTTCACGAAACACTGAAGCAAAAAATTATCCTTTAATTTTCATATATGTAAAACGCGTTGCGGCAGCAGCAGACAGCTATGGCGAGACGGCTTGCTCGCTCATTGGCTGCTCTGCGGCAACTGCTTAAGCCTATCGAGCGAGGCCTGAGATGGCATCAGGCCAATGAGGGCGCTTCGCGCCCTCCTCGCCACTTCCCGCCGAAACGGGCGTGGCTTACCTCTATAAAAGGAGCTCGAGAAGGCTGACTCACTTGATTTTAATCTCTTCAGCGAAGCGCACGCATCGCTGGATCACGGAAGCAAGCGTCGTTCGAAGCAAGCACTTCAGCGGGACGAGCCCTCGAAGCCGCTGGCCAACGCCGCCTTCTACAGCCGTACCTGCTGCGCTTTCCGACGCCTATATCCTTTATTGCTATATTGCTCTGTTTTCTGTGTGTGTGTGTGTGTGTGTGTTCGCTGCAACACTCACCCCTAAAAGAGCTGCGTCTTTTTCAAGACGCCTTCTCATGCAGCGCTCGCGCTCGCTGACGGCGAAATGCCCTTACTCCGAGCCAATTGCCTACGGTGACTCTGAGGACTCGCCAGGCATCCTTCCGAGGCTGCCCTTCCTGGAAGCGGACGGCGGGATTAGTTTTTCTTTACGTTACAAGAAAAGCTACCCTGCCTCCGCGCGCGTCATTCACCGGCGAAGGAGAAAAGAGTGTTCTCAGTCCCACCATTGGTCGGTCTCACCTCTTTTCTCTCATATTTCTCAGTTCCCTGTTCGGCGACTGGAAATATTATTGCAGCAAGTGAGTCTGTTATAGCACGCTTGCCTGCCAGCAAACGCCGAAGAATACATGTTGACGCCGCCTTTGCCGCCAATGCTTCACTCTGTCAGTCCCCTGAAGGCGACTGCAGAGATGCATTTTGCAGCCAGCGAGCGCGTGGTACCCGCTTGCCTGCAACCGAACACCGTTTCTACGGTTCCCGTGCGTCACTGGCGAAAGGAGAATGGAGTGTTTTCAGCCCCGCTGAAACTGGGCGATATCCACTCTTCTCACATTCAAAGCCTACATCCCCCTGTGGCTCAGTGGTGGAGTTATAGGTTTTCCGCATGGGAGACCGGAGTTCTAATCCCGGTCTAGCGGCATATATATTTTTATGCCGCCAATGCTTCGCTCTGTCAGTCCCCTGAAGGCGACTTCGGAGATGCATTTTGCAGCCAGCGAGCGCGTAGTACCCGCTTGCCTGCAACCGAACGCCGTTTCTACGGTTCCCGTGCGTCACTGGCGAAGGGGGAATGGAGTGTTTTCAGCCCCGCTGAAACCGGGCGATATCCACTCTTCTCACATTCTGGCATATTTCAGGCGTCTGAAAATGTTAGTATTGCATGTCGTGCTTACTCGCATGCCTGCAAGCAAACGCCAGTGTGGATAATACTCGCGCTGACTTTGTCTATGTATCTTCACTGTGGTCCAGTGGTAGATTATTAGACTCTCGCGCGGGGGACCCGAGTTCGAATCCCGGGTCTGCCGGCAGAAAATATTTTGCCGCCGAATGCAAATCACTCTGTTTGTTCCCCGAGAGGCAACTGCAGAAGTGTTTGTTTTCGCAGCCCACGAGCACGTGGTACATGCCTGCAAGCAAACGCCAGTGTGGATAATACTCGCGCTGACTTTGTCTATGTATCTTCACTGTGGTCCAGTGGTAGATTATTAGGCTCCCGCGCAGAGGATCCGAGTTCGAATCCCGGGTCTGCCGGCAGAAAATATTTATGCCGCCGAATGCAAATCACTCTGTTTGTTCCCCGAGAGGCAACTGCAGAAGTGTTTGTTTTACAGCCCACGAGCGAAGTCCCGGCCATGGCCGATGATGCTATATGTGTACAGAAGATGCCCACTGCTTGTGCCCATCCCTACACATTAGCACAGCCCTTCACACAGGGCCCGCGCTCATATATTCGACTCGGGTCGATCACGCACACAACATAGTGAACGTGCCCACTGCCTAGTGCCCACAAATACTATGTTCTGCATGCCTTGTGGTTTCTGTAAAGACGAAACCTGTGCATTCACACTGCTCAGGCAGACAGTGCACTCATTGCAGTAATTGTGCCCGCTCTCCCGCGCCCACACTTACTAACGGTCATTATATGTCCTACGGGACTCGCCCAGCCCTCCCTTGCTCGGTTAAACACCGCAGCGGGGTCGAGCGCAGGCATTCTGCCCGGCCACGGCCGATGGTGCTATAAATGTAGTCTCGATGCCCACTCCTCAGTGCCCATCACTACACATAAGCACAGCCCTACACTTAGGGCTCGCGCACATAAAATCGACTCAGGTCGATTGTGCTTCCAACATAGTGAGAGTGCCCGCTTCCCAGTGCCCACGAACACTATGTCTAACAGATCACAGGCTCTCTGTAAAAACGAGACCTGTGAGCGCGCGCTCTGCTCAGGCAGACACCGCGCCCAAAGCAGTAAATGTGCCCGCTCCCAGCCCACATCTACTCGCTCACATGAGTCCTATGAGACTTTCTCAGTCCTCCCTCACTCAGCTAAGCACTGTAGTAAGGTCGAGGACGAGCGTTCCGCCCGCTGTATTAAGCGCGCGCCCCGCCTCAAATGCCACAGGCATAACGCCTATGTTTTTATCCCCCGAAGCGCCTCTGTCGCACGGCGAACAGAGCGCGCTCCGTATCCAGCCCTTAGCCAGCCATGCAGAAGCATGGGCAGCGCTTCCAGGGGTTTTGGACTGGGTGCTAGGCATTATAAAGAGAGGCTTCTCGCTACAGTTTTGTCGACGCCCTCCCCGCTTCACAGCGCGCGTCGGAACTACGGTTTCGTTGGAAGTAGCTCACCTACTTCGAGCCGAAATATCAAAACTGATAAGCAAAAGGGCGATAGAGCGCGTTCCCCCAGCTCTAAGCGAAGGGGGACTATACAGCAGATACTTTCTAGTCCCCAAAAAGGACGGCGGTATCAGACCCATACTGGATCTAAGACGGCTGAACAGAGTATTATTGAAACGCAGTTTCAAAATGCTCACAACCAGCAAAATTCTCGCGCATGTTCGCCGAGAAGACTGGTTCATGTCGATAGATCTGAAGGACGCGTATTTTCAAATACAGATAGCGTCACACCACAGGCGATACTTGAGATTCGCCTTCGGGGGTCAGACATACCAGTATACAGTCCTGCCATTCGGCTTGTCCCTAGCACCTCGTACATTTACGAAATGCAGGGACGCAGCGCTCGCTCCTCTCAGACTCAGAGGCATGCGAGTGCTGAACTATTTGGACGACTGGTTGATCCTAGCTCAATCACGATCACAGCTCGTGGAGCACAGAACCATTTTACTCGATCACCTCGAGAATCTTGGTATCACAGTCAACTGGACAAAGAGTTCATTGAACCCCAGTCAAACGATTTTGTTTCTGGGCGTCGTTCTGGACTCACAGTCTATGACAGCGCGGCTGTCACCACAGCGCGTGTTGATCATTCAGCGCGCGGCGAGGTCTTTCCGCCGCGGCGCTGTCACCCCGCTCAGGAAGTTTCAAAAGATGCTGGGTCTCATGGCTTCAGCATCGTCAGTTCTCCGGCTGGGCCTGCTCCGCATGCGCCCGCTGCAGTTCTGGTTGAAAACGCGGGTACCGCGCAGAGCGTGGGCGACCGGTCGATTACGCCTCAAGGTCGATCAGAGCTGTGTTTCAGCCCTGGCGCCTTGGACGGCGGACGACTGGTACCAATCAGGAGTAAGCCTGGGGACTTCCTCGAGAGTGAGGATGGTGTCGACAGACGCATCCACCTCGGGATGGGGAGCTCTGCTCGAGGGCAGACCGTTCTTCGGCCTGTGGTCGGAACGAGAAAAGCTCCAACACATAAACTGCCTAGAAATGCTGGCAGTGCACAACGCGATGACGCGTTTTTGTCCCCACATCAAGGACGAACACGTCATAGTCCGTTCGGACAACATGGCTGTGGTGTCCTACATAAATCGCCAGGGCGGTCTGAAGTCCATATCCCTGTACAGGCTGGCGAAACGCCTCCTATTATGGGCTCAGCACAACTTACGCTCGCTGAGAGCAGTGCATGTACCTGGGCTTCAGAATGTGGGCCCAGACAGACTGTCCAGGAACAATGTTCCCCCGGGCGAATGGTCTCTACACCCACAAACAGTCCGGCTGTTGTGGGAGAGATTAGGCAGAGCGGAGGTGGACCTTTTCGCGTCCCGCGATAACGCGCACTGCCCCGCGTTCTTTTCAAAGACCGACAGCGCGCTGTCCCGAAGGTGGCCGCGCTGCCCGTTATATGTTTTTTCCCCCCGTCTCCCTCCTGCCACAGGTGCTGGAACGGGTCAGGGAAACGAAATGCCCAGTCCTGCTTGTAGCTCCGTTCTGGGAGAACCAGATATGGTTCCCAGTTCTGATGCAGTTGACAGATATCGATCCATGGCCACTGCCGTTGAGGAGAGATCTCCTCTCGCAGGCCGGGGGCTCGATTTGGCACCCACACCCGGAACTGTGGTCCCTTCATGTGTGGGTGCTCAACGGATACCCGTTGGTCTCACAGAGGGAGTCGTGAATACCATCACTCAGGCTAGAGCGCCGTCGACACGGCGGCTTTATGCTTCGAAGTGGTCGGTTTTCTCCGGCTGGTGTACAGCTCGGAGCATTTCACCCCTCGAATGTGAGGTAACGGAGGTTTTCTCCTTCCTACAAGAGCTGTTGGATAAGGGCAGATCCCCTTCCACGCTCAAAGTGTATGTGGCGGCTATTTCAGCGTTCTTTGGTTCAACGCTGGGTCAGTCGCTGGGAAGGAATGATTTAGTCATCCGCTTCCTCAGGGGAGCTAGGAGACTGAATCCGCCCAGACCTCCTTCAGTTCCTTTGTGGGACCTTTCTACGGTCCTGGCGGCCATGAAAGGTGCCCCTTTCGAGCCTATCCAGTCTATTAGCCTCAAACACTTGTCTTTCAAAACAGTGTTTTTGATGGCTCTCGCTTCAGTGAAGCGCATAGGCGACCTGCACGCGCTCTCTGTGAGCCCGGCGTGCTTGGAGTTTGGTCCTAATGACTCTAAAGTCATACTCAAACCTAAGCACGGCTATGTGCCGAAATCCCTCAACACGCCTTTTCGGGCTCAGGTCATTTCCCTGGCTGCCCTGCCGGCATCGAGTGAGGAAGGGGACTCGAGTTTTCTTTGCCCTGTTAGGGCTTTAAGAGCTTATATGTCCCGCTCTGCTGTCTTCAGACAGACAGAGCAGCTCTTTGTCTCGTTCAGTGGACGTTCCAAAGGAATGGCTGTTTCGAAACAAAGTCTATCCAGATGGATAGTTGACGCCATAGCGCTGGCGTATACTGCCAAGGGCATTCCATGCCCGTTGGGAGTCAGAGCGCACTCTACGAGAAGCGTTGCTTCTTCGTGGGCTTGGTCCAGCGGGATTTCCCTACAGGATATATGTACGGCGGCAGGCTGGGCCTCGCCGTCTACATTTATCAGGTTTTATAACCTAGAGGTTCCCGCCTTGCAGGCTAAGCATTTGTCGGTGTAATCCGTTCAGCCGTCTAGTCAGACCGCTGAAACTCATGCGCTATGCGCTACCGACTATCTTGGGCAGAACTGTGTAAGACCCACATTTTCCACATTAGTTCAGGTTCCCTACCCTGTCTATGTGATGTTATACTTGCGTCTGTGGACATGTCTATTCTACGACGCTACAGTTTAGGGAATTAAGGCTCCCACCCTTATTCCCTGACTCTGTGTGAGTCAATCTGGTGATTATGCACTGTATGCCTGAAATAGCTTCCGGTGATCAGTGTTTTTTATCCCAGCACGCACGGCGTTTTGCAAGGGGTTCCCGTAGCGTTTTGATAAAACGCAGTACGAGAGGACTCTCGTAAGAGAACGTACTCGGTTACTAACGTAACCTCGGTTCTCTCTAGAAGAGGGAACGAGTACTGCGTTCTCTGCCGTGCGTACGGTTCACTCTGGTTCGCTTCGGCGATCAAAATCAAGTGAGTCAGCCTTCTCAAGCTCCTTTTATAGAGGTAAGCCACGCCCGTTTCGGCGGGAAGTGGCGAGGAGGGCGCGAAGCGCCCTCATTGGCCTGATGCCATCTCAGGCCTCGCTCGATAGGCTTAAGCAGTTGCCGCAGAGCAGCCAATGAGCGAGCAAGCCGTCTCGCCATAGCTGTCTGCTGCTGCCGCAACGCGTTTTACATATATGAAAATTAAAGGATAATTTTTTGCTTCAGTGTTTCGTGAAAAGAGACTTTTCCCGTAGCGTTTTGATAAAACGCAGTACTCGTTCCCTCTTCTAGAGAGAACCGAGGTTACGTTAGTAACCGAGTACGTTTTTTTGAACTTTCTATTCAAAGAATTTCACCAAAAATGTTAAGCAGCACAGCTGTTTTCAACACTGATATTAATCAGAAATGTTTCTTGAGCAGCTAATCAGCATATAATGATTTCTGAAGGATCATGTGACACTGAAGACATGAGTAATGTAATGAGTAAAGAGTAATGATGCTGAAAATGCAGCTTTGCCATCACAGGAATAACTTGCATTTTAAAATATATTCAAATAGAAAACCAGTCATTTTAAATTGCAATAATATTTCAAAATATTTAATTTTTTTATGTAATGGTGAATATATGCAATTATGCATAACAGCATGTGTCATGGCTTTCATACACAACTTGCAGAAAACCTGTCTGTTTCACATTCATCATTTGCAATTTGTTTTCCATCCTATTCTGAAATTTATAATACTGACTAACTAAATTGACACATGCCAAAGTGTTCCTAGTATTTCAGGAGCAAAACACTAAACATGAGACAAAATACACCCCACTTTGGGGTTAACACAGGATGATTCTGCATTATATAGTATAGTTGGCAACCCTAGCTGACAGTCACATTTTCTTCAGAGTGCTAGTCTGAAATCAAAAAGACCTTGCCTGCCTAAATAGACATCCGCTCCAAATGCTGTCTTAGTGAGAGGTCAGCATGATCATGACACGTCCTCAACACCACAGCACACACTCAAACTTCTCACTAGACAACAGCGCACAGCTGCACACCAGAACAAATATGAGATAAGACTTCTGTGGTTTTGACTGGCCACAGCTGCACTTCTCCAGCTCAATTCTCTATTATTGTCATTATCACAAACAGCATCAGCTTTTTCTATTTTCTTCCTAAACATTGAGATCAAATCCAGTATGGGATATGTTATTTACAAGATCTAGATGGTTTGGCTCAGACCCGGATTGATATTCGGATAAAGAATGTTTCCAATAAGGCAAAGGGGTGCAAAGGAAAATGGGATTTCAAAGCCATACAAATACAGATTGGAACCTCAAAGCAATTTGTTTCTAAGATGACGTGAAGGATATCAAAGAGAACAAGCTCCGCTGACCGAAAGAGAGAGGTGAAAACAGAGGTCTTTGATACCAAAGCCTAAAACTGAATTATGGCTTCAAACGGCCTGTTTCAGGACCTTAATGCTTTTTCCAACACGAGAGTTTAAAGAATTACGATGATACACTGATAGTAAAGGGTGACGTGATAAATTGTCAATTAAAAATGAGAGAAAAGTTATGTCAGGATCACCTAAAGAACAAAATAAACCTCTTCTTGTATAAGGATGATACAAAACCCCTTTAATTAGTTGAGGTCCTGATCACCCTATTGAGATTTATTTTGCGACAATAACCGACTGAAATTGTGAATAAATTACCATATTTAAGTAAATAAATAAACAAACGTACCTAAATTATCTAAAAATGTTTTATTATGCGAGAAGAAAGACAATGGAGAGATGTGTATGAGGTCAGTTGCCATTGACAAAGATCGAATGCACAGTTTAGCCGTCATTATATAAAAATATTTGACCAATAAGAAACAAGTATTCCAGAAAGCTGTATAATAAGATCTTTCAAGTGTAATTATCAGTCCACATGGTGGTGGCATATGGCAATTAGCATGCACTTGTTTTAATAAGGCAAGGCATGGATCATGCTGGTATTTGTATTCTTGTATGATTTGTGTGCCTAGAAAGGGAACACAACTTTAAGGAAACTGAACAACAGAGGCATAATTATAAACGCACTAATGCACATAGATAAACACACAATCCTGCAGCTCTTTCCCTGGTGTGCTCATGTTCTTTCACACACAAAAGAGGCTACAAATTCATATCAATTGTACATGACAGCAAACCTACCTCATCTAAGCAGTGTTACTCTTTTACATGCAAAGACGTTAGTCAATCAAAGCAGAGGTCATTTATACCACTTAAAGGTACAGTAACAAGTCTTACAGTAATCCTGTAATTATTATGTAAATAATTTAATTTCTTTTACTGAACACAAAATGTAGCCACCCCTTTTAAAATGGAAGTGAATGAGGACAAAATGACAAAGTCTTCTGAACTTTTACTCGTTCTTGGATCGTTTCAATCATCTGTTAAGAAATCTGGCCTTATCTAGTTCTTAAATTGTCAACTCACTGACTGGAAAAGATAAAAAAAAAAATTCAATGCAATTTGGACTGTTTCTCATAAAAAGTTAACATATGACTTCAGAAGACTATTTGTGTTCCACAGAGAAGGTTTGGAACAACAGAAGGATGAGTAAATTTTCATCTTTAGGAGAATAATTATTAATATTTATTATTAATTATTATTAATAATAATAACAACATTGTGATGCCTAATAATACTAATAATTATTTATTATTATTAAAGGGATACTTCACCTCTGGAAAGATGAATGTGTATTTAAAATGGGTCATTTATGTAGAAGAAATGTGAAATTATTTTTGAATTTGGAGCTTTCTAGACTGAGAAAAGCCAGAAAATATATTTTTGGGTCATGTGGATGAAAGACAACAACTCCCAGAATGCACTTGCTTCGCTGCTCTACGAGGCCACTCCCAAGCCACGCCTACCGGTAAGAGAGCACAGTTAAACAACAAGGCTAGGCTACTAGTGAGTCTCCGTGACGAGTCTGCCAGGGATTTCAAGATCGCCCAAAATGTCCGGGATTCGGCTTTTGCGTTCTACAGTCGCCATTCATTATGTTTACTGTGGCGAGCAGGACGAGGCTGAGGGGCGCTGGAGAACGGCGCGAGGCCGGTGGCGTGATTACTGATGAGCAGCACCTGTGAGACGCACCGGTCTCGTATCTCTCACGGAGGAGCGGGAATTTTCTTAGCAATGTTAAAACGCACATCAACCGATCACTTGTTTAGCATTCATGTAAACACTACATTAAGATTCACCAATCGGAATGAATTCAGTTAGATTGAAACAAAAGGTGTGCATGTAAACAATGAATGGCGACCGCAGAACGCAAAAGCCGAATCCCGGACATTTTGGACAATCTCGATGTCTGGGAAAAAGAGGATGGTAACCCCTACTACTCAGTTTTCTCCTACTACTCAGCTTTCTCCACAGAACAAAAGCCTGCTAGCTTAGCTTCCAAAAAAAGATGGCTGACACTGTGTACATTCTGTGTGAGTGAGATCCCACCTCCTATGGGCGGGTTGAAAACTTGAGGAACAGCCCCTACTACTGGCCGTAGTCTTTAGCCTCTGGCCAAAAAATCCTCTGATGACGCAAAATAACGAGTTTTGCGTCATCGGAGGATTTTTTCCAGACAAAAATACATAAATCTCTCGTCTCAGGGGGTTATGAGGGTGGAAAGCACGGTTATTCGAAAATACTACAGGTATTCTTCTAATACAAAGCTTAATGCTAAATCCTGAAGTATCCCTTTAATTGTAAAAAAAAAGGCCAGACAGTGGAAGTAAAAAAGTGTCAAAAAGAGAAAATGCTCATTAAAAAAAGTAAATCACTAGTTTTTGGTGCAAGGAACCTCGACCAACATTATAAGCAGAGCTAGAAAAAAATTAAAATGAACATATTCATGATATGGCCTATTTAATTTACCTCAATATAATTTTTTTAATGGCAAATGTCTAACCCAAACCTCACAAGCTAATTTCAAACGCTCTGCTGCTCTAAGTAAATGAGAAGACAGATCATTTCTAATTCTGTGGACTGAAAGAAGTATTGGTTAGAGAACCACATGTTCTCACACAAGATCTCTCTCCTGCACATGAATCCAAATAGGTCTTGCTGATAGTTTTAACATGGACCCACAGACAGAACTGAACTGATCTGTCCCGGCCTGAATGCGGCTCAGCTGGTGGAATACGTCTTAGGAGAAGCGAATCCCTGTGAATAAACACTCTTCCTCGGGGTCTCAAACTGGATAAACTGTCACCTGAACACACACCTACATAAGCTGGAGAGGATGGAGAATGTGTTAGAGAGACTATTCTCTGCAGTGTAAGTCTTTGTGTCACAATGGCATGACTGATTCCTTCACTTGGAGCTGGTATATCCGGAGCACTCCAGAGGCACCGGTTATGAGACATTTATTACAACTGCAGTGATTGTACCAAAGATAACAGCATTTGAGATTATACAGATAATCGTGCTCTGACGGGAAGCAGCAGAAAGATGAAGGGAGGAACCAAACTTTGTTTTCCCCAATTACAGTCTGATGTCTTTCTACACACTGCTGCTCACTGAGGTTTGTGAACCAAACAATAACAATTTAGTCTGAAAAACTACAACAGCAGAACACTTACACATGCACTTGTAGTGAAAAGACAGTGAAGTGGGTAAGAAATATATTTGTCTTGTTTTCTCATAGAAAAAAAAAATGTAAACATCCTTAAAATTAGATCAATTTGCTTGGTCAATGACATGATGCTATTTTTGTAAAAATTCTAAAATACATTAAAATGCAATTCATGCATACAATAAATTGAATAAATATTTCTACAATTAGTAGGTTTTTAATTTGTATAATAAAATTCAGTTTGACACTTTTGGGGACATAAAGCCTATATATATATATATATATATATATCAAGGATTTAGATATAACTGATTTGAAAAGAAAACCTTAAGTACTTTGTAAGCAGTCTTTTTATTCATTAAATAAATATATATTTTTAAAAACTGCTTTAGTATTATTAAAATTTGAAAAACATTTGTCTGTCAAATCAAAGTCATGTGGCGTAACTAACATGCAGAAACATATAGAAAAACAAAACAAAAAATTACATTACAGACATGACCATGTGTCAAGGTCAATTATTCTCTTAAAATATTACATATTTTGACTTTTTATGAGGCAGTTTAATCCAGACTGTAAAATGACATGTGGTGTGATGTATGAAAGCATACCAAAATTTAATAATCATATTAATGAATTAAAACATTCTGATAATTGTAAAAATGTTTTTCTTGAAAAATGTATGTGGAAACTTTTCTAAGAAACAAATACTTTTCTTTTTTCCTGGATACGCTTATTGTCATTGACCATAGATGTAAAACGGCATAAAATATTATGACTTGTTTTCAGAGAATATGCCTAATTGTGCTTATTTTTCTTACCCCACTGTCAAATCTGGCATAAACTAACAAATTTTAGTAAGGTTCAAACATGACTAATTTGACAACTGGGTAGGGAAAATAAGCATAATTAAGGGCACAGCTTCTGAAAACAAGTTTATTTCAAGTTTTAAGGATTTTTAGACTTTCTTTTAATTGTAAAAACATTTTTTTTGCACTCTAATAAGAAAAAACTTGCCTGGTGATGCAAGTTGACTAGTACAGTTTATCTAATGAGGTGGATCAACCAGTGCAGTCTCGCAAACCAGCATCCAGTCCGGTTCTTTTTTTGGGAATCTTTTCAAGGAATTGGTCAAAATGAGGAGCAAACACTTCTTACCTCTCTCCAGCGTGGTGATGCCCATGGAGGCCTGCCCCAGTCCCGTCTTCCTCTCCCACTTGCCCTCATCAGGATGATATACTTCCACGGAGGCCAGTGGGCTCTGCTGTGCATCCATGCCTCCCATGACCATGAGCTGGTCTCCGACGGCCACGGCGGATGCCCCGGCCCGAGCGGTGGGGAGAGGGGGCAGCTCGCACCAGCGCTGGCTCTCCAGATCCAGCACCTCGGCGGAGTCCAAAGGGAGGCCGTTCTCGCTGCAGCCCCCCAGCACATAGAGGCGCCCGGCCCAGAGCACAGGCGTGCAGTACACCCGCTGCGTGGCCATGGAGGGGAACACCTCCCAGTACAGAGACTTCACCGTGCTCAAAGCCATCTCGGGGATGGGCATGGCTCCAGGACGGCACACCGGCAACAGAGCATGACACAGGCACAGAGGGGAGGGCAGAGGAACGTGAAAATCAAGGACAATGCATCAACAAAACGCCAGGCTAGAGAGCAGGAGAGGCTGCAACTGTCAGTCTGCCAGAGACCTCAGTTCTAGCTCTCTCTCGCTCGCTCGGAGCCGGCAGGTGGGGGGGAAGAGTGTTTCCTTCAGCGCTGTCTGTGAAGAACTAGCCCTCACTCCATCTTGATGATTTATTCATTTTTGTTGCTGCTTTTAAAAGGTGCATCAGGCCCTTTTAAGTCTTTTCCGTTGTCTTCCACGAGCCGCACAGTTGTAAAAGATATGGAAAGAATGTGTAACTCCGACAAGAAAAAAACTAATTTATCCACGTGGAACGTCAAGCGGGATCCCTTTCTGTGGTCCTGCCAAACGTGTCGGTGCGACCCTCATGTCTGACGCTGTGAGGAAGAGGAAAAGAGAGACAGTAACAGAGCAAGCGCAAGATAAAAGACAACGTAATCAAATGAGTTTCATTGGTGAATGACACGCATAATTTGTTGTCACCTTTTATCTATTAATTTATTCTGAAAAACATCAAAAATGCACTTCATGCATACAATGACTTGAATAAATCTTTTCTATGATGAGTATGTTTTCATTTCTATATTAAAATTCAGTTTGATATTTTTGGGGTCAAATTTTTGGAGTCAAATAAAGCGAGGGTGATGCAATTGTCCGAATATCATTAAGAAAAAAAGATTAATTGAAAGAATGAATACTAGGGGTGTAACGATACCCTCATGTCACGATTCGATACATATCACGATACGATATTATTGCGATACTCCAAGACATATAGTTAAAGGTTAACAAAAAATGAACTGTTGATTAAAATGCTCAATTTGATGGGTGTAAATGAATAGGCTTGGACTTGGTGCTGGTAACCCAATGTACAGGACAATGGTGACACCAGAATAAAAAATATTCATGATTCTGAAGCTGAAAATACAGAGTTATTTTAGACGAATATGCTTGCACTCTGTCACTCACTAGATATATTTAAAATAATGTAGGCCACTTTTTACTGGCAACTGGATTGCATTATTATACATTATATTCAACATTATATATAGCAGTTTAATGTAGTACTGACACTAAAACTCTGAAAACTTGAATTTTTTTCTCACACAGTAATTTTTATTTTGGGTAAACTATACATTATACAGTACATATTGTCACTATCCACGATATTGTTGCATTTTGGTATTGTGATATATATTGTGACACGAAATATTGTTACACCCCTAATGAATACCTTCTTTAGTAAGCACTTTTATTTTATTCTATTTTATTATTCGTTGGAAAAAAATATTTTTAAATAAACTGCTTAAGCATTAATATTTTAAAACTTTTGTCTGTCAAATAAAAGTCATGTTTTGTAACTAAACAGTAACAAAACAGGACAGGACATGCCATCAGAGGGAAGACAATATAATCCTTCTAATCAAAGAGAAAATTCCCAGATTGCCGAAGGCTTACGTGTGAATGGAGGCAAGCTGCCGGTGGAGATTGTTGGCCAATCTGATCTGCTCTTACACTTATTTAAATAAACTGTATAATTCAATGGCCAGAGCGCTGACATTTACCATTCACTATTTACTGCCAGGGGCTCAAGGGTAGACGTGTGTGTGAAGCTGTTGGGCCACAAAGCTGCAGTCTGGCCCTCTCCAAAGGTCACTGCGTCTGCGGGGACCAATGGCCCTGGATGGTCACAAAACCAGGCTAATTTGGACATGAGCATCATTAAATAAAGGCTTCATTATGGCGGGATATGTGAATAAATATGACCTTAATGCTGGAGAGAAAGAACAGCACTGGAAAGGTTACAGACATTATATGCAAAAACTTACTAGGTGCATGTGTGGGAGACAGAAGGATCTCTTGGGCATCTTTTGGGTAATAGCATAAGTAAAGATGACAAAAAAAAAAAGAAAAAAAAGAGGAAAGCAGATCTTTAAATGGCAGCGAATCGGTTGTGTAATTAAGATGCTGTGGATTCTGAGCCCAACAGCATGCCACAACACACAGCGTGTTAACGACTCCAGACAGACTAAGAATTATGCAGGAAAAACATCAGTTTCATCTGGAGCAAAAGTGCTGCCGCTAGGCACTCCGACTGAGTACAATCAGTCCAGATCATATGACACCATCAGGCTCTTCTTTGGGTTTAGAAGGAGCAGATTTGTAAGTAAAATGAATCCTTCTCTTGGCTTTTCGTTAGATTTTCCTCCAAGTAGAGAGAAAAGACAGATGCATCAGTCTCATTTCCTAAAGATGATGTCAGGAACATGGGATAAATCCCAGTTGTTTAAGGTCTATCTCCCTTGCTGTAGAGTTTATTTCACATAGAAGGAAGAGTCTCGTGGGAATTGTGGGAGATGATGATTTCACTGGGATATGCTGTCCAGTGGATCCACGGGATAAACATCAGCTCCAGTCTGCATTGCCTAAAAAACACATATAACAAACTTAGTACTGGAAGAATGACGGATGGAGCAAAAACAAGAGAGAGAGAAAAGGGCAGAGAGCCAAGAAGAAGAGAAACAGATGTTTATGTTGTGTTCTTGGAAGGACTCCTACCTATAATTAGGCCAAGACATCACGTGTTGCATTAAGATATTGTACACGAGTTGCATATTGAAGCTATGAATGCAGATGGCAACAAAACTAGAAGCATATAAGGCAGTGTTTTTAGCACTATAAAAAGAACTTTGCACAATAAAAAAAAAACAAAAAAAAAAACACAAACTATGCCAAGCCTAAGCATCTTTTCCTCCCTATTGAGTGAATTCACTGCCATTATGTTTTAAAAAACCCTTTTGGACCTGGCGGTAATGGTGTCCTAACCTACGAAATTGATTTTCTATGAAGTGTCTGCTCACAGGGAGAAATTTCTACACTCGCTCCACACTAACTTAAGGCTGTATTCAGACCCAGACCCGAGTATTTTAAGGATGCTGTATTCTACCGAAGAAGGTAAAAGCTATTTTTTTCCTGTAACAATGTCAAGTGGCAACTATGAGAGACCCTGAGACAGCTACAGTCTTCATTTCTGCACATTTCTCAATTTCAGACAGTTAGAGGCTCTTAAATCCTCAGAGCACACAGCAAAACTGAATGCACAGACAGCTGTTAAAGTTTATAAAAGCCAAAAAAAGACAGAAACTTTTTTTGAAGCTTCAAAATGTAACTTCAGTAACCAGATTTAATGAAAATAGAGTCAGCAGAATTCAAAAACAAAGATGCACATTTATGTAATCATTTTCTTAATAGGTATATATGGTTTTCTATTTCTTAAAGCAAACTGTCAACATAATTTATCAATGGAGTAAAGAATTACTTCAAACTTAATTCAATATTTTTTAAATCAAGTCATATGCAAATTATGCTTTATGTAAATTAGTCTTGTTTTGAGTTTACATATTTTTAAATGGATAAGAAGAGAAAATAAAAAAACTAATTTTGTTTGCAATAGGACTATTTGCATTTATTTGACAAGTTCAAAATGAGTCCACATGTCTAAAGCCGGCAAAGACAAGAGTTTCAGCAAGGGAAAAAGACACAGACAGATAGATAGACAGACAAGACAGATGACAGTGATTTATGCGGTAGAGAACACAACCTGTAGGGAATCCTATGGAAATATTTTAATTCATTAAGATGCTTTATTAATAGGATGAATTATAATTGCTAAACAGGAAGGGAGTCAAACTGTAAGATGGAAACTCTGAACAACATAATGAGTGGAAAAGATGGATTGGCCTTGGGCACAGCTGACAGTCCTCCAGAAACATGCTGTTGGATGAATCAAGTATTCTGTACAAACAGTTCTTGGTTTCAGCAAAGTATCCATGACCGTTTGGTAAGACTTCTGGCTGCATCTGCACTGGAAAATACGCAGAGGAATTATTCCCTCTTAAAGAGGGGTTCAAGTCCGTGCCTGAGCTCCAGATAACATTTAGAAGGCTGATCAGCCTTAATCCCTCAACTTCACAATTGATCCAGGCTCAAAGAGCTCTTTTTTTTATCTGTTCTATCATCCCTCCAGTCTGAATTTTTCATGCCTGCTATTGCTAATGTTCTGTCCAACCAAATGTACATGCAAAGAGCGCTGTTTCCTTATTTCCATTCTCCACCATCCTCTCCTGCCTCACGTCAGCCTCTCTCTTCTCGCTCCCATTGATAGTCACCGATCACAAGAGCCCCCGCATTTCTCAGGCGTTTAGCCTTTGGCACAAAAACATGATTACTTCTGCATAAGAGTTTCCAGGGAAAGGGAGTTGAGCCGGCTGGGGCCTTGGAGAACATGCAAGGTGTGTTCAAAACAGCTTCAAAGTAACACAAAAACACTGAGACACAAGCTTAAAGGCATGAACACATTATGAATAAATCAGATTTCTTCTATAATGTAAGGTGCAAAGACAGCATCTCAATCTAAGACATATTTGATGTAAAAGCATACTTAGTTAAGCCAAATTTTATACAAAAATATTTTTAAAGGGGTGGTTGATTGCTATTTCACTTTTTTCATTTTAAATACTGTGTAATGTTGCTGTTGGTGCATGAACAGTATCTGCAAAGTTGCTGCGCTGAAAGTTCAACGTAAGCAGAGATATTGTCTTTTAAAAATCAGGAAGTTTAATGCCTACAAAAACGACTCGAATGGGACTACAACGAGATACTTCCCGGGTTTTATACGTAACTAACCCATACATTTACATCCACCCTCCCTCCGGAACATGTTCTGCTGTCGAAGAGGAGGAGTTATAGTGGAGAGCTGTAGCTGTCAGGTCTTCTGTGTTCAGGCTTCCTACAGACGCTGTAGTTCGTCAACAATGGTTCAAATTTAAGTTTGATTATGTTCCTGACAATTACAATCGTAGTTTAGCTCTCTGTGCTGCGCATTTTACCGAAGACAGCTTCCAGAATCTACACGAGTTCAATGTCGGATTCAACAAGAAACTATTACTCCAACATGAAGCAGTTACAGCTTTAAAACCAGAGGCCACAACCTGCAAGTAAGATTTAATCATTTTAAATGTATTTGCCTGTATAATTTAAGACGTACGTTTTAGTTTTATCAAGGATGTAAAAAAATGCCAGCGCTGGCTTTAGTATATGACAGATGCGTATAAACATTTTGGACCCGAATTTGTATATGTACAAATTTTGTAAACGTATTTTCCATGTATACTTTATGACGTAATTTTTTTATTTGATCAAGAACGCAAACCAATGCCAAAGCTGTTTGGTTATAGTAGCTAGTTAGTTCGATGATATTTTGTGTGTATAAGAAACGTGTACAAACTTCAAAAAATTATCGCAACAGCGAACTTCAGCTGCTGTTATCACATGTACACCTAAAGAAAACGACAAACTGAGTAAACTACCGGTAAGTGTTGTGAATAGTTAAACGGTTGTTCATTCTATCAATAAAACAATATCTTTAAAAAACGGTATTACTCAGTCATGTATTCAGTTATATTAAATGTTTAATCAGGGGGAAAGCGTATCTCAAAAGCTAACAAACAGCAGTAGCATTTTCAAGTAACAGCGTATGGGAATTCTTTGAGAAAATAATAATAATTAAAAAAAATTACCATTCAGAAACGTTTAGTAAGAGCCGTGTTTGCGGAGGTTCTGCTTGACTCTCTTCATCACCGCTCTCTGGGTCTGATTCTGGCTCAAACTGATGAGGCAATATTGACACCATTACATTTGACCGGGTCCGGAGCACATGCAACTGTCGCCCGTAAAGGTAATGGGCGTGAAGATTCCGGACGCAGTTTAGCCAATTACAACACACCGGCCGAACTAACCAATCTGAGCTCATTGCCTCTTTCTGAGGGAGTGGTTTCATAGAATCAGGAAGTCAACCGGTCGTTCAAATGACAGAGGAGGAAGCGGCTTACAATAAAGGTGAAATTTATGAAAAATAAGGCGTTTTTTAACAAACGAAACACGAAGACATGTTATATTGCAGCCCATAAACATAATCAAGCTAAGAAAAAAGGCAGTAAACCACCCCTTTAAAAGGTTCCTTCCTCGGGTACAATGCATAAACATGCATTGAAATGATTCCCTTTTTGCTTTTCAGCTGTGAAAAAGTACCAAAAAATGAAGTAAACAGAAGGAGTCAGCAGGGGAGAACTAGTTAAACAGAGCATAAGGTAAAATAAACAAAGAAATTTAGATGTAGCGGCCTGGGGATGCAAACACATCCAGGAGTGTGAACGCAGAGGATGGGTTTATATCATAGTGTGTGTTTGTGTATGTGTGTGCATGTGTGCGTGTGTGAACACCGCAGCAAATATGTTCCTGGATTCCCTTGGTGAATCAAATAATCAAACGATTTACTGCCTCACCGCCCAACGTCTCTACTACTACCACCAAAGGCAGGAAACAACATCATGTATACACATACACATGTTTGTTTTTCCATCTTAGTGATTTTGGACTGCCTTCTATAGCTCTTATACTGAGCTAATGATATTTTCTGTTCCCTAACACCTAAACACAAACTTTCCTGCATTTTTACACTGTCATTAAGTCGTTTTTTTCTCATGTGAACCATTGGCTGGTGAGATCAGGTTGTACTTTTTTAAACGCACTAGGGCTGTCACGATATCAGATTTTTCACTACACGATTATCACGCCCAAAAGACTTCACAAAATATTGCGATATATTGTTATAACAAAGTATATCGAAATCACTATCGGAATGTTGACAAAATAAATAATGCTATCAGTCAAATTCATCTTTACTTAGTTTATTTTATTTATTTATTTTTTGAAGAAGCAGTAGAAGAAGAATCACACCATTAAAATCGGTTCATCATTTTGGACTTAACCGTTCAATTCATATGGATTAGTTTTTACAATCTCTTTATGACCTTTTTGAAGCGTAGAAGAGTCAGTTGCTGCCAATAAAGGGACAGAAAGCTCTCAGGTTTTATCAAAAAGACCTTCATTTGATTTGTGTTCCTAAGAAGAACGAAAGTCTTACGGGTTTGGAACGACATGAGAGTAATTAAAGACAGAATTTTCATTTTTGGGTGAACTATCCTTTTAAGGACAGTAACTAATTACATTAAAGGTCCCGTTCTTCGTGATCCCATGTTTCAAACTTTAGTTAGTGTGTAATGTTGCTGTTAGAGTATAAATAATATCTGTAAAATTATAAAGCTCAAAGTTCAATGCCAAGCGAGATATTAGGCTTGTTTGAGATGCGCCTTGCCTCGCCTGCAATGTAGCCGAGAGTAGGCGGCTGCAGTGAGAGGAGGAGTGAAAAAAGCGCAGGCAAGACGGACAGTTCTCTCTTCTCGCAGTGGATCTGACACCTGTGAGATCAAAGATGGATATCGCGGGATTCACCGGATTCACGCTTGTGTACAGTGTTGCTAATAAACTGGATAGAATTTAAGTTCTGTTGCTTTTATGAAAATAAATAGAATGAACAAGACACCCAAAGTAGCCTACTTATTTAATTCCATTCCAAATACATGTTTATCAGTCTTTTTTTCTTTAATACAGACTTGTTTTTTTTTTAAATAAAAAATACATTGCATAACCCATAGAGATCGCACTGTTAGTTAGTTTGGGAATATTCACACATAATTTATACACATAAAACATGATATCAGAGTTTTAAAATCAAACATTTTAAAAGAGAACAAATACATCACGGTTGTTTAAACCAATGAGCATTAAGCTGTGTCGTCAGCAAGTCGTTTCCCATCATGCTTTTGATCAGCGCAGTCGGTGGAGAGCAACTGCGCGCGACTGCAGAATCCGACAGGTGCGCCTTGCGCTCGCGAGAGATTTTTGACATACGTCAGCATGACATCAGAGCAAGGCGGACCGCACTCGGACACATTTCTAACCGGCATGCATCTCGCGCTGATCACCGGTGATCGATTCTGCGCAGATTTTGCTCATCTCAAACAAGCCTATTTTATTTAACAGAAGTTGACTACATCGAACGGCCCGTTTGGACTACATCCCTCTACTTCCTTCTTTAATGACGTCATTAAAACCGTTTTTTGACTAACCTCCGCCCACAGGAATGCTCCCTCAACTCTACCGAAATTCGTTTATGTACTTGCGCACTTCTAATAACTTACTGTGTTTACTCAGCTCTTACGGTGATTTTCTGAAGTAAAACTGACGCTTCATCTTTTGTGTGATGTACAATAAACTTTATTAAACTCATCAGTATATGTTTGATCATCATTCAGACAGCAGACTTGTAGGCTATTAATAAATAACGGATACATACAAGCAGATGACAAATACATTATAATAACCGTAATTAAACTACTAAACTATACCTGTTTCATCTCTATACAGCACTCTGACTCTGTAGGCATTATTGTCCGACTCGAAATGAACACCGTTACTGAGAGTTTCTGATATTATTATCATCATTTCTTGAGATGAAATTGTCCTGAGAGACTGAACGCGAGCTCATGAAGCTCCGCCCCCTGTGTCGTCCAGCAGCAGCTTATTTGCATTTAAAGGGCACACACTAAAACAGCGCGTTTTTCTGAGCCCCAAAAAATGACAATTTAAACATGCTGTAAAAAATGATCTGTTGGGTATTTTGAGCTGAAACTTCACATACACACTCTGGGGACATCAGAGACTTATTTTACATCTTGTGAAAAGGGGCATAATACGGGACCTTTAATTCAAATTATTTACACCACTGTGCGCCCAATTATTGAAAAAGAACTAATTTAGACAAAACCTGACCACTTTAACCACACGCTCATCTGGTCCCCAAACACGTGTAGTAATGTGGCACAGAAAACGCTTCACTAAAATGACAAACTCACACCGAAAGGCACAATTCTGACACAACTTCTCCTTACAGCTAGTAAACATATCCTTATCTCTTAACTCCATTATGCACATCATTACAATAGTAAGCAATGATTATACAGGAAATGTATGCAACAGGAACACACTGTCTCACAAGACCGAAAAGGTTATTCTAATGCCTACCCTGGGGTCCCTGCACACATTTATCTTACTGTCCCACCACAAAGAGAGAAAAATATCTCTCTTCTACTTATCTGATCTCTAACCCCACAATCTATTTCTTAAGAGATAAGAGAAACTAGGCCAGCCAGCCAGAGGAAAGAGAAAATAACCCATCATAAAGTAAATCACAGACTGAATGAAGTTAGAAAGATGCTTTGGTTGGTTAAGGAGTTAGGTTTGTATATTGTATTTTATTTTATGTTAGGCTTTAGGAAAGGTTTGTTTGTTATTTTGGCCCGGTCAGCTCCTGAATCTAGAGTCTCAATTTAAGACAATAAATTCATCATTGTTGTTCTAAATTCACAGCAGTCTTTCATGTTGCACCCTTTTCCCTAGAAGGGGAATTTAATGAATGTCAATGGGGTCCAAAACAGCACTGTACTTCATTGACTTCCATTACATGGACAAAAAAAGTTATATTGAAAATATATTCTTTTGTATTGCCAGATCAAACAGGTTTGGAACAAAATGAGGGTGAGTAAATGAAGACAGATTTTTTTTTTGGGTCGTGCAAAGAAGACCAGCGGCCAATGTCAGGATTTATGTTAAATAATACAAAAAATATAGATTTGTTTTTCACCAAACCCTATCATACCCCCTGAACACTTGGAATAAGAAACATTCATAGCACCATTTTGTGATATTTTACGTCTTTTTTTAAAGCTTGATGCTGGTCGGTATTCACTGCCATTATATGGACAAGCGTGTTCAGGACATTTTTTTTTTTTTTTTATGTCCTTTTGTGATCTGAAAAAGAAAGATGGCCATATGGCATTAGAACAACACCAGGGTGAGTAAATGATTTAATTTTCATTTTTGTGTGAACTATCCCTTTAGGTGTTTGAATATGGATATTAATATAAGGCAGATAGTAGGGTTTGGATCTGGACTGAAACACACACACACAGAAGGATTAAACAAGTAAATTGCATAAATGAAATTTTAAATGTCTGTGCAGTGATCTCTGTTTAAAACTTCAAGAGATTTGTAGAAAAGCACTTTGCAGTCTGTCAATGCCCAGGATTGCGTGCAAATGGCCCATTTCACTTTCTTGCCTCTGCTTTCTTTTCTGTCTTTTTCCACAGAGAGCTCAAGGTGACATGTCTTTTTAAACACTGACCTTTTGAAATATTCTGGAGTGCTGGGACTGAAGCTGGATATTGAGCAAGAGTGTCTTTAATTAAAAGAAGTCTCAGATTATGTAACACCTTCAAAGGTTTAGATGAACCTAATAAATACCAGGGTTGTGTGCCATTCAGAATTGAATTGAACTGAAAATGTCTTTTAAATTCTGAATTTGACTTTAGCTAGCAAACATTATGCAGAATTGTGGTCTGAATTGGAATAAGAAAGTAGAATTAAAATAGAATAGAATTTTTTTTAAAAATCCAATGAAAATACACTACCGTTAAACATTTGGAGTCAATAAGATTTTTTTTAAGCAAGGATTTTAAGGATTTTAACCCAAAAAAGCGACATTAAAGACATTTATGTAACAAAAGATTTCTAATTCCAATAAATGCTCTCATTTAGAGCTTTCTAATCATCAAGGAATCTTGAAAAAAAGCTATCAGTGTCCATAAGAATCAGTGTCCAACTGTTTTCAAAATTGATAACCACCAGAAATGTTTCTTGAGCTGCAAATAATCATATTAGAATGATTTCTGAATGATCATGTGACACTGAAGACTGGAGTAATGATGCAAATTCAGCCATCACAGGAATAGGCCTACGTTACATTATAAAATACATTTAAAAAGAATAAATTACCATTCACTTTTTAAACATTGCAGCAATAACCTCAGAAGCAATCTATTTTTTTTTTTTTTGCCAATGTTTCTTTTGAACATTGAGCAGTTTTTGGTTGTGAAACCGCCGAGATATAAATTCCAGAGGAAATGGGATAACCTTTTACAGGTGAGAATGTGTTGGATTGTGTTTTTGTATGTCTTAACTCAATATAACATGTTTTAATGTTTTTACTCTTACTATGGTAACTTTTTAATGTTGTGTTCAGGGCTTGAATTTCAGTGCGGGATTGCGCATATTTTTTATCATTCCCGCAGGTCTCCCATTTATAATGCGGGAAATTCCCGCAAACATTGATTCACTTCAGCATGTTGGTTGTATTAGTAAATGAATCCACACAGATTATAAAATCAAATCAGTCATTTTAAATCTGTCTGCGAGACGCAATTTCACATTCAGCGGCGCTGCGTCTTTTATCTCTCGTCTCTCTAAATGGGTTGCACAAGGTAATCGTTAAGCGCGCAGCAGGCGGCGATAATACTCTCTCGCATTTCGGGAGTCGGACTCGGGATAGACGGAATTGTCACTTGCATAATCGGGCCAGCATTGCATCATGAGTAACTAAAGTTTACCATTTGCACGTCTTTTTAAGTCTCACCAGTTTAAACATTCACGCGATTTTAAACTCTTCGGTACTTGCGCGCTGTCTGAGAGATAGTTTTTCTCTGCACACATACATAGAGTAAAGCCGCCTCACATACAGCTCGCGGGTCACAAAAGTTATTTTTCGTGGATTATATCGCTTTAACAGTCAAAAACATAAGAAAATTATGTCAATTTCGGTCTTGAGTATCCTCTAAACACAGTCGGTTATGTCTTGAATAAGCATAAAGCGCATGTGACTGTATAATCAAAACAGGATCCGTGCACTAGCTCTTAAAGGGACAGCAGCCGTATCGTGTCTGTCATTCATTTGTTTGTCAAAACAACAAAACATAGCTTTCATTTTAAGGAATCAGGATTAATAGCCTATTTATTTAATTTAGTCAGGACTAAAATACTACCCAGTGTTATTTTACATTTGATTACTTTATTCAGTCTCTGTAGTATTTCTGAAAACTAGTTTTAGACCTAAGCAAAAACTTTTCTCTTTTTTTCTCTTTATTGGTATCTTTATTCTATTGTAGGCTATTTATTTGTGCTACTTTTTTCAATTTAATTCAAAGATTGAAATCAAGCTACCTTGAGTTGTGTAAATTCTTAAGAACAAAATGACCCCATGGTAAAAATGCAATGAGTAAGCATACATTTAGGCGAGATAAATGTAATTAAAAAAAAAGTCTAAAACTCCCCCCTCAAATTAAAAATCCCCCCCCCATAAGAATCACCTAAGGGGGGATTTCCCCCCCAATTTCCAAAATGAAATTCAGGCCCTGGTGTTAGCTGATGCCTTCGTCTTGTTGTATTGTGTTAGTTTAGCAAAATCGTCTTCTAAAGTCTGTCGTATATATATATATATATATATATATATATATATATATATATATATATATATATATATATATATATATACACTGTATATATTCAAAATTGCAGACAGTCACTGACCGGCATTGACCGTTCCATTATGGCGGACGGCTTTTGTATAGCAGCCCATTGGAAAGGCCGCTAATATGGAATCTATGTCTATAGTACAACTGATGTACTCTCAACGGCTAAAGAATAATAACCATAATGCACTGTGAGAGTCCCGCACCAAATGAATTCCCATGTCTCGCCAGAACATGGCGCCTGCAGCTGAATCCTCCATTTCCACCACTGGCTACAACGTAATATCATACAGGTATAAATTCCTTTTAAATTGATTATTAAATTATTTAATTAAGATTTATACATGCTAGTTTCCATGATAGAGTTCAAGATAAGTCTTTGTATTACGACTGCAGCTGCCAGTTTGCAAAGTTTCAAATGATGATTAAACAGCAAGCACAAACTGCAAAAGCAGCAGCCCCCGGCACACTCGGTTTCCGAATTCACTCGTATTCATTCACTCTTTCAAGTGGCCTATATTAGTGGAGTAACATAGGGAATAGTGAATGAGGGTATAGACGGCGATTTTGAGCACAGCTTATGTCTCCCTCATCTTATAGTGCTGGGGGTGCTCCAGGACAGGTTTGAAAACCACTGGACTAATGAAGTCATATGCTTTGTGAATTCAGTGAGTTCTTCGTGTCATTCCATTTCAGCATCTTGTGGAGTGGAGCTAATTCAATTCAAAATCACTTCAGGAATTGTAAAGGAGCCAATTTTTCAAGGTCCATGCATTAGGCCTCTAGCTAGAGTTAGCATCGCTATTCTTCGTGTACTTCAAATACTGATACCACAGTGGTGTTAGATGGTGGAGAATAGAAACACAGCTCCTCAGACAGAACCACCAGTGGAATCTAATAGGATCTCTTAACTTGTCTTATCTTTTCGTTTAAAAAAAATAATAATAAAAAAATATGCCAACTCCTGACTGACTACATTTATTCATTTAGCAGATGCTTTTATGCAAAGAGGCTTACAAATGAGAAACATCACAAACAATTTATCATGAGAGCCAACAATATTTGCTGTACACAATGCCAGATTTAAGTATAGATTAGTTGCTTCTTCAACAAATGCCAATGTTTGAGTGAACGATTTAGAAGCTAACAAAGACAGAAACAGAGGGGAGCGTGTACAATTTAGCTCTTAAAAATTTGCCAAAGTTAAGAGAAACATTTTTCATGAGAAAGGCAAGCAAGGAGAAAAGGATTACCACTGTACTAATCTGCATTCCAGTGAAATGATCAAGACCACTTGAGACACAAATAAAGCCTGCTTTCTGTACAACAGCTCATCTCCTCATTCCTCATCTTCCTCTCTTGCTCACACACACACACACACACACACATCCTTATTCCATAATCTTTATGTTAATCTGAGGGACTTGCATTACTCTTTATAAGCAGAGACCTGTCGCATAGGTTCAGTGCCTAAATAAAATAAAGGTAATAGTGAGATTCCATTTTAAATGAATAGTTAACTATTACAAATCTCAGCTTACATGAACTAATAATAAACGGAACAGTTGTATTTTTACTAGCATAAAAAAAAACCTAATGTAACAAATGTATTGTGCAATGTGCATTGTTAGAAAATGTATTAACTAACGTTAATAAATGGTACCGTATTGTATAAATAAATCAATAATTGAACAGCGAAGGTAAAATAAAAGGTTTACTTCCAAATCAAATCGCCATCAACATCAATGTCAAATATTTAAACTGCATGCTGACTATCCTAAACATGCATAAGTTACCCGTTAAGAGGAAAAAAAAAACATTAGCCATGTTCCAACTTTAAAGGAACACTCCACCGTTTTTTCATATTAAGCTATGTTATTCCCTTAACTAAGACGAGTTGATACTTCTCTCGTCAGTGCGTGCACTCAATCACTCTGGCGCGCGGCAACACTTTGATAGCACTTAGCTTAGCCCAGTTCATAGGGACCAAACAGAGATGAAGTTAGAAGCGACCAAACACCTCCATGTTTAAAAAGGATAACTATAATGTATGGCGGAATAGCACTTGGAAGCACTTAGACTCGGCGCAGTAAAAAGTCACGCCTGAAAAATCCTCTCCCCCTCTCCCTCTCACTTCTGTCATTAGAACCAACGTGACTTTTTACTGCGCCGAGTCGAAGTGCTCCTGATTCCCAAGTGCTATTCCGCCATTCATTATAGTTATCCTTTTTACCCGCTTGGAAAAGCACCACGTTTTATTTTGTGTCACCATACTTGGTCGTGTAAATACTCATGTAACTGTATTTAAATAGGAAAAACGTGGAGGTGTTTGGTCGCTTCTAACTTCATCTCTGTTTGGTCCCTAATGAATGAACTGGGCTAAGCTAAGTGCTATCAAAGTGTTGCCGCGCGCCAGAGCGATCGAGTGCACGCACTGAGACGAGAGAGAGGTATCAACTCGTCTTAGTTAAGGGAATAGGCCTATATCACGAAAAAAATTTAAGACTGGAAGTACGTCTTTTAGTAGGGATACAGCTCTTCCGGTTAGCTCTTTACAATGGCGGAGTCCGATAGATACCGCTGGACCAAATCTCTCCGCAACCTGCCTGAAGTCACATATGACGATGTGGTTTGGATGGTAAATGAAAACTCTTAAGTGGAAAAGCGTGAAAGCTGAGTTATGGCTGTCTACGTCCTGACGCAGAGCAACCCGGTACACTACAACAACAGCGGCGGGCCGTTCGCCAGTTAGGTAAACGTATTTTTCATAAGATCGCGGATAAAACATGTTTTTCTTAAAACAAGGTTGATTTCATACGAACTTATAGCTTCTACAGGAGCAAAAACCTTCGTTTCACAACCTCATAGCTCCTGGTCAGTCTACCTCGGATGGTTTAGACATTATGGCTGATAATCTAAATCCTTATGGAGAAATACTGTTGACCGGAAGTTCTGAATCCCTACTCCGCGTTCCGGAAGCAGGAAGTGTGACATAGGCCTATAACCAAGCGGCAACCTCCCATAGACAGTAAAAGAAATGGACACAGCGACCCCATTGGAACTCAGTTGAGACAAGTGAAGCCCGTTTTCAGCGATTTCTTAGCACTTCCTTTCCTGACGCGCAGACTCAAACCGAGCAAAGCGTTACACGGACCACGTGAGCAACCCGTCTGTCTTCTAGTAGCTGTGCCAAGAGAAATCGGAATCATTCCCTTCCGAATCTTGCAGAGACGGAGAGTGTAAGGAGCTGTCCATAAGCTTGGAGCAGGAGCAACTTTTGCTAGGTATTCCGATTAATTATATTGTCATTTTGCCTCCACGTCTCCCCGATTGCCTGCGAGCTTCTCCTCCCGTCCATACGGTAATCTCTCTAGTGTGCGACAGAGAGTCGCGTGGTTATGACGCAATCGTTAGCCTACTTTTACAAAAACTGCTTCTACGGGGCCATAACATAAGCTACAAGGTAATGGAGCATTTTATACATTGTCGTGTTTCTTTAGAAATAAAAAATGGACAAATGGAGTCTTCAAACGCCTCAGATGTAAAGTTATTCGCTGTCAAAGTGACGCCAAAATGAATGGAAGTCAATGGGATTGCTAACTCAAGTGAAGTTCCGCTCAAGATGGCGGCACCCGGCCGACTTCAACTTCCGGTCGACTTCCTTCCCGCTTGCAACCTCCCCGTCTCTCCCTTGAAACCAACACGGAAGTGAGTTAAACTGTAATTCGTTGACTGGCCGCTTGAGGCTGTTGTCAGAAGTGAGTCAAATCTGTATCTCCCCCATGTTAAAATGACCAACTTTACAGCAGAAAAAAACGTGTTTAAAGCCTGGTGCCTGTATGTGGATTTGGTCTATACAGCTAATTTTGCCCTTCATAACAACTGTGAGGGCCCGGGGGGTGAATTATTTTATAACTCGTCCGTTTAGTTGATTAATATTTAAATTTAAGGGTGTGGCCAAGCCACTTGAGTGACAGATGGATTGCCGCTGTCAGTGCTAGCCGTTTGTCTGCTGTTACTAGCCGTCACTTCACCTCAGCAATGTTAGCTGCTGAACTTGCCATCTCTGCAGTGTTTGTGCTTTTTTTCGGGATTATCATTTCATACAATTTTAATACTTGGGTAACGTTACAAAGCTCACGTCTTAGGATTCCGTCGTTATCGTTCGAGAGAAAAACCAGCGCTGTATTTCAGTTGTTTTCCTCTGTGAACATGCACTAATGGATGTCTGACAATTTCGTTGCTTTTTGGGGTTTTCAAATTTAAAACGTCAATAAATGCTCGTTCGTTCTGCTCCCATGGAACAGATGGATTATAATATGCTTATGTAGGTTACCGTCAGATGAAATCATGCAGGCGTCGGCGCTTTCTCCGTCCGTGAATGAGCGCGGATTTTCTAGCGCATTTACTTGCACTTCAAAGGCAATATATCTATGGTTTAACGGTTAAACCATAACCCATTTGAGAGACGGCCAACATCAGAATTTAAAATGGACTGAAGCTCTCTACGAACTTGAGCAATGCCGCGCTGACGGACCATGAAAGAGTGACGGACATGTATGCACATAAATCACTGTCGTACACAAACACTCTCGAAGTAATACACAGTCTCACTTGTAGCCATGTCTTTTAACTATTATAATATTTCGAAGGGCAAAAATAGGAACGTTTAATTGGCTTTACATCATCAGCTAACTCGATCACGTCGAGCTAGGTGATTTCAGATAGCCAGGCCAGGCTCCGCTCCTCAGCTCCACTCACGCCCAAGCGGGAAGGAAGTCGACCGGAAGTTGAAGTCGACCGGGTGCCGCCATCTTGTAGCAGAACTTCACTTGCGTTAGCAATCCCATTGACTTCCATTCATTTTGGCGTCACTTTGACAGCGAATAACTTTACATCTGAGGCGTTTGAAGACTCCATTTGTCCATTTTTTATTTCTAAAGAAACACGACAATGTATAAAATGCTCCATTACCTTGTAGCTTATGTTATGGCCCCGTAGAAGCAGTTTTTGTAAAAGTAGGCTAACGATTGCGTCATAACCACGCGACTCTCTGTCGCACACTAGAGAGATTACCGTATGGACGGGAGGAGAAGCTCGCGGGCAATCGGGGAGACGTGGAGGCAAAATGACAATATAATTAATCAGAATACTTAGCAAAAGTTTCTCCTGCTCCAAGCTCATGGACAGCTCCTAATCACACTCTCCGTCTCTGCAAGATTCGGAAGGGAATGATTCAGATTTCTCTTGGCACAGCTACTAGAAGACAGACGGGTTGCTCACGTGGTCCGTGTAACGCTTTGCTCGGTTTGAGTCTGCGCGTCAGGAAAGGAAGTGCTAAGAAATCGCTGAAAACGGGCTTCACTTGTCTCAATTGAGTTCCAATGGGGTCGCTGTGTCCATTTCTTTTACTGTCTATGCTCACGCCCCGCCTGTTTGTCCATTTTCTGTTATCCGGGAGTGACGCAAGGCCAAGATGGCGACGGCCGGCTCCGCCCACTTTAGGCTTCAAAAATGCTCTTCAGAAACCTACGGGTGACGTCACGGACACTACGTCCATATTTTTTTACAGTCTATGCCTATAACATAGTTTAATATGAAAAAACGGTGGAGTGTTCCTTTAACACTTATAGCTACAACATAAAGCGCACATTCAGAAAAAAAAAAAAAAACACAAAGACACTCCTTATTAGCTAAACTTGTACAAAGACCAACCAAAGAAGATATTTATTCGCTATGACTAAATTACTATCAAAATGCCTCAGAAAAATAAATACCGTACTACGATAGTTGTACAGTAAAAAAATATGCTACTTCTGTGACGTGGTATTAACTATTATAGCTAGTTTTTGATACTCTTTTTGTCCGAAAATATTTTACCTGCAATCGTTCACGTGACGCACGTGCAGATAATGAAGTGATTGAAGTCCTCGTCTTCATGGCTGGCAAACGACAGGACGCTTTTGCTGATTGTTTCAGTTGTTTGTATGTGTAAATATCCATTCGTCCGGGGTTCTTGTTTTTGGCGTTTTTGTTCTCTGGATTCTAAAGTGCCGCGTGATTTGAAACCCGTTCCAAAGTCGAATGCGCGAGCTGTAACCGTATTCAAACGGAACCATTCGCTAAATTCACGGAAAAGAACCGAAACAAAAGAGTGATTCACTCACAAATCGGATATTGCTAGTATTGGTTCTAAGCAAAGGACAGAAAATTCTAGATAGACGACATGCTTGCTGAAATATTGTGAGGGAAATTGTAGGTGATTTTTTGTGTTTTTCAACGGCTCTGGTCGTACCATAATTTCGAGATGACTGACAACACGTGACGTTCTACTGGGTCACATGGTACAAGTAGGAGCTCTTTGAAAATTCCCAGCTTAATTTACAAGTTGTAAATAGGCTATGAGCTCTAGGGAGTTGGACGTCCCTGGTGAAAAAAAATATGCTAAGTGTTTATGTGTCTATAGAGCTGGTAAGTCCCGCCCATCCGTAAAACCCCAAGTGGACCTCTAGGTTGAAAAATCGTTAATGCAAGTGAATGGGAGAAAATAATTATTTTCTGGTCCCGTTTGAATTGTGCCATGAATGTGAACATATGTTGTCTGTGAATTTTTTATATAATTGTTCATGTTACGAGTTTGACAGTATATGGTATGATTCTTCGGCTAGCAGTTGTGGAAAAGACAACGAGAAAGACTACATGTCGCCTATGTGACGTCACGTCACCCCATAAAGTTGACTTACCCGTGGTTTTCGCCAACCTCAACTATTTTGTCCTCTCCCTGAAAGAAGGCGGTGAAGTGCACCAAAGACACAGTCATGTTTAGCAGGATCCGTGAGCTAGTGTCCGTGTGCGAGTGGTGGTGACGTTTCAAACGCGTCGAAAGCAGCGAAGAGTTGTAGTCCACAAAGTGCTCTCACACAAAGTCTAACCGTATCAAACTTCTACCCGCTAAATTGTAGCATTCTTTACACGAAAAATTATATAAAAATTCACAGACAACATATGTTCACATTCATGGCACAATTCAAACGGGACCAGAAAATAATTATTTTCTCCCATTCACTTGCATTGACGATTTTTCAACCTAGAGGTCCAGTGGGGTTAGCGGAAGGGGCGGGACTTACCAGCTCTATACTTGCAGCCATACTAACTATCAGTATACTTCAAGTGTGTTAATGATTAGTTAACTTGAAGTGTGCTATTTTGAAACCACTAATTATGTACTAAGTATTTTAGTTGTAATTAAATTGTAGTAAAGCATAACTTTAAGTGTATTTAGTGTACTTGCTTGTACTAAATTGGACCAACTTCAAGTATACTTAATATACTTTAAGTATATGCCTGTGTAGGGACTAATTACATGCTTGATTATTGATATTAAAGTGTACTTTATTTGTGTTACAAGAACATTACAAATTCATTACGAGTGTCTTCGAAACATACAAGCAATATAAGTGTGTGTGTGTATATATATATATATATATATATATTTTTTTTTTTTTACAGATTTTTTTTTGCCATTTTATTAGGATTGGACAGTAGCTATACAGGAAGTGAGGTAGGAGAGAGAGATTGGGGATGGGATTGAGAGAGGTCCACAAGCCAGGACTCGAACTCGTGTCTCACGAAGCACATCGGCACTACATGTCGGCGCACCTGCCCACAAGGCTGTCGGTGCAGACCACAAGTATTTACAATATATTTCAAATACAATAAAGTATACTTTTTTTTTTTACTAGGGGCAAGTGCTTTTTACAAGTTGAAATCTCGTAATTGAGCTAATCAAGACACTGTGCGAACGCACCTTCTAATGGCGCGTTTCCAGTTATCAACAATGCAAATCTAGTAAAGTTTTTCATATTTTTATTTGTACAAAATGTTTGTATATATTTTATAATATACACCTTTTTCTTTTACTTATCTTTTACAACATAAATTACACGCATCCATACCGAAAACACTAATTTTGAAGCAGTTATGTTTATTTTTAAAAACTCGATAAGACAGTTTGGGGTGTGATTGTGTGTTATTTGAACAAAACATCAAAGTGTCGTTAAGTTATGTTTACCACAGGCTTTCTTTTACTCATAAATAAAAAAATAAAAAAATAAAATTATAAACCCCATAGGAAAATCTCGAGGGTTTTCTGGGTTTTGACTTCCTTGCAGCACTCCATTGTTGCAAGTGGGAGTAAAAGTTATTTTGGTTAAAGATTACGAGGGCACATGAATGGAAAAAAAATTACGATATAATTTATAAGTACTGCAATATTCCATAAAAAAATAAGAATTGTCCATTTAATTTCATGGTGACTTTAAAGGTTTCTCAGACTCATTTTGGCTATATCGCCTAAAACTGAACCTACCTTTTCATGATGAAGCACAAGTACAGCTGTACTGCACATCTCATCTTTGCAATTTTAACTATTCACCAACAAATATGAAGTTGCCAACAACAAAATATTGGTCTGCATGACCTGAAATGCATTGTTATATACTGATCTTGTTCAAACAAATTTATATATGCTATTTTAGAGTGTATAGATACTATGGCCATTTCTTCTCTCTGCATGCATATGAAAGTCACTGTTTCCAGAAAAACCAACCTTTTGCCAAACAGTCTGTGTATGCAGGTGTGTTGGTGTGCGAGTGGGTGGTGTGAAATTCAAAGCATATTAATGTGAGCATGTTCTCTAGATAGCTATTAACAAGTTTATAATTAACGTTGTAAACTCAGTAGGGTGTAGGGGCTGTGAAGGGGAACCAGTGGTCGCTGGCTAAGTGTTGAGAGGCCATCCATCTCCTGTGACCGTATCATTTCTCTGTTGGAAGAACACTCCGCAGGAAGTCAGGCCCTTTCTTACATGTCAAATTAGAAGGGAATCCCTACAGGCCATTGTTAGGCATCTAGTTCCCTGGGTTATGTATTTGAGGAGATCTGAGACTAACCTTCAAGCAAATAGAGGGAAAGACCAAGGTGAATATAATTGGAAATCAATGCACAATAATTTTCTCTTTTTACATTTGTACTTTGATTCAAACAAGTGGATTTTGCTTTAATATCTCTGATTGGGGCGTCACCTTAGATGTTTGACAGCACAGTGAGGGGCTGAAATAATGGAGACTGTGAAGGACGAACCCCCCCCTTCACCCAACCTGCTCAATGAAATGACTGGATTAGGCAGTTAATTGCCCAGAGCTCGGACATGGATTGACATCCATTTAACAATTACACTGTAAACTGATGGCGCTTTGAGGATTGATTGCGCTTAGCTAATTTGCATTCAGTCATGTTTGCTTTCATTCTTTTCTTTAAACGATTGTTGCACAGGCTGCAGTTTCTAGATATGACTTTCTGTGAATCAGCCCTTAAGTATCTCTCTTCATGGAGCCTGAGTTAAAGGGTTTACCAGTTCTGTTTCTGGGGACTTTGTGTTATTTGGTAGAATTGGTGTCAGGTCAAATTGAATGGGTGGGCGAAGAGGCACATCCCTTAAATCCAAAAACTACAGAGCGCCATTAAAAGACGGTGTTTATTGGGAGCACACACAACTCATTACACTTCTCATTAATTACCAGATGATAAAGCAGCCACTTGCATATCAGCCTGTGGTGCAAATGGAAAAAAGTGCACGTTAATTTTTCTAATGATTATGCAAATGATCGCCAAGCAAGTGAAGGTTATCACGTCTGCATGCAAGGCAGTAATTACCGCCTCCAGGGATAAGCACGAGACGAAATCATTAAACAGAAGAGCAGCAATGCATTTAAAACATCACCTTAACAATCAAATACTAAAAAGTTTGACATTTAGAAATTAATTAAATTTTTTAGGTACACTTAAAAAAACATAGTATCTTAGCATATTTCTATTTAGGTTATTTCATTCTAAATCTTCTCTTTAGTGGTTGTAATGCTTTAAAGTTTGTTACATTAAGTTTTAACTGTTCCTCTAGTCCAGGGATATCCAAATTCAGCCTTGGAGGGCCACTGTCCTGCAGAGTTTTGCTCCAACTTGCCTCAACTCAACTGTCTAAGATGTTTCTAGCAGAGATGGTCTTATTATTGGGAGATGAGAGGGTCAGTGGCTCTACCATTGGAGAATGCGTAACGGCTATCTTGGGTCACGTGTGCTTTGGTAACCAATCACATTACAGCCTTGACGTCATTCAATTTTGTTCAAAGTTGTGCGATAGTTAGTCACTGTTTGTGGATTTATAGAAATGAATGAGAAGTGCAATTGTCAATGACTTCTCATATACCTAAACAACTCCATTTTCAGTTTTGGCCGTTCATTTACACGACAACAGTGTTTTGTGGGTCTGAAAACACAGGGTTTTGAAAATGGGTTTCGAAATGCAAGATTTTGAAAACGATGCCTTGACCATCTCCATGTAAACAATAAAAACATGAATTTGTGAAAACGGTAACATCATGTACATGCGTATTATATGTTCATGCATGCGTATTACGTTTTTGTGGAGTGTTTATTGACAAAGTGAAATCGCCAACTGCTGGCCTGGTATGCATAATACAGCCTTTTTAGTCATGTTCACACATCCGTGTGAACGGGAATCTTTTTGACAACACTGTCGTCTGTTTTTAGTACATAGTTGTTGTGTAAACACATTTTTTGGGGGGTGTTAACTCTAGAAATAGATCAATCCAAAAGGAATGTTTGAGAGCAAACATGTTTAAGATTAGCTGATGGACTGTCGATTCATTAATAAGCTATTCATTGATAAGCTATTTCCTCACAAAAGCGGTTTATTCAGTATAGTGAGGCCTGTTCTCCATTGACATCCTTTAAAAATAAAAATAAATGGCTTCTTGTCACCTTCTCTGCATACCGCAGTGTTAGCAGGCATTATGCTTTTTACGACTAAGGTTGCATGCTTGCCTTCAAGTGGCTTTGTTTCTAAAATGCCTAAGTAATAAGTAGACTCTGGCTGCATCCGAAAACTTAGGCAGCTGACTTGTTGCCACTGTGCCCTATCAGATAATGACTTTGCAGGCAGCATTTGCACATGAAGGTTCCTCACGAAACTGATTTCGGACAGACTTCTGTGGCAATGTAACGGTTTAATGATCTACAGCAAAATAGAAAGAGCTTTGGTGAAAACTAAGCTATTTAAAGCAGGGCTCAGTAGTTTCGGGATTTCTTCGCTGTATTCTCGCTTTTTGCTCGCAGGTTTCTCTCTAGAGCTCCCCCCACAGCTTCGGAATAGATATTTGACAACACTGTTGTAAAAACTCGTTGGCGATTCTCAGACACCAGAGGCTAGTAGATCAACGACATCAAAGCAGATGGGACATTCTTTTAAACGTCTTCTTCATTCGGGTTCGAACAGCGTGAGGGAGCGCAATAATGAAAGCATTTCAGCAGATTTCTTTTGGCCGTAAAGCAATTGTTTACATCGCGAGACCTGATATCACGCGGGACTTCCTGACGCGGCGGCCGGCGGCCCGCCGGCTCAAAGTTGCAAGTGCGTATTTTCCACTCACGGGCATCAGGGGGGTGCGAAACGACCACCATTCAACCCGAAATAAGTAATATAACCATTCCAATGACTCCGAAGCTGTTCAGTTAAGGTAAAAAAAAGTTACTTAGATCACCTTTAATTAGCCTATACAATAGTAAAAAAAAAAAAAAAATTACTACAATAGTAATTTCTCACAAGAAATGACATCAAAAGTGGAAAACGTTGGTCAAAAACATATTTACACACAAACTGACCATCAACCGCAACTTTCAGATGCCCTCTTTATTTTTCTAGCTTAACTGTCACAGAATGGAAAGCACAGGAGTCTGGGATATCAAAGGCAGCAAAGGATACATCTATGCTGCCTTCCTACCATTGAATGTGAAGGAAGCATTTATCAGTTTTCGGACACAGCCCTTGATTAGCTGGTTCAGGTGTGTTTAATTGGTGTTGGAGCTAATCTCTGCAGGACAGTGGCCCTCCAGGAGCAGGACTGAACACCCCTGCAGTCAGTAGCAGACCCCGGCTGAGGCGGCACAGCCCCCACAAACAGCTCGATTCTCAAAGACAATTCTCTCTCATCTCACTCAAATATGGATTTACTTTTTTATGTTCATGGTTGCATTGTGAACAATTTATCAGTGCATGTTATTCCAAGAGACAAAATTTGTTTGTTCTCTTAATTTTTAATCAAAATGTAAAAACTCTCTGAAAGGACATCAGGTAGCCCATTCATTAACCAATAGCCAAAAAGCTATTTAGCCACTGTTTTTGCAGTCATTCTGATATGAAAAAGTACCACCCTATTTTTGTCTCATTCAAAATTCTGTTTCACTTTCTGGCCGCGAACACCGAGTCATGTTGACTTTAAAGCAAATGACATATCTCCAGACCCTAAACCTTAATTAAATCTATGACTTTTGACATTACTGCTAATAATGTTGTCTCCTGTTGTATTTTTCTCATTGATAAGTCACTTAAAGTGTTAGTTCACCAAAAAAAAAAAAAAAATTCTGTTATCATTTACTCACGCTCATGTCGTTTCAAACCTGTATGACTTTCTTTCTTCTGCGGAATTCAAAAGAGGATATTTTGAAGAAAGTTGGTAACCAGGCAATTTTGGATACCATTGACTTCCAGTGTGTGGACAAACATATCTCAAAATATCTTATGTTCCACACAGAACAAACAGGTTTGGATATATGGGTAAGTAAATTACAGATTTTTTCATTCTTTTTAGATCTCTTTAAAGCTTCTGCTCGACTAAATAAACTAATGTTGACTTAAAAAAACACTTTGTTCAGGTGAAGGCAGTGGAAATGACATTGAAGACAGGTTACACACAAACTATGAGCATACAATGATGAAGAGCACAACTGCGGATTTCATTACTGTTAGCTTGTTAAGGCTTTGTAAAAACATTAATCACAAATGTATGCCGTTTTAGATGAAACAGAACAGCCATGCAACAGGTGATTAAGCGAGATTATTGCTGTAGGCTACTGTGTACTGTGACAATAAAAGCTCTTGTTGATATTGGATTTGTTTAATCAAGCGAATAATAAAGTTAGATGCCTCTCACTAAAGAACATTCTCCATAATAGGCCATTTTCTAAACAAATCACTGAGAGCCTAGCAGTTCAGCATCATAGCAGTTGGGGGTTGTGCAGTGCTGACCTAATGCGGAACAGCATCTCCAAAACCCGTGAAAACACACTGAAGACACACTGCACAGACCGCCTTTGCCAGTCGTGAACTCCAAAAATATGCCTGTATATAAAAAAAAACAGTAGCCTACATTTTACATCAACCCAAACATCCTGAAATCAAGATTAAATCGTAAAGGTTTCGTTGCAACCAAAATGTTAAAAGCATCAGCGTTCCTAACACACGACTCTGAGGCTTCTATCCATTTGATACGCTTTTCATACGACGGTAAAATATTTTAACGAAATTATAATTTAATTTATAATCGTTTACATCTTAATATCGAAATACAGATTATGCTATAGGTGGGTCTCCTCAAAAACAGGCACAAACAGTGCCTCGAGTAGGCTATAGGCTATGCAAAATAACACGACAAAACTTTCAACAATAACCTTCTCGTGCGTAGTATTACCTTTTTGTTTTGTCCTGTCCGTGCGAATCTCCAAAAGTCAGTGAATAAGAGTGAGCTTCTTCAAACTTCAATCAGATTTTCATCTCACCAAGCAACACATACCGGAGACATAGCGTTATGCCAGCGGTTAGTTTGGGTTTCGGACAGATGCGTCTCGCACGAGTATCTCCATTGGCTCAGCATCAGTTACTTCGCCCTCCCCTGAATGCTCACACGCGCGGTCTGCATCCTGGATGTGTGCATCCTCTAGTTACTTTGACACTTGACAGAGAACTAAAGTGAACAGTTTGTGATCACAACTAACAAGTATAGCCTGGATTTATCTTACAGCCTTTTAATTTAACTTCAAAGTCTTCAATTGGCAGACTGCTCAAGACAAGAAAATGCTCGCTTTACATAATCTTATTCTGTTATTATTTGCAATGACAGAAAATTGCTTGTTACTAAAATAATAATCATTGATATCTGATTTGTTGATTCAGTGCATTTCCATAATCGTAACAATGTCAGTTAAAATCTTTGTTCTCGTCATACAGAAGAAAAGAAAGAAACACGTGCTTCCACTGGAATGCGTGATGTAAGTTAGACTTTCGAAATGAAGAATTGGTGATCCTGTTGCGATCCTCCCTCGAACCCTCCTGTGCCTCGCATGCTCCGACTATTATAACAAATGACATGGGTTATGGGGGTGCAGTGAGTGACACAGCCTCACTAATGAAGTGCATCGGTGCAAGCTGTCATTTAGTAACACTACTGCCCCCTTTTGGTTTTCAGTAACATTGTCGTGTATCAGCAACACTGTGACTCACACCATTATATGAATTTCTCTGGAAAAAGTTTCTGTTTAGCCACATACGGTAAAGTCGTTACTGCAAAAAGGCCATTATTTAAAAAAGGCCACCATTATGGCCCATAAAAAAAAGAAAAAAGAAAAAAAGCGCGTGTGTGTGTATGCACTGTGAAAAACAACAACAAAAAATTCATGATTTGTTATCACAACCTTTTTTCTTTTGTCAAATCAACTTAGATCATTTATGGGGTTCCGATAACTTAATATTTTGAGTTTCTGTTGATTAAACAAATCTCCATTGTTTTAACTGTTTTAATTTCAATGAACTCAAAAATTTAAGGCAACCAGTTTACTTACTTTTTAAAGTACAGATTTCTTACAAATAATCAGCTGTATATATCCAATAGAACCACAAATGAAGCATGCCATAATTAAGGGCAAAGCAGATTAATCAGTCATGGGTCTGTATCCATGGAAATGGAGCGAAAATATTTTTCTCATTATTTTCGAGTCATTAAGCAAGATACTCTGTGCTGTGGCCTAAAAGCAAGTACTACACTTTAAATGTGGGTTAATTATGCGACAGCACCTCATTTAGCCTGTAATTGAAAAATTTCTGACTACCAAAAAGACAATTAATGAGAAAAATACATATTGGGGTAATGAGTTAAAATGGAAGCGTGCACTGGTAAAACCAAGCAACAAATACAGAAAAAACAACAGGTTGCTATAAGGCTTTTTGGTCCATACATGAGATAAAAGACATTTCAGATTAATATAGTGAATAATCTCTGTTGCCCTTCTAATTGTTTGCTCAAGCAATAACATGTCTTATTGTTACAATATATTGAATGTGATGAATAGACCTTCAGTCTTGCACACTAACAAAGACAGAGGTCCACATGAACAAACATACAGACAGCACACTATTCAGTGTAACTAATCATGACTCTCCTCACTGCCTCCATGGTGAACTCGATCAATTGATCTCATTTGCACATTCTCCAGAGGAGGAATTACTGCCCGTTGTCTCCAATCGATCACCTCTGCAGAGTCTCTGTGTGAGTTCACTGCTGAAGACAGGAGGTCAGCAGGAGGAAATGAATGTTTGAGTCAAACTCCTCGACAGGCCAACACAAACATCTCAGACACAAAGAAGAAACAAACTGAGGTGGGAAAACAAAAAAAGGCATTTTGTCACATTAAATGGGGCATGATATCAGAAGCAAAAACCAACACTGCCTAAAAAAATCTGTATTTCATAACATTGTGTTATAGCATATATGACCGTGGACCACAAAACCAGTCTTATGTGTATTTTTTTTTAAATTGAGATTTATACATCATCTGAAAGCTGAATACATAATCTTTCCATTGATGTATGGTTTGTTAGGATAGGACAATATTTAGCCGAGATACAACTATTTGAAAATCTGGAATCTGAGGGTACAGAAAAATCGAAATATTGAGAAAATCGCCTTTAAAGTTGTCCATTTCTATTGGCGATTGTGCTGCATTCACTCACACAAATTCATGTTTTATTTATTTAAGGTGGGAAATTTACAAAATATCTTCATGGAACATGATCTTTACTTAATATCTTAATGATTTTTGGCATAAAAGGAAAATCTATAATTTTGACCCATACAATGTTTTGTTGGCACAAATATATAATACTCGTGCAACATAAGACTGGTTTTGTGATCCAGGGTCACATATAGGCTATTAATCATGTGAGCAGGGACATAACTATATTCAGTAGCTTTATCTGAACAATTACAAAAAAAAATTGAAAAATGGAAAAAGTCAAATTCAACCACTGTTTTAGCCAACAATTATTATTTTTTTTATTTAAGTGTCCCATTCAGCATAAATTCACTGGACTAAAATCATGCAATTTGTTACGTATGCAAGTGCTTCCACCTACTGTTTGTTTATATGAATAACCTGTTTGATGATGCAACGTCTAAGAAATTATAATACATTAAATAATAAAACTATAAATTATTACATTTAATGATTTTAGAACAACCTAGTTTTGAACAATATTTTTTACAGTCTATGGCTATATCCAGCAAACACATTTACATTGTGGCAACGTCTGTGGCACGTTGTATTTTTGCTATGGCAACGTCGCTGTCTACGTGCTCGCAACATTGTAACAACGTATAATTGTAAGATGGGACAGGGCTGTAGCAACGTTGTTGCGCGACATTCAGCAACTGAGAGAGACGTTCTGACTTTTTTTTATGCTAGATAGGCCTATCTCCCATTTAGCATTTTATGTTTTGAGGTTAATTTTTAGTCCAGGAAACATCCACAAATCCAGAGGAGCAAAGAAACGAATGAGACTAAATAGCAGACAAATCAAATGAAAAAATAAACAGTGCGAGCGAGGCTACATTAGTCACATTAGAAAATGAAGTTGTAGGTTGTGTTTGAATAATTACGTATCTTATTTAGCTGAGGTAAATTAAACGCAATACTCACGTATCTTTGCTCGATGAAGAATGAGACAACTCAATGAGCCCAATGGGCCAATACTGGTTGAAATTTAAAAGGCTGATTTTCACACTTCAGGGCAGTGATGACTATGTTGTCCAGTGGTTGTCAAGACACCGTTGGCACAACCTTAAGCAATGGCCCTGAACGGTAGTTTAATGTCAACATTGTGACAACGCTGTAACAATCTTCACCACACAATGTAGGCCTTTATAGAAATGTTTTGCCCATGTTGTTAAAACGTTGATAGAAGGTTTGCTGGGTATTGTGTGTGAGGATGTTGGAGGTGGAGATTTATTGCCTTTTCTCACAGCACTTGATATAATTAAACTTAGCAATTTGATGGCGGATCCAGAAAGGTTCAAACAACAATCACCAGTGACAACTGGAGATTCACCCGTTATAAAATGCAAAAGTAGCTACAGACTGCAACCGGGCCCATGCGAAAACAAGGATAAATATCGGAAGGGCTTTTGAAAGGTGGCATTAACTCCGTGTTTTGAAGCAGACGACTTTTTTTCTGCTGGACAGGTAAGACATAAGCGATCGTTAGGTTTAATCAGCACGATTTACTGCAATGCTTTTTTCCCCTTAGTTGTTCAGAACAAAAGTGGATGTTACTTACGTGTTCAGATTACATTTTCCAGTGAAAATTCTTATGTCGGTCATACTTCCAAAAAGTAGAATCTGGGATTCCGAATGCCAGGATCCACACCGGCGCGGTGACTAATAGCCGCACATTCTCCTCAAAACATTGGATTCATCCGCGCTGTGCCGTGCCGAGGCACAATCCACGCAAAGTTAATAATTCTGCGAATAACTGCAATGGGCTTTATGCACAGCTGCACCACTTCCTGAAATTCAGGCAGGTCCTTTCCCAGCAAACACATTTACGTTGTGGCAACGTCTCTGGCACGTTGCATTTCTGCTATGGCAACGTCGCTGTATACGTGCTCGCAACATTGTAACAACGTAGAATTGTAAGACGTGACAGGGCTGTAGCAACGTTGTTGCGCGACATTCAGCAACTGAGAGACGACGTTCTGACAATATTTTTATATGGTGTATTTTGTTAGATAATTATATACTTTTTATCATTTATTGTTTATCTATATTATTTAATGGGGCTATCAACACCTGCAAGTGTAGCCTACACTTTAAAGAGTAAAAATGACAGAAGGTTTCGTTAATTCAACTTTATTAAAATTGCATATAATCAAATTGCACTTCCAAAAGTCATACATTTGTGAAAAAAAAAAAAGAAATAAACGAATACACATTTATTTTAAGTATAATACATAAAACATGAAAAGCAAAGGCAGATCAGAACATTTAATGAACAAAACCGGGTGGCAGACAGTAGCCGAGCAGGTGTCACCGGGGAAACATCCACAAATCCAGAGGAGCAAAGAAACGAATGAGACTAAATAGCGGAAAAATCAAACGAAAAACTAAACAGTGCGAGCGATGCTTCATTAATCACATTAGAAATTAAAGCTGTAGGTTGTGTTTGATAGCTGAGGTAACTGTTAGGCTAAACGCAATACTCACGTATCCTTGCTCGATGATGAATGAGAACACAATGAGCCCAACAACAGGTGGTTGGAATTTAAAAGGCTGATTTTCCCGCTTCAGGGCAGTGACGAGTACATATGTAGTCCAGTGGTTGTCCAGACACCGTTGGCACAACCTTAAGCAATGGCCCTGAACGATGGTTTAATGTCAACATTGTGACAACGCTGTAACAACTTCACCACACAACGTAGTTATAGCAACCTTTTGGCCATGTTGTTAAAACGTTGTTAGAAGGTTGGCTACGTTGTGCCAACGTTCTGTGTTTGCTGGGTTGTTTCCTGTCTGCCTTTATTGGACAAACTGAATAATCCAGGTGTGCCTGACCACCTGGATTAATCAGTTGGTCCAATAATGGCAGACAGGAAACAAAGGACCAGCCTGAAGTTCAGGAAGTAGTGCAGCTGTGCATAAAGCCCATTGCAGATTTCGAACAGAGATGGCAAGAAAAACTACGGACTGCAGCTTTAAGTCACAAACTAGGGGAGACCGGGTACAGTTGCAACACTTTTTGCATTTCTCTCACTATTTGAGCTAGACCAACCAAATTTGTATATATTAAACTTGCATCTGTCTGCTAATTACCAATACCATTTAAAGATGATTATATATGACATATCGTTCACAGTATTTATTATGACCGCCGCTAAAGCGAAAGCGGTCATATAGGGATTGTCAAAGTTTTTTTTTTTTTTTTTTTCGTCACCTTACTGAATTTTTCGTCAACGATACCAGGGACACCGAAGCACCGGGGAACATGAAATTTGGTGGGCATGTAGCCCCACTAGACTTCTAAGGAAAAATTTCGTTTGGTCCCCGGGGGCCACTCCCCCCCCGCGCTGGGCCCCCCCAAACCCCAAAAAATGCAGTTTTTCCTAAATAACTACCTGAACCGTGGCACCGAGGATGAAGAAATTTTTATGGTATGTTGGTCTACTAGACTTTTACGGAAAAATTTTGTTTGGTCCCCGGGGGCCACTTCCCCCCCCGCGCTGGGGCCCCCTTAAATTTTTCGTCAACGATACCAGGGACACCGAAACACCGGGGAACATGAAATTTGGTGGGCATGTAGCCCCACTAGACTTCTAAGGAAAAATTTCGTTTGGTCCCCGGGGGCCACTCCCCCCCCGCGCTGGGCCCCCCCAAACCCCCAAAAATGCAGTTTTTCCTAAATAACTACCTGGACCGTGGCACCGAGGATGAATAAATTTTTATGGTATGTTGGTCTACTAGACTTTTACGGAAAAAATTCGTTTGGTCCCCGGGGGCCACTCCCCCCCCCGCGCTGAGGCCCCCTTAAATTTTTCGTCAACGATACCAGGGACACCGAAACACCGGGGAACATGAAATTTGGTGGGCATGTAGCCCCACTAGACTTCTAAGGAAAAATTTCGTTTGGTCCCCGGGGGCCACTCCCCCCCCGCGCTGGGCCCCCCCAAACCCAAAAAAATGCAGTTTTTCCTAAATAACTACCTGAACCGTGGCACCGAGGATGAAGAAATTTTTATGGTATGTTGGTCTATTAGACTTTTACGGAAAAATTTCGTTTGGTCCCCGGGGGCCACTTCCCCCCCCGCACTGGGGCCCCTGTAAATTTTTCGTCAACGATACCAGGGACACCGAAGCACCGGGGAACATGAAATTTGGTGGGCATGTAGCCCCACTAGACTTCTAAGGAAAAATTTCGTTTGGTCCCCGGGGGCCACTCCCCCCCCGCGCTGGGCCCCCCCAAACCCCAAAAAATGCAGTTTTTCCTAAATAACTACCTGAACCGTGGCACCGAGGATGAAGAAATTTTTATGGTATGTTGGTCTACTAGACTTTTACTGAAAAATTTTGTTTGGTCCCCGGGGGCCACTTCCCCCCCCGCGCTGGGGCCCCCTTAAATTTTTCGTCAACGATACCAGGGACACCGAAACACCGGGGAACATGAAATTTGGTGGGCATGTAGCCCCACTAGACTTCTAAGGAAAAATTTCGTTTGGTCCCCGGGGGCCACTCCCCCCCCGCGCTGGGCCCCCCCAAACCCCCAAAAATGCAGTTTTTCCTAAATAACTACCTGGACCGTGGCACCGAGGATGAATAAATTTTTATGGTATGTTGGTCTACTAGACTTTTACGGAAAAAATTCGTTTGGTCCCCGGGGGCCACTTCCCCCCCCGCGCTGAGGCCCCCTTAAATTTTTCGTCAACGATACCAGGGACACCGAAACACCGGGGAACATGAAATTTGGTGGGCATGTAGCCCCACTAGACTTCTAAGGAAAAATTTCGTTTGGTCCCCGGGGGCCACTCCCCCCCCGCGCTGGGCCCCCCCAAACCCAAAAAAATGCAGTTTTTCCTAAATAACTACCTGAACCGTGGCACCGAGGATGAAGAAATTTTTATGGTATGTTGGTCTACTAGACTTTTACGGAAAAATTTCGTTTGGTCCCCGGGGGCCACTTCCCCCCCCGCACTGGGGCCCCTGTAAATTTTTCGTCAACGATACCAGGGACACCGAAGCACCGGGGAACATGAAATTTGGTGGGCATGTAGCCCCACTAGACTTCTACGGAAAAATTTCGTTTGGTCCCCGAGGGCCACTCCCCCCCAAACCCAAAAAAATGCAGTTTTTCCTAAATAACTACCTGAACCGTGGCACCGAGGATGAAGAAATTTTTATGGTATGTTGGTCTACTAGACTTTTACGGAAAAATTTCGTTTGGTCCCCGGGGGCCACTCCCCCCCCCCCCCCCCCGCGCTGGGGCCCCCGTAAATTTTTCGTCAACGATACCAGGGACACCGAAGCACCGGGGAACATGAAATTTGGTGGGCATGTAGCCCCACTAGACTTCTACGGAAAAATTTCGTTTGGTCCCTGGGGGCCACTCCCCCCCCGCGCTGGGCCCCCCCAAAACCAAAAAAATTCAGTTTTTCCTAAATAACTACCTGAACCGTGGCAACGAGGATGAAGAAATTTTTATGGTATGTTGGTCTACTAGACTTTTACGGAAAAATTTCGTTTGGTCCCCGGGGGCCACTTCTCCCCCCGCGCTGGGGCCCCCTTAAATTTTTCATCAACGATACCAGGGACACCGAAGCACCGGGGAACATGAAATTTGGTGGGCATGTAGCCCCACTAGACTTCTACGGAAAAATTTCGTTTGGTCCCTGGGGGCCACTCCCCCCCCCGCGCTGGGCCCCCCAGAAACCAAAAAAATTCAGTTTTTCCTAAATAACTACCTGAACCGTGGCACCGAGGATGAAGAAATTTTTATGGTATGTTGGTCTACTAGACTTTTACGGAAAAATTTCGTTTGGTCCCCGGGGGCCACTTCTCCCCCCGCGCTGGGGCCCCCTTAAATTTTTCATCAACGATACCAGGGACACCGAAGCACCGGGGAACATGAAATTTGGTGGGCATGTAGCCCCACTACACTTCTACGGAAAAATTTCGTTTGGTCCCCGGGGGCCACCCCCCCCCCCCCGCGCTGGGCCCCCCCCCCAAACCCCAAAAAATGCAGTTTTTCCTAAATAACTACCTGAACCGTGGCACCGAGGATGAAGAAATTTTTATGGTATGTTGCTCTTAAGGGCCCACATCAACCTAGCCCATAATCACTCATTTGTGATTTGCGCCCCTCCCATAAAAAATTAAAATGCAATATTATTCTGCTTTAATCGCCCCTATCTTCAGTGGAGATGTTCAGAACTGCACCATATTTCATGTGTATGATTAACTTGACATCCTCTGGGGGTATCCTCTGCTAAGTTTTGTAGAATTTCATCCATGGGGGGGTATAAAATAAATTCATTTATGTGCACATTTAGTGACTGTACACTCATCGGCCTGTAGATGGTGCTGTTGAGCGAAGGGTTGCTGGTTTAGGATGATACTGTCACACACACACATGCAGGAATACAAACAAATGCAAGCATGCACACACACTGACATCCACACGCACAGACACACACCCATACACACACATACAAATCCACATGCACAGACACACACACACAAACACACACGCGCACACATGTACGCACACATACATACACGCACAGACACACACACACACACACACAGACACAAACATACACAAACACACATACACAAACACACACACACACACACACACACAGACAGACAGACATGCACATACTATTACTTTTTTTAGGTATATACATAAACACGCAATACAGCCAAATTACTCCACGTCATTTATTTTTGTGGAAAGCCAGTGCAGGCCTGAGCGGCGGTCATATTTTGTACCGCGATGCGGTACATCTAGTTTGAATGGAAGAAGCCAAATGTTGCAACTGACCCCAACCCAGGGGACAGTTGCAACACAACCCAGGGACGGTTGCAACATGTTAAAAATACCTTAAATTTCATTAATTAACTTTAGCTTTTTGTCTCAATGAGCATAGAATTCTGAAAATATTAACTGTTTTACATCAGTGAGTTGACTGAGTGGATCTCTGAGCTGGCGTGAGTGAGTGGAGGCGGGGTTAATTAGCATTTTCATGGATCCGCATATACTGAATGAAGTAAGGGTGTAGTTACATTCAAGCTATTTTAAGGCATGAATAATTTTATTTCACAGGAAAAAATGTTTAAATATGTAACTCAATGATGAGTTTTAAGAGATACAATTATTGACTAGCCTACTACAGGAGGACTTTAAATGGTTTATCATCAAAGACAATGTATAAGGCTGCAACTGAATTCAAATCTTCTCCCTGTTCCTCCACATTCAGCATCTCGTGTGCCCAGATCATGTGAGTGTAGAGTAGTAGATGTACTGTGCAAAGCTGTTTCCAGTCATTTTCTGGAATACTGTAAGACTTATCAGTGTTTGGTCTTGTGTGTGGGAGTTGCTACTCTGTGCTTCTGTCAATGTGACTGCTGCCAGCTATCTATGCCATGCATCAGTGTTTCTGAAGAGATGCCACCCTAACAGAATGACAATCTATAAAAACAAACATCCTAATTCCATTTCACAGCTTTAGATGTGTCACATGCTGCAACTGATTAACTTGCCTTGATTCCAAGATCCATTATATTCCAAAACATTATGCTTGCTTGGGCCTCATTTTGCACCCATCTTTTGGATGTCATTATGTAATTATTTACAAAAGAGGTAACAAGGTTTACCTCAATCAAAGTGATCCGATAGATAGATAGATGCAGCTAATCAAATGAAACCAGTCATTTAGATAAAATATCAATACTACCATTCAGATGTACAAGATGATAACTGTGGGAGACACACTGTGCCAACGGCCTCTGGAGAAGCACAAACAAACCAAGACCAATTCAGTGTGACAGCAGTCAGCTCCCTCAGGACCACCATGACCAAGACAACCGACAACAGCTGCCAAACACTGCCTGGCAGCGAAGATGAGGGGGAGTCAAAGCTGACTGGTACCTCATGCTATACAAACAAATTCTCTCTCATCCAAGTCCAAATGTTTTGATGATTTTCATGAAATATAAGACGATACAAACAGCATCCGAAATCCTGTTAAGAGATAGTCTGTATGAAAAAAAAAAACATTTGAAACGGAAAAAGACAAATCCAGAGGGGATTAAAGGAATTAAACAATTGGAGAGAGAAAGAGACAGAGTGAGAGAGTAGAAAGAAAGATAAAAAGAGAGAGCCGTATCGGGAATAATCACAGCATGAGAGGGAGAGACATGAGGCGGTGCTCTGAATAGGAAGCAGAGGGAAGGATGGGAAGAGATTAGTGCTGCACTCTGTGGACTCATCACTCAATGAAAGAACACTCTGCAAACAACAAGGGTGCTCAGCCTCAGGAGAACTGCATGGGAAAGGTGCGAGTTTCGTTTTAGGGAAATACAAAACTTGCTGGAAAACGCTTTGGACTTACTGGATATTTTCAGATCAGGATAATCGGTTTGAAGAACTTCTAATTATGGATTGATACATCAAAGTAAGAACAGAGGAACCAGATCTAAGAAGGTTCTAAGTGACTTTCCTGGTAGGCTTTCCTGTGTCTGTTGTGCTAATAGAATACGTACATTTTAATTATAAATCATATTTACAGACTGTTTTATTCTAAGTGCATTCCTTGCCCAAGATACTGTCCATCTGCTCTTATACTCTGATGATCTGCTCTTGTGATATACTGGAGGACATGACAAATTTAAAGTGACCTTTTTAGGATTTAAGAACAGAGGGCTTCCTGTGTTGAGTGTTTCTCCAACTGTGCCAGCACTGTTCCTGATGTAATCCTTTTAACGTGCAACCAAAAGAATGATCTCTTCATATTATATGGTTTTGATCTCGCTCTTGTTTCGGATCTCAGGAGCTAGTTGTCCTCAGGGCTGCCTGTGCACCTCTGACATACTGAACTGTGGCTCTTTAGGTCTGGATAGATTCCCCAACCTGCTTCATTTCACGACTTCTGTCTTGGACCTCAGTCATAACAGACTAACATGGCTGGCAGCTGACAGCTTCAACGGGCTCCCAAGGCTGCACACTTTGCATATGTCCCATAACCGCATCTCCTTGCTCAGCCCGGGAGCTTTCCATAACGTCAGCGGTCTAAGATACCTGGACCTATCTTCCAACAAATTGCAGGTGGTGGGGAAGTATCACTTCCAGAACCTACCGGCCTTGGAGGTGTTGTTGCTGTACAACAACCGTCTTTCCCGCGTGGAAAGCAACACACTAATGGGGCTCGGTAGTCTCAGAAAGGTTTATTTTAGCCTCAACCAGATCACAGACTTCCCGTTCTTCTCAGTTCGCAAGCATAGCCACCCCAACCTGGTTACGCTGGACCTCTCCTCAAACCGTCTGTTTCGTTTGCCCATGGATGACATTGTGCTGTTGCCTGTTGCAGTGCAAAAAGGCCTGTTTCTGCATAACAACAGTCTGGAGTGTGATTGCTCTGTGTACCGCATGTTTTGGCACTGGGAGCAGAAGGGATACGCAAGCGTGAAAGACTACAAGGATGACTACAAGTGTCTGAAGTACGGTGAACCTCAAATCTCAATAAATTTTCTGCGATCTGCACACTTCTTTGAGAACTGTACGATTGGGAAGATGATATCCCTGATATCCCCAAAGGCTGATAAAGTTGTTTATGAGGGTGAACAAGTGAGACTGGACTGCACTGGAACTCTAAACGGAGAAGACCTGTCCTACAGCTGGATCATTCCTCATCAAGAGAACATCTCTCAGCTGATCCAGAACGGAACTCTACGTCTCAATCAAGACGGTAGCTTGGATATTCTTGCTGCCCAGTCCATAGATTCGGGGGTCTACCAGTGCACTGCTGTGGATAATACGAGGATGATAAATGAATCGCGAGAAGTGAACCTAACTGTCGTAGCCCAGCGCTCCTCAGAGGAGCCGTTCAACACAGGCTACACCACTCTTTTTGGGTGTGTTGTGACCCTTGTCCTGATATTGATGTATCTGTATTTAACCCCATGTCGCTGTGGTTGCTGCAAACCTCCTCCCCCCTCTCCAGGCATCTCAACCTTTGGGGAAGACCGCTGCACTCTGGCCTCTATCTTTGCAGATCCTTCAACTGATCGACTCAAGGGCAAGTCTCAGTCCGACAGGCACGTAATGTTCCTTGAGCCACTCATGGCAGGGAAAAACGGCCATCTGAAAGCTGCATTTGTTGTTGAACAGCCTGCAATTGAATGGGACACAGAAAACATTACCATTATCAGCGAAAGAAATTACTCAGAGTAGCACATTTGTGACTTCAAAATCCCACAGGATTGCTTAAACCTGTTTGAATTATAGGTACAAGTATCACCAATTAATCTGTCATTATTCCCTAATAAATTATTTTGATCCTCAGATTTAGAGGGTGTCTCCTGTCTCACAGTATGAAAAAATGAATGCATGGGACTGTGCTGTTGCTAGTAATGTGCTGAAAATCCAAAGCGGCAAAATGTATATTTTAGAGACCCTAAGAGCAAATGTATTGAATTTGCTCCAAAAAGCTCAAAAGTCACTTTGACAAACAAAAGACACTGGTTGTCAGTAATGGAGCATGGGTAGATAGTGACCACAAGTTCTTCATGTATAGTTTTTCAGAAAGATAAAGTCCCGATCAAAAACATCTAGATGTTGTAGATATTATACTATAAGCAGACAGTGATTTAAAGAGAGGACATTTCAGTAATCTAAATCCTCAACAGAAGACCTTTAGATCTATTTAAGACTAAGGTTTAATCTCTTCAGTTGTGTCATTACTATTAGATACATCTAATATTTTATGTCAAGAAAACGAGGAATTTTGGTGCGGAACCATGATGTATACGAAAATAAATGTTCTACTAGCCTGCAAATAGAAATTGTGAAAAGCAAATAACAAGATAAATGAAGAAGCAGCAGGGAAGGCAATGTAGTGATGTCTGTTTATGTGTGATATTATTCATTTCTGCACTTTGCATTAAGCAAATTGCTCTTTCATTACAGAGATGTGCAATGGGAGAGGATTAACACCCCTGCCAGAATTTTCCCTCCCACACCATGCGCAATATGCAAACTAAAAGCAAAATATGAAAATGAAAGGGTACCAAGGTACAGAGTTAATCCATGCAGTCCATTTCCAGATGAGATCAGATTATCTGCGGCAACCCACTTTCACATACGTAATACGACGACACATGTCCCCTGGTTGTTTGACAACTGTTGTGCAGTTCACAAATCCCTGCCAAACGCAATGCTACCAGATTCAGTAATCTAAATCCTCAACCCAAAAATAGGCCTATGTGATCGTATTCAAACATTTCTCATTATATTTAAGTCTGTAACATGTACATCCTATAATGCCAAAACATTTATCAGACTCACCAAACTCATCTCATTTTATGTGGTTAAAATCAAGTCCCCCTTTCTGTGCAATACAGAGGAACAAGAGAAAAACAGTTTGTAACTCTATAAACAATTTGTTTATAGAGTTGTTTTAAAAGATGACTATATTAAATGAGAGATGAGATGACCAGGAGTCAGATTTTAGCAGATTACTCTCTGGGGCAAACCTAGATTCTCCAACAATGTTTTCAGCCATCTCTTAATCCTTTAAGCTTTCTTTTTTTTTTTCATTCTGCTGCTGGCATGATTTGGTCTTATCTTTCTTTCTAACCTATACTGAACTCACGAGGTGATAAATGTAACCAAACAACAGATCATCAGACAAACAACATCCCAGCCACATCTGACATTCACTGTGTTTTAAACAAAATCTTACGCATTATTTTTTAGAGACATAGCTGTTTATCTATAGTAACATTTGTGAAATGCCCTGAGGTATTTTCTACAGAACTTCAGCTAACCATATTCATGTTTGTCATGTACAAAGGGCAAATTCAGAGTCAATTTTGAAATAAAGATGCATAATCTTCTTTATACATTTAAACACACTGATTCATTGTTTTTTGACAAGAAACCCTTTAGAAAATTGCATCAGCATCAGACCAGCAGAATCAATTAGGAAATGATGCCCTCTGCTGGCCGGCTATAAAACCATTAGGTTGAATGTTACCAATGCACACATATGAAACAACTTTGGCATTGATTAACCTCATTGGAAAAGAAAATTGTAACCATTTTTATATAACATCATAAATAACTATGTACACGTACACGTACACAGAGTACAACCATTCCCAAGAGTTAATACTGAACACAATATCACAATGTTTGATACAACCTTGTTTTAATAGAACATCTGTACAACCAAGAATGTAAAAAAAAAACAAAAACAGCTAAAATGAAGAACGACTCACTTTCTCTCTTTAAAAAAATATTGTCTGCATTTTGCTCCTTGTTCACAAACAGTTTTTTTTTTTTGAAAATCCGAACAAAAAGTATTGACAAAAATGAAACATTGAAAGGCAATTACATTTCTTGGCAATATAAATATAGTGGTATGAACAAGGTTTCTCAAACATCTTGATTAGGAAGGGCATTACTGAAAACAGTGAAAATCTGGCCACCGTCTGAGTCACCAATCTCGTTTATACAAAACCAGATTCATTTTTTTTTTTTTTTTTTTTTTTTTTTAGATGTTGATATTTTGATGTGCTCTTAATGTTAAATATGTACATTCCTAATGCCAGTAGTCTATGAGGGAGCATGGCATCCCTATGGCATTTAGTTGTAGGTGTAGTCCGAATAGTAGTCTGACCGACCACCCCCTCCCCTCCCAGGGGGATAGCCCCAGTTACAGGACGGGCCCCCTCTGATGTGACCCCGGCCAGGTCTAGATCTCATGGGATGCGGTGGTACTCCTCGGCCTCTGAAGCCACCACGCATCATATCAGCGGTTCCTCCTCTGGGATTGTACATGCTATTGTTGTGTCCGCCTCGGCACAAGGCTCCCAGGTTGGCTCCGGGGATGGGTAAGAGTCCTCTGCTTGCAGTGCCACCCCTGGTAGGAGGGGCTTGACTGCTTCCCTGACTCTCAGAGGAAGAGTTCACGGGAATTTTGCTGCCTTGGCTGCATGAGGTTGAACTACCCAGCGCACTTCCTTTATCTCTACTGCCCTCCTGTTGGCCCACTTTAGAGGTTGCTGAAGCAGGGACATCATCTTCCTCTTGTCCACCACGAGAGGTTCCGCTCTCAGTGTCTCCCACCCACGATCCATCGGCAGGCCTAGCAGCCTCAGTTTGGGCGGAAGGAAGAGTGCTGAATCCTGCCCCACTCTGTCCAGCCGCGTATCCCTGCTGGGCTCCCGGTGTAGGAACCCAGCTGTAAAGTGGTGGAACAGGGGGAATTGGAGTGAGGGCTGGGAAAAGCGTAGCATCTGGGTAGGAGGGAAAAGTGGAGTGAAGAGAGGACGAGGAAGAAGCGGAGGATGAGGAAGCAGTCTCTACACACATCTTAGCAGTTTGAGAGCCAGCAAGTCCTTGCTGATTAGCAGTTGCCGCCCCAGACACTCCCATACTGTCAGGAACGGGACCAGATGGCTGAAGAGAGGAGGCTGACTCTGGAGTAGGAGGCACCTCCACCGAGCTAACCGGCGGCTGCGGGAGGGAAAGGGGAAGGGTGAGTGGTTGGGTAACGGGTAAGGTGCAGGAGTTTGTAGGAGGTTGAGTCCCAGGAGGAGCAGTAGTTTGACTGTACTCTGATCCTCTGGAGGCCACGCTGACAGGAGATGAATATGCCGAGGACATATGGTATGCGGGAGAACCAGAGTAAGGGCTCCACTGTGCTGAGTTGGGACACAGGTAGCTCTGGTGGGGATTCACGCCAAAACTGGCCAGGGTGTCCTCTACTTCAGGCCTGGGTGTGCCGTCCTGACTGGCAGCTTTATATTGAGCGATGGCAGACTTCAGAGCTGCATAATCAGTCAAGTAAGAGCCCTGGGTAGGGTAGGTGGTAGGGTTTGGATGCACAAGTGGATCGATAATGGGGTCCAAAGAGGGTTGGTCAGGGAGGGGAGGACGAAATCCATCAGTCTGAGGCGGAGGGGGCTGAGGTGCCTGCGGTTCCGACAGGTCATTTTCAGTCTGAATGGAAGTCTCATTGATAACCAGCATGTCATCTTCAGAGTCTATAGACATGTCCTCCTCATCTCGAACTGCATCAGGCTCCACTGAGCAGTCAAAGAGAAGATACAGTGTCAATATCTATAATTTCTTTGTGAATTTTGTCAGAAGCAGTAAAGAACTCTGCATTCTTTACCTGGATCAGGTAGGGCAGCCAATGCTACTTCTTCTGGGACACTGATCAAACTCTGGAAGTTGTTCATGATGTCATTCATACCCGCAATGATCACTCCACTACCGGAGAACTGTGAGAATGTGTCATCATGCCTTTCTGTATATAAACACAGCACAGATTGATTAAGAAACATCACAGATGACTCCACATACCCCCATTCATAAATACCAGCCTTCAACTAGACATGTTGCACATACCTGTGAGGAAGATGAGGTGTCGAAGCTGTGTGTGTTGAGCCTGCAGCTTTACCAAACAGTCCAAATCAGGAGCCTGCCTAGAAGGAGTGTCACACTCGTGATAAGGCAGAAACTCCACCAGGTGTTTCTTCTGGTATGTTGTCAGCAGGTTCAAAAGATTCAGGGCCTCAGTGTTTAACCTGTGAAAGGAAAGATGTTTAAGATATTGGAGACTAGGAGTCTGTCAGGATTGGTGAATTAGACTCATCATTCTGTCTCTAACCTGCTGAGCTCTTTAAGCTTCTTCTGAGTCTTACAGTGCACCTTCCACTTCCAGGGTGAGCCCTGCTCCTCCAGGAACTTAAGAAACGCCTGTAGCTTCTCTGTAAACATAAATGTCAGTTCTTAAAGTCTTGATGTAATATAAGTAGAAACAGTTATATATTGTTATCCATATTGCTATATACATCCGAGTGAAATGGTTTATCAAAATTCATCGGTTGTTGATTTGATGGAGGCAGTTCTACAGTTTGGAAGAAAGATTAATGATTGGAGAAGTACGTCACCAGAGAAGTCTGTTGTTTTCAACGAAAGATTGAGTAATGATGTTTTTAATAAAAATTATGTTACATCTTATTAAAAAAAAAAAGAAGAAAGAAACGTGGATAAATAATTCACAATAAGAAAATTAAGATGCATTTAGAAAATGCTGCCTTTAAATTAATATTTTATTAATTTTATTAATTTATTAATAATGTGTGGATACACACATTTTTGCATTCACACTTAGTCCGGCGACACACTGGCTGCGTGGCGTGTCCGTTTTTATTTTGGCTCCCATGTTAACAGGTTAGAGCTTGCACACCGCCTGCGTGACATGACTCAGAAATAGAACCGACGCCTATTTTTCACGCAACACGCAAGCGTTTCCAGGCTAAATAGAATAGGAAAATGTTTATATGTCATTTTGACACAAATACATATTAATAAATGACATTTTGATGTTTGAAAGTCTCTAGGTTTTGACATAAATGCAGATATAAATCTGCACCTGTCAATACAGAACTAAATATTCTGTAGCCTATTTTGCCGTCAATACTGCCTGCTATAGATAAAATCTTTGCTGCTCTATATTTATGTTTAACATGAAGTATAGGCCTTCCACAGCTCTCTCCCCATATGTCGAATATATCACCAATGAGGCTTATCATATGTTACCTAGCAGCAGCGCCGCGTCAGACACGTTTCTGGTGTGCAAAGACATAGAAAACGCCAAGCAGCTGAAACGCAACAGAAACGCCACGCTCACGCTACGCAGTCAGTGTGTCACCGGCCTTAAAGCTACGAATTTAAAAGCACACACAGTAAACTTTTGGATAGACCATTTCAACACGATGGTAACCACTAAGCCATTCAGCTCTTACCTAGTGTTATATTGTCTGGGTTGAGTATGAGCTCATCCGACACAATAAGACCTCCAGACACGAAGAGCTCATTGTAAGTGCGATTCTTCACATCATCCAGACTGTCCACTCCAGCAAAGTAAACTGTAGGCAATTTCTTCAGAGACACCAAAGCTGGGATCTAAAAGGGGTATAGAGGGAACAATGTCTCAAATGCTATATGCAACTAATAATAATACTTCACGAAAAAAAAGTTTGCAATGGCGAGTTATTAGTTACCTTATGTACATGAGCTGCGATATCCTCATTCTGAATAATGATCATAAACTTTTGCTGACTTTTAATTTCTAGGTAATTCTGAGGGTTGCAATCAATGTTTCCAAGACTTCTTAAATACTCCTGTAAAACCAAACAAGGGAGGTGAAAGATAAGGGGTTTTAAAGGTCGGTCAAAAGTATCAGACCACACTGTATATTCTGACATTTAAATGCTTTCAGACCTTGATCTCAGTGCAGAGTTCACTCTCCTCATCTCCTCTCTGAATGTAAAACTTTACTGCATTCTTCTGCATGATCTCCATCAGTGTGCACAACACATCGGGCTTGATTTGTCCAATCACACTGCCCCCTACAGTGCTTGAGGTTACTGCAAGAGTAGGCTCAGAGGGCATCTCTGGGACTGAAGGGATTGGAGGATGCCTGGCACTTCCTGTTGATGGGGAACACATAGGACTTTCCACAACATCTGAACCCTTGGGGTCAACTGATTTTTCTGCTGAAAACAGGTGGACCTCTCTGACAGTGCCAAGGCGATGCTTGGCTGAAGAAGGTTTAAGGGTAGCTTGTGACTTGCTCGACAAAGCCTGAGACTTAGGCACTGGAGATGTTGTTTTAGTGCGAGGATGAGCAACAGGTGAGGGCAGCGTGGGTTGGGCTGGAGCTGGCATGACAGAAGGGGGTGGAGCAGGTGGCAAGAGGGCGGGCACTGGGGCAACAGCAGGTGGTGACGTAACAGCCACAGGTTCTAAAGACGCGCCGGGAGAACGGATCATACGGTCCATCTTTTCACAGAGACTGTTAACGTAGCCCTGCACAGGCAGGGAGGAGACATATTTGGAGACAAAAGGTGAGAATGAGCTTGCCCGTTTGGCTTGATCCTCAAGTCGTGGCAAAGGAGTTTGGGGAGAGTAGGTTATATGTTGGTCCTCCATCATTTTCTGAATCCCCGTGCAGAGGTTCTGGAACTCACTGTCGAGGATAGTGTCTACTACTTTGCCCGTAGTGTGTCCCTGCTTCTCCCCTCCACTAACAAAAGGTTCACAAACACCCTCCAAAGCTAAAAACAGAATATGTTTATTAGTTATGTCAATCCATTATTATTTCAATAAATTTAACAATTTATTATTTAAAATATTTTTACACTGTACAAGTGTTTGAGAGGGTATACAAGGTTTGATTCTGAAAGAAGGCATCTTTAAATCAATAATTGTTATATGAATGTAAACTCATTAAAGTGACTATAATGACTTGAAGCAGCAAATCAGCATATCAAAATGATTTCAGAAGGATCATTTGAAACTGAAGACTGGAGCAATGGCTCCAGAATATTCAGCTTTGCCATCGTAGAAATACCTTTTGAAATATAATAAACAAGAACATTTATTTAAAAATGTTAATAATATTTCACAATACTACTACTTTTAAAAAATTCTAACCAACCCCAAACTTTTGAACAGTGGTGTATGTTACGAACAAGTCTGTTGTAAGTATGCAGGTAAGGACGAACCTGTGGTGGATATGCTCCAGGGATTGTGGCTCTGATGTGAGGCTTCTGCTGGACGGGAGAGCTGCTGCTCCAGATTGGAAGAGGGACTGTACACATCCACACTGCTCCTGCTGCAGGCTATTTGCTCCTACACACATATACTAAAGGTTAACTAAAACAAATATTGAGTGTGGCATTAGATATCATGAGGAACAGTCCACACCTCCAAGCAATCCAGGTTAACCTGCTCCTCATCAGTACGCCTGCTACGCAGGTCAAGATCACAGTGGGCGGCTGAGTCAGTGGGCTCGTATCCCTCTATGTCTTTGGGGAGAATTGCAGGTTGGCTGCTGGCAGTGTTAGAGTTCTGGGCCATCCTGTTGAGCGTGCTGAGGAAGAGTTTGAGCAAGGCATGCGTGTCTCGGAGGGTGGCACTCTGAGAAACACGCTCCCGCAGGTCTGTGTCACACAGCCCCATGCTGTCCATCACCACTAAGAGAAAGAGAAACCAGCTGTCAAAAAGGAGCTCATGTCTCTAAGGAACTGCAGTCACACTCTATTGAGCTCTACATAATTTCTCTTTTTTTTTTTTTAAGATGACATAAAACCCAGGCATGTTTTTGACAGGTCTCATGGGATTCACCTTTTAGTGATGGTGTAATTGGAAACAAAAACACGAAAAAAAAAAAAGCATACATACAGAAAAACAAGTCATAAAGTAACTACATTAGTTGCAGGCACATTCTTGCATTGTGAATTATCACTGTTATTAATTTCAGTTTAAGGTCCTTCAGCACATACAGTTACTCTTAGGGCCGGACTGATGCGTCAGCCACAATTTGAGGTCTTCTCTCTCTGTGTCTCTGGAGATAGTTCATGCAAGTAGATAGAGCACCTAGTCTCTCATTAGGCACACTGTACTTCTATTAGAGGTGACACAATCACATAACATGACCCTTTGAAATACCACCTTTACTTAAATAACAGCACTAAATAAGAGATAGTCAAGAAGAGAGAATTAAGAAACTTTGGTAATAATTTCCACAGCCTTTACAATTTCAAAACTTTGATACTTTCAGGTTTTCCAAGACTCTGGGAACCCTGTATAGTGAAGGGGGTGGATTTACCATCCCTCTGCGTGTATTACATAATGAATTGGAAATCAGCTTTCATGTTCTGTTCCAGTGAAGCCTCTTGAAGGGAAAAGATATTGCCTATGTTTTATCTAATTTTGCTTGCAGGGGGTTGTTAAGTATTTTTTAACAACCCTAGCCAAAGAAGCATGTGACCTAGCCAAAGAAATAGTCTCCAGGAGAGTTCAACAGTGGCCCTAACTGAGAAGAGTCAATAAGGAATTTATGTGACCCTCACCAAAGTTTCTTACATATATTGGATAAAGTGTCAAAGATAATGACGACATTTCATAAAGAACAGAATACTATGTTTGAATGCAGCTAGAATTATCTGTACTGTTAACCTATCAGAACCTGTATTCATTGAGTATATTGGTCTCTTTATGTTGTCTAACCGTTATTCCCCTACAATAGTATCCAACCTCCATGCTGTACCTCTAATTTTTTTTGGCACAGACTTACCTCTCCCTGGCTCTCCATTCAGTAGACCTGTCCTAAGGTACTTGCTCACACTTCCAGGACCTTCCCTCTCCAACCTCCTCTTCAGGCCAGCGGGGTCCCAGTCCTCCTCTCTTTCCGGCCCACTGCCCTCCTCCTTGCTCAAAGTCCGCTTATGTAACTGAATCAACTTTAGCAATTTCTCCATCTTTTCTTTGTCATACTCACTCTGTGTCCTCTGAGCGCCACCGTTTGACTGAGAAACCCCAACTGTACTGCTGCTTGAAGCCTGCCTATCTGACCCTCCCCAGTCTGAGACAGGACTGTAATCTTCTGCACCTGCTGGGGGAGATTCTGCCTCCTGTTTGCTTTCCACCAGACCCTGCTGCAGCGCCTCCACAGGCAGCTGGAACTGTCCCGGACCATATATGTAAGAGTTCAGTGCCACATCCATATTCTTAGGACGAGCCGCCAGGTGTTGGCTTGTCCGGTCATCCAGGCTGTGCCGGTACTCTACAATGTGAAAGGGCCGGATAGCGCCTTGCTCCTTCTGGTTGAGGTAGTCCAGCGCCTGAAGTTTCAGTCCCACCGCAATCTCTTTGGGTGGATTGGCACGCAGCTTGTAGAGACCATGATGCAGGGCAGGAACAAAATTATCTAGTTGGTGGCTGATTGGGTCTTTAGGCTCTAGTGGAGGATCCTCATCAACTCCAGAGTCCTTCAAAACTTCACAATAAAAAAGCAAACGCCATTAGAAGGACTGCATAGTGATGCATAGACACTTAAAATGCAAACAAACTACCAAAAAAATAAGCACTTACTCAATTTTGAGATCATTCTTTGCTCTTGAAAAACAAAAAGTGCCTGCAAAACCCTGTCAGTTCTTCCTCGTCGCTCTTTAAAGAAAAAAAGAAACAAACACACAGCCTCCATTATTCCATGCCAAAAATCACAGTGCCGATGCAATGTACAAGGTTAAAGACTATGCATGTACATACCAGTGGTAGCGAACAACTGAGAGGACGAAAGGAGGAAGAGAAATCCTTTGTCTATCAATGGCTTCACCAAAACCTAGAGTAAAGAGTTTATTTATAGCATGACTATAATAAAACATCACCAATTTTACTTCTGCACATCACATCACTGACACAGATTCTATCAACAGAATGAGGAAACTGTGTAGAGGGTGGGCGGTAACGCTATGTAGAGATTAACTCAATAAAAGTGTAAAGTGGCCTATGAATGAGCTCACCATCCTTTCTCTCTCAAGCCGGTGCAGCAGTCCCGAGAGACTGTTTTCCTGTTTACTCTTCCCCATGACCTCATACAGGCTGCAGTACATCCCACACTTCAACACTGCAAAATACCACAAGACATTATCACATATCAATACTGACGCATCAAATGTTTTGCCATGTATTGAGCTGAAAAGCCTCACTGGCACTCATCCTACCCTCTCGTGATCCACTGTACGCCTCCCACGATAGCAGAACGGGCGGGATCTTTCTCTTCACTTGATCAAGATGCATAGCCATATTGATGTCAAGCTTGTCTGGCCTGAAAAAGAAAAAAATAACTTTTTAAAACCAATGCACAAAACATTTGTTAAATTGCATTGGTTGAGAGAAAGGAGACTCACAGTTTAAGAGGAAGGTGAGCGAGTCTTGAAGACCGGATGTATACTTGATAGACCTCCTCTCCTTTATTCACCAGCGAGCCACTCCAAACTGTATATCTTCGTCGAACTAAAGCATCAAGAATAATACAGTAAGTTAGATAATATGCCCATCTAATCATTTTATTAGGCTGCTATAAAGAGAAATACGAATCATACCTCTTTGACCTTCATATAACATGCTGTTTAATCTACTGGAAGAGAAAATAAATTGTTATAAATAATAAAACCAAAACAGAGTGTAGTACACTTTCTACACAGATCACCAGTTATCCCGTTCATACCTGTGTGTGGCCGTGGCCGACTCTTTGCCTTTGTATTGAAAAGACACAACTGCATATGGCAACACATGTCTCGGCCTGGATCTTAGCTCCTCAAAAGCAAATTCATAGAAGTATTGCTGGAATAAAACACAGAAGGAAATCAGATACATAACAGGTCACATCTATACACACTACAAGCAAAAGGTCATATTGAAAAACTCACCTGAGTGTGCTCAAAGGCCCTATACGACAATAATGAGGTCACTTTGCTGGCATTTTTGTACACATGGCTGTCATATTTTAGGGCCGGCTCAAGATTATTTTTGGGCATGTTCTCAAATATGGTCTTCACTTTACCCTGCAGAATAAGACAAAGTCAATATTGTTTTTGAAACCGCAGTGAAGTTTAGGCACTTTTTATTTTTGAAAGACAACTTTTAGACACATTTGATGCTTGGCCACAGACTTACCTTCATTACTTTAAATAGTATTATGTCTCCAGCAGCACCCACTTCAAATGGATTCATTTGTAACAAATCTGAGTATTTTGAGAGGTAAACCCCTAAAAATAGAAAAAGGATAGAAGAGTTACTTGGGGCGACATTCCTGTGACCAAAAAAAGCCCTGGGGTAATCCCAAGAAATTTGTTAGCAATCCATTTGGAATGCAGAGTCGTCTCTGCATAGAGCATACTATGTTTGCTAAGATTAAATATTTGCAGAAACTATTTAATTTCACCAGTTAAAGCGATCCTAGTCGCATTTACAAGATTTACAAAACTGGGTTTGTGAATGTCTCTAAACACTTAGCAGCTGCTTCACTATTCAACCATACAAAGATCATGTATCAGAAATTTGTCTCAAATAAAAATGAACATAATATTTCTTCCAAAACCTCAAACATGCTCTGAAAATAGACAGAGGTAATAGGGGTGACCAAAATATATAACAGATGTTACTTAAAAAGTTTTTCAATGCAAAAATGAGCGTCTGTAGCAAGTTTGGTTAATTAACATTAACTTGGCCCAGTGATCACAAGAAAGTATGGAGCAGTGGTCTTTTTGGCCCTGACCAATTCAACTACTCCAAACCAAAGATCAAGTGACCACAGTAATACAAAATCCTCCCAAGCAAAGGATTAGAGCTAAACAGATATAAACACTCACTGGAAGCACAACGCTCACCTTTGAGAGGGTTTCCCAGATTGTTGACCCGCGAATGTCCCACAGAAAGACCCTTTTCACAAATCCAGTGAGCCTTGTAAAGAATATCAGATATTCCTTTGGTTAGTCACACTTTTGACCAAGACTATCGCTAAATTATGCCACTTTCTGATAAATACTTAGACAAGAAAGTGGTTACACTGACATTTTTATTCAAAGTGCTGCCAATATCGTAATTATTGTAGCAGTTATGTTGTAAATGCATTATAAACACTTTACAATTCAATAAATTAACAGGAACGACAGAGAACACAGAACAAGAATAATATTGAGTTGTTTATACTGCACCCAAGAAAGATATGTAGTAGTACAAAATTCTGAGGTCAAGCTCAGACTACAAAAAGTCCAAGTGTTAGTATTACAATTAAAATAACACTCACAGACATTGTGTCACTAAGCAAAACTAACACAACCTCACCTTATTCCTATCAGGTAGCAGAAAAGCATAGGATTCTGCGAGTTCTGCCTCTGTCCTGCCATTCTGCTTCAGTTCCCTTTTCTTCTCGATGAACTGTGAAGACAAAAATGACAAATTATTCCATGTCAGTATTTGATTCACTGAAAACTGCCCCCAAGTGGCCTGATGGGTATTTCAATGATCTAGTCTTTCACAATTGCAAGCAGCTCTCTCACCTCTTTCTCCAAGAGTTCGTTGTGAATGAGAGAAGCTTTGGTGTAGGTGAAAGTCCCACGGGATGTGGCGTCCAGGTAGAACGAGGACAGAAGCTTCACAACTTCCTCAAACTCTCTGGAATCTGGAGACAAATGCTGAAGGAGACCTGGAGGACAGCACACATTAAAGACAGAACTCATTAGATCAGAACAACATCAATGCATTCAATAAAAGAAACTTATCAAGTACATTTATAGAAGCTATATAGTGTATTTTGACTCTGTTTTTTTCCAACTGGAATGCATAGTAAAGAGTTGCATATAACATGACAGGCACTCTGTACAATGTGATCATCTTGCAGTTCAATGCAATAAAAGACATATATCAAAACTAGTGAAATTGGATTTTAATAGCCGACGCTTAAATTATGTTGATACTTACACAAAATGTGTCGCCAAATAAGACACACAAAATAATGAAATAAGTTTTATTTACTAAAAATTCGCTAAAAACAAATTAAATAACAATTTCATAACCAATAAGCAAAACTATCGAATGCTTGGTTAGTTGCGTTAATCGGCTTCATAATGGCCAAACGAATCTTCTCGGTCGATTCAATAATCATTCAAAACATTTACGAGGCGACATAAAACGGGGTTAAAAATATATTTGAAATGTCTAGAACAATAGTTTAGGGCCTGTTCTGCTATTTTTAATAAGATAATGCGCCTACAGACTTGCCCAACAAAGGTGAAAGTGAGAGTTGTCAGACATAACTACTTTACAACTATTACTAGTACAAGCACAAGTTTCGCTTTCATTCAGGCAGTGTTTTTCTGTTGGCAAGCTCTAATGTCTTTATTTCTTTAGCGCTATACGGAAATAGTACGGGAATGAATGAGGTGTCCAAATAAGGCTGGTTGTTCAGGACTGACAGAAACGTCGTGAGTAAAGACTGACGGGAGAAATGCAGTGGTCAACCGAATCACACTGGTGCCATTGATGAGGAGGGGAAGAAGTGTGTCATGTGGTGCAGCAGTACTGTACGGTGTGGGAGGAGTGTGGATCCAACTAGCAAAGCAATGACACCGGCCTCCGTGAGGTTTAAAGCAGCGAGACAAAAATGTGCCCTTTTTGCGTCGAATGACTCGAATCCTCACGTGCAGCGATAGCTGCGTTAGAGCGCCGACTTAACTTACCTGCAGCTCTGAGCAATACACTCGCTAAAAATCCATTTAGTAACTAGTGCAAACCTTTCAGGCTAATCACGTGTTTCGTTATATAGATCCCACGTTTATATATCAATACAGATCTATTCATTTGACCCGAAGCACCAAAGAGCGCGCTTTAGCGAACTTGAAAGCTGAGAAACAGAAACAGTCCATTTCGGGAATGGCAGTTGTAGTGGTAGTAATGGGACACACAACCTTTCCGCTCCTTGATTTTCCTCGGAATCTGAAAATTCCTTCTTGGCAGCTCCTCGGTGGACCTCGGCAGTGTCGAGGGGGCACCGCCGCAATTTTTCAGGTCCAACAGCCCTGCCCTCCGCCGCTCAGAGGCATCTTGTTCAGACATTTGCTCGTCTTCACATTCAGCTTGATCGCCATTTTGCTTGGATGTGGCCGTGCTAGAGGCTGACAACAATTGTTTCTTGCTGTCGCCATCCTCCAATGTTAGGCCGCCGGTCTTGCTGCTCTCCTTGTCGATTTTTCTCTCCTGGCTGAAATTGCAAGCCATTTTCGGACCTGCAGTCACCTAGTCAGCTGGCGATGAAGTTGGTTTCAATGCCGCTTCTCGGAGTAATTCTCCTTCTCAACCAGCCTCCGCCATTATGCCTGTGACGTATACCTTCCCCACCACTGCAAAACTCTGGCGTCACTCTGTTTACATTCACGTAGCCTTGACGCCCCCCGGTGGCGCTATTGAGAACTGCGCAGCGTCTAGACGTCACGACCGCTATGCGCATGAGCAGCTTCACATACAGATGGCTAGAGCGTAACGTTTACAAGAGGAGCCAAGAATGAATCGTCGAGCTGTCTGACGACAATAAACTCTTTGGGGAAAGTCACTGCGTGTGTTTGTGCACTTCCTCCCACCCAGAATCATTATATTTCATGCAATATAATCACGTGACATATCGAGATCGAGACATTTATTACATAATTAATTCTTACATACAGTATACAAATTACATATGCACATAGCTTATGAAAATGCATATATTTAACATTTTTCTGATAGGCCTACAAATATTTTCATTACAATATCATTAGGCCTAACATAATTTGAGAGAAACGTTAACTTTAAAAATTCTTAATATTTAGTTTGTTCTCCTTTGACTTTTAATGACAGCAGCACTCCAGCTGCATGAACTCCACACGTTTGTGGGAAACCTAATGTATGATTTGGTGCATCTCAGTGGAAGAACTTCTGACTGCTGAAAGATCACATGATCAGTTTCACAGATGGGCTTATTTGATTATTCACCTAGACATACTGCAAAATTATACATTTGTTTCAAGGGTAACATTGATGGTCCCTTTTGAACATTCTGTTGACTATATAACATTGCAAAAATGTGTCAGCTAACTCAAGAGTATTAGTAGACTGTCTACTTAAAGGGATAGTTCACCCAAAAATGTTGTCATCATTTACTCACCCTCATGTTGTTCCAAACCTGTATGAGTTTCTTTCTTCTGTTGAACACAAGATGTTCTGAAGAATGTTAGTAACCAGACAGTTGACAGTACCCAATGACTTCCATATTTTTTTCCCCTACTATGGAAGTCAATTGGTGCCGTCAACTATTTAGTCACCAACATTCTTTAAAATATCTTCTTTTGTGTTCAACAAAAGAAAGAAACTCATACAGGTTTGTAAGAACTTGAGGGTGAGTAAATAATGACAGAATTTTCATTTTTGGGTGAACTATCCCTTTAATATCCGCTAACATTTTATTGTGATGCTCCCCCAACAGACATTCTACTGACTATAAGTAACTTTGCGACTACATGTCAACTTATTCTAACCCTACCAGTCTACTAATACTCTAATGAAAGTTAGTAGACATGTAGGTGCAACGTTACTTATAGTCAACAGACCGTTAAAGGGACCATCAAAATAAAATGAAACCGCTTTAAGTTTTAAATTAGCCAAAATCATAAACTTCTGTCTTTCCAAATTTAAATTAAATTTCAAATCACAGATTTTCAATGTGGCCCCACTGTATCTGGATTTTTTTTTTTCTTTTTAAACACAAACGAATATTTCACAACAACAAAAAAACGCATATCCATCAGCAGCTTCTCATGTACAGATTTATCCATCTAGTTTTACTCTTGTTCTGTCATACTTCCTCTACTGTAAACATCATACTCTTTGAAGCGAATATAGTCTTTGAGACTCGCAGGCAGAGGCAGGAAACTGATAAAAACTGGAGCCCTCAGACGCAAGCGACCCAAAGAATCCCGAATTTTCAGTCTGCAAAGATGCTTCAGGGTTCGAGCGTTTTCTGATGAAAGCAGAAAACATACTTAAATATATTTTGGAATATGTTGCATTTCAATCTACGTAATCACTTACGACAAGTAATATTATAATATTACTTATAGGCCTACACATAAGTAATATTATACTAATACACATAGCCATTATATTAAGACACTGTCTTAATAACTGTTGCTTAGAGGTAATCAGTTTTACTTTTTGGTATCAAATTAGGCCAATATGTAACTTTATAAAGACAAACTTTTAAAAAATAAATTATGATTAACTTGTAAGACTATAGTCTTAGCAGTTTATGCAACTGGCCCTGCTGATAATTCCATGTTAAAGGTTTTCAGGATCTCAATCTCAAGACGTGACAGGAGACTCACCTTGAATCTTACATATTTCCGGCCACTGTTTTTGCTCAACCAGAACAGTCTTCAGTTTGGAGCAGAGAGTCACGTGATCAACATAATCCAGCATGATTCTCACTACTTGAGCTGAGATGTGCTTGAGCCAGTACACTGTGATCACCTCACAGAACTGCACAAAAACAAGTTTAGACTCACCCAAAAATGAAACTTCTGTCATCATTTACTCACCCTCGTGTTTTTACAAATGTATGACTTTCTGTTTTGTTTGTTTGTTTTTGTTGATAATCAGTTGGGTATCATTTTGTTTGGGCCCAAACATTCTTCATAATATCTTCTTTTGTGTTTTGCAGAAAACTGAAAGTCAAAGTCAAGATTTTTTTAATGTTTTTGAAAAAAGAATCTTATGCTCACCAAGGCTAAGTTTATTTGATAAAAAATATTAATAACAGTAATATTGTGAAATACAGCATTAATTACAATTAAAATGTTTTATTGTAATATATTTAAATGTAATTTATTCCTATGATGGTTTAGCTGAATTTTCGGCACCCAGTCTTCAGTGTCACATGATCCTTCAGAAATCATTCTAATATGCTGATTTGATGCTCAAGAAACATTTATTATTATTATCAATGTATGAACTGCTTAATATGTTTTATGGAAACTGTGCTACATTTTTTTTTTCAGGATTCTTTGATGCAATAGATACAAATTATAAACGTCTTTTTACTGAAACTTTTAATACATTCAATGCATCCTTGCCAAATAAAAGTATTAAAATAAAAAATAAAAAATAAAATAAAAAGATTTACTGACCCCAAACTTTTGAACGGTAACAGTGCATGTTTAGAATGACATGAAGGTGAGTAAATGATCATAGAATTATTCCTTCAACAACATCAGATCATTTTCTTTGATACAGACACAGCTTAAAAATGAGTCTTACCACCACGTCTTTGATGACAGAGGCGCTCCAGCCCTCATAATCCACGGGAAAATGTGAGGCCTGTCCATACGGACAGTCAAAGCAGCGCTGCACGTCATAACCGTTATTGAGCAGCATGCGCAGCATCACCTCATCCTTTAGAGCGTACTGAAGGGCGGAAGGGAAGTGGGTGGTGTTGACACGGGAGTAGTAGTTAACGTTGGCACCGTAGCGTAGCAGAGTGTTGATGAGCTCGTAGTTGCCCAGTCTCATGGCTACCTGCAGGCAGTTGACTGGGTCTTGATTGGGCATGGCTCCGGCCTCCAGAAGCAGCCTCGCTGACTGGACGTCACTATTCGTTACAGCGAAGAACAGCGCTGACCTGCGCTCGTCCTCGTAGTTTCTGCGCACTCTGGGGTGTAACATGAAGTTAGGGTCAAACCCGGAGCTCAGGAGTAGATCCAGGCACTGAGAGTGACCGCCAGCAGCGGCGGAGTGCAACGGGCTCATGCCGCTCTCTTTGATCACCTCTTTCTTAGTCACAGGGATCAGCTGCTCCAGTGCTCTATGAAAGACACAAACAGATTTTTTCCATTGACTTCTGGTTGGATAAAAGGTAAGCACTACATCAGCAGTGAGTTACTCACAGTAGATGCCCGCGGTAGGCTACACGGTGGATGGGGAGATGGCCTGTGTTGCAGGGCACGTTGGGATCGGCTCCATACTCCAGCAGCAGTGAGATGATATCAGGGTTTCCTGAAGCCGCAGCATCGAATAAAACTGAGGCTGAACCTGGAAGATGAGGCTTGGACCACACACTGGCCCCTGAACGTGAGTGGGTTATTAAATATGATTAAAAAAGTGATCAATGATAGATAGATGGATGGATGGATGGATGGATGGATGGATGGACGGACGGACGGACGGACGGACGGACGGACGGACGGACGGACGGACGGACAGTTAGATAGATAGATAGATAGATAGACAGACAGACAGACAGACAGACAGACAGACAGACAGACAGACAGATAGATAGATAGATAGATAGATAGATAGATAGACAGACAGATAGACAAATAGACAGATAGACAGACAGACAAATAGATAGACAGACAGACAGACAGATAGATAGACAGACAGATAGGACAAATAGACAGATAGACAGACAGATAGATAGATAGATAGATAGATAGATAGATAGATAGATAGATAGATAGATAGATAGATAGATAGATAGACAGATAGACAGATAGACAGATAGACAGACAGACAGACAGATAGATAGATAGATAGATAGATAGATAGATAGATAGATAGATAGACAGACAGACAGACAGACAGACAGACAGACAGATAGATAGACAGACAGATAGATAGACAAATAGACAGACAGACAGACAGACAGATAGATAGATAGATAGATAGATAGATAGATAGATAGATAGATAGATAGATAGATAGATAGATAGATAGATAGATAGATAGATAGATAGATAGATAGACAGATAGACAGACAGACAGACAGACAGACAGACAGACAGATAGACAGATAGATAGATAGATAGATAGACAGATAGACAGACAGACAGACAGACAGACAGACAGACAGATAGATAGATAGACAGATAGATAGACAGACAGACAGACAGACAGACAGACAGACAGACAGACAGACAGACAGACAGACAGACAGACAGACAGACAGATAGATAGATAGATAGATAGATAGATAGATAGATAGATAGATAGATAGATAGATAGATAGATAGATAGATAGATAGACAGACAGACAGACAGATAGATAGATAGACAGACAGATAGATAGACAAATAGACAGACAGACAGACAGACAGACAGACAGTTAGATAGATAGATAGATAGATAGATAGATAGATAGATAGATAGATAGATAGATAGATAGATAGATAGATAGATAGATAGACAGACAGATAGATAGATAGATAGATAGACAGACAGACAGACAGACAGACAGACAGACAGACAGACAGATAGATAGATAGACAAATAGACAGACAGACAGACAGACAGACAGACAGACAGACAGACAGACAGATAGATAGATAGATAGATAGATAGATAGATAGATAGATAGATAGATAGATAGATAGATAGATAGATAGATAGATAGATAGATAGATAGATAGATAGATAGATAGATAGATAGATAGATAGATAGATAGATAGATAGATAGACACATTTCAAAATCACCTTTCTGAAGTAGAACCTCCACAACGTTAAAATGTCCAGCTTGAGCCGCAAGTCCTAAAGGAGTGTGTTCACAGACATCAATGGCATTTGGGTCAGCGCCAGATTGTAGGAGCAGGTTTACAAAGTTTTCCAAGCCAAGCACGGATGCCTCATGCAGAGCGCTTCTTTGAAGTCTTCCTTTTTGGTCCACTGTGGCATTGTAGCGTAGCAGCAGCAGAGCCAGGTCATACTGGTCATTCTTTATGGCTGGACAAAAGTCAGTTCATGTATTTATTTAAATATAGTCTATCATCTCTTATGCAATGATGTTAAAATTCAGGCTAATACCAATAACTGTTTTCATGTTTTTATTAACTACAGTCTTCACTCTGGCTTTCATAACAGTTATATTATACACTATTTTGTCTAAATAAATTTCAAATAAAACACTAAAAATTAAAATCAATCATGATTTTAAAATCAAAATCATCAGTTGTTATCAACCATTCCAAGGCCCCCAATTGTCCCCAACAATATTCAAAGGATCAATGATCAGGATTTAAAAAAAAAAAGGTTTTACTCACAATTTTTACCCGATTAAATATTTTAGAGCATGGCATAACTGTATATTCATTATAGAAATGCCTACAGTGTTTTAAAATTATATTAATGTACATGACTTTTTCAAGCCTATGGATCACACTTTTAAAATTAAATAATAATTTGAATTTAAATAATTGCACTAATTTTGATTAAATTTATTTAGAGAGAGATAGATAGAGATAGAGAGAGAGAGAGAGAGAGAGAGAGAGAGAGAGAGAGAGAGAGAGAGAGAGAGAGAGAGAGAGAGAGATATTTGATAAAGATACATTTAACAGTGTTATTAGTGTTTTTTAAATATTCACCTAAGTGAGTGTTAGATGACAGGAAAGGTCATCTAAATGTAAAAATATATGAAATGTGTATGCACAATTTAATTAATTCAAATTAATAATAATAATAATAATAATAAAATCTCGAATATCAACTGTTATCCGGTATGGTATGGTATGGCTTATATATTGTACATCTTGGGTGCTAAACTTTACTTCGTGCTAAAGGAACACACTGAAATGCATGTCACACTACTGTATGTCATTTATCAGTATAACATGAATTAAAACAACATTGTGAAAAAAAAAAAAAAAAGTGTGCTTACAAAGTAAAAGGTATGCTAAAAATAGCACTGTGTTCCTCACCTGCAACCAATGCAGAGTCATCATCCTCGTTTTTGCAGTCAGGGTCACAACCGTTCTGCAGCAGGAATGTGGCATTCTCTCGGAGACCGTGGACAACAGCGAGAAACAACGGAGTCTCCCCTCTTAGAGTACGGCACCGCCCTGACCCCTGAGGAGATGCTGAATGAGGAATTCTCATTAAGAAATAACTGAACATGTTTTTTGGGGGTGGTTTAGTGAGGTAGATATATCTCATGGACCTGCATAAGTGATCTCCAGAATGCTCCTCTTGTGTTGCACCGCTGCCTCATGCAAAGGGATCCAGCCCCTGCTGTCTGCATTCGACAGAGCCTCCTTACGCTGCACCAGGACCTTCAAAGCATCCTCATTACCTGACATCACACATGCACACACACTCCAGAACTTCTACAGAGGAACACTGACAATGCTCATCAACATTTGTGGAGGATTTAGCTCTTACCAGCTTGTATAGCAGTGAAGATTTCCTCATGGTCAATGAGGTCTAATGGATCACTGGCGAGGGACATCAAAACAAAATGTTTCTATCATTAGACACACACTATTAGTGCATTCAAAATGGTGGGATTTACCTGTACCTGGTAGCTGAATCAGTATGTTTGCTGGACTCCAATAGACTCTGTTCAATCATGTACTGAGTGGCCTCATCTTCATCCTCATCCCAGTCATCCTCCGCAGCACCATACACCTCCTCCATCTTTCAGTAATAAACTCGAATTTGGCAACCAAAACCACAGTATTTAACAGCAAATGGATTTTTCAGTCTTTACAATGTGAAAACAAAAGTTGATCAGTATCTTTTTCGCCATTTCAAATTTGGCACCACAATAAACGGACTGGTCAAATATAGAAAAACATTGTATATTATGTTTTTTTTTTTTTTTGCAAGAGACTGTATTGAACATGCATGCGAGCATTGGTTTACAATAGCCAAAGCTGAAAATATCTGCTCTTGAGCTGGCTTGAACTACGAAAGGATGTAACCGGCACTCCAAACTCTGTAGTTGTTGCATTAAACTGTAAAATTCATATTTAGAATGAATATAAAGGGAATAACAAGCAGTGTTGGGTAAGTTACTTTAAAAAAGTAATTAGTTATAGTTACTAGTTACTTCTCACAAAAAGTAACTGCGTTAGTAACTGAATTACATCATTACAAAAGTAACTAATTACCAGGGAAAGTAACTATTGCGTTACTTTAAAAAAAAAAAAAAAAAAAAAAGTTTAAATATGTGAAATAACTTGGATACCCCCAATATTAAATATGTTAAATGAATTAAATGGACACTAAATAGAACATCTTATTATTCTAAAACATTGTACACTAATCTACACTAGTTTAATGTTGCTGTGGGACAATGTGAGAGACACCTATTAACTTAAATATTAAAATATTATCACTACTATAATGGAACAACAAAACACAATCAATAGAACATTTAATATTTATTGCACAGACCATAACTGGCCAAGAATAAAGGCTAAAAATAAATCATGCTTCTTAAGAAATGTACCAAAAATAAATAAATAGTAATAAAAAAAATATACATACACTAGTGCATATAATTAAAATGATAAAACTCACACACCTTTACAACTGGTAGACATTCTGTATAGCCTACTTGAAGTATTTTCTTCCTCACAATAGTAAGTTTAACAAAAAGTGCTCTCAATATAATACTGAACAATGTACCAACATAAATAATAATAATAAAATATAACCTTTTGGGGGTTTATTTTTATAACCTACAGAGAACGTCATCATCAGAGGTTATTTTAGCCAAATTCTAGTCATGTTTGCCGCACGTGTGTTTGAACGTTCGAATGTGTTTGAATGTTTGAACGTTCCCTGCAGGTTATTTTGGAGTTTGTTATAAACTAATCAAAACATTGCATATGATGTATGCTACAGAGATTATTCTAATGCTGAAATGTGTAATTTATTTATAAATAAAGTATTTATGCTCGGACACATTCGGTCTCTGTCGTGCACTATCTAGCGCGTTCTCGGACACACTTGGTCTCTTTCGCGCACTATCGAGTGCGCTCGCGGCATTCGCCTCGCTTATGTCCAGTCCGGCGCATCATAAACACACACACCAGAGAAAAAACTTTGCAGCTCATATGGTTGAGAGAGAGCCTACTCGGATGAAAACCGCTTCAGTGATCTCAATTATAGTAACGCCGCATTTTTATTGACAGTAACGGTAACGGCGTTGTAACGGAGGAAATAGTAATTAGTTTGATTACTCGTTACTGAAAAAAATAACGCCGTTAGTAACGCCGTTTATTTATAACGCCGTTATTCCCATCACTGATAACAAGAGCCTAACATCATAATTAGCTGCTTTGGTAACTTCATTCTTGAAATGACTGTCTAATTACTTTGAGAATGGTTTGTAAACATGCAACACATCCCATGCAATCTATTTCTATAGAGCTTTTCCAGGAGGAATAATCGGTTTACAATTCAAAGGCAAATGTTCATTCTACCTTGAGACAACGGGAAATGGCAGTCGTGGCAGTTGTATCTGTACTGTGTTTTTGGTCGCTTTACACTATTTATATCCCTGCGTGGTTAAAAATACTTGCTCATATGGGGCCTGGGCCAACCAACCAACACCTGGCTTTGACCCACTGCGTGACAGTCGGTCTTGCAATTTTACCCTACCAGACAGCTGATCTGAGAGTTCATGTTCTCAGGAACATATGCAATGGGCCACGCTTTCTCTTGTATTCAGCTGTCTATTTGAATTGAACCTTCACCACACGGCTTGAAATTCACAGTGGACAGTACAAAACGCACTCTCTCAGACAAACAGGAAGCTGTGCATTGATTAAATAAAGCAATCCCACCAGAGACGCACATTAACACTGATGTATGAATTATTAAATCACAACAGAAAAATGGAGGAATATTCCTTTGCACTTAAAAGAATATATTCGCAATTTAATGTACAATAATGTAGGCCAGTTTGTAGGCAAGCAAAAAATATGCCATTTTAAGCACTAAGCTACAATAATTGCTAAGAACTTCTAAAATAACACTGAAATATATAAAAATCTCTCCGTGTTGACTTTTTTTTAAAATTATATTAAACATTATAAATTATAATATAGACTATCATGAAGAAATGTTTTGTTTAAAGCATATTTCCCTACTGAATTGTTTTCTACAAAATAGTTTATCAAAAAAATTATAATTATGCATAATATAATATATCCTAATAAACAATATTAAAATGTCCTTGCGAAAGTTGCATTTATTTGAAATAGTCAGAGTAGATTTGAGCAGCAGAACAAGTTTCTCTTTTAATGCAAGGTGTCCATAATGTTTTTAGTTATGGAAAATACCGAAGACTACAACAAATATATTAACATTAGCGAAGTGTGTTTTAGATCTTCTGAAAAATATATTTTTTACCAGTCTGGATCTCCCGGAATAAAAGTATCAATGTAGATATTCTAGATGTACTTGAAAAACACAATGACATGCAAAGAGGACAATCGTATCAAATTATGATGGTGTTTGTTAAAAATATTTCAAATCAATTGCTGAGATAATATTTTTAATGGACACAGTGGAAAATCATAAAAGCTGTGTGTGGGAACAGTAAATAAAGTGCTGGTTCGGTGTCAATCGTCTAGTTGACATAGCAAAGCTACGCCTCTCTTGATCCAGTGCTGGGGACGCTTGCTGGTTGCGAGCATCATGCTGATGACGAAGTTGGTTGAATGGCCAGTGGTGGACAGAGTACCTTTACGCTCACTGGTCTTGTATAGGGGACACACATAGATGCTGTGGGGGTGTTCCATGCCCCTCTTGTCGGCTAAAGACAGGTTTAGAGAGGTTGCTGAGCAAAGTAACTACAAAAGCATGAAATGATATATATAGATGTATTAAATAATCATCACATAACATTTATTATCTTACTTGGTTTGATCCAGATGATAGGGACTGCATCAAATAAAATTTTTGGATGCTGTTCGGCCAACACTCCACTGCAAGGAAGAACACATTTCATGAAAATATAGCAAAAAATTTCCAGCATCTCCCTGCCATGTAAGCTTCTCTTGCCTTTTTGTATCCCACCGAGCTCCATCCAGGAAAAGGCCATGAATGTAGACTCCATCTTCAGGAGATGAGTCTGAGGTGTCGAATGGCAGAACCTGAAGCGATAAAGAACAAAATGTAGCTCTCAAATATTCTCTTTCTGATGAAAGTACTCTCAGCCTCAAGACAGTTGCAGTAGAGGATACCTCATAATTAAAGCCAAGCAGGTCAATGGGGATGGAGTACTTCCTGGCATAGTTCTGCAAGGCTCCTGTTAGGAAAGCCTGAGTGAAGAAAAACCCAGACAACCAGAATACATGGGGCTTCTGGGTGTCATACCAGTCCTGGAAAACAATGACACAGAGAAATATTAACAAAGGCAAATTCAATTGACTTCATTTGATCAAAAATACAATAAAAACTGTAATATTAAGAAAGATTTTAAAACTATTTTCTATTTAAATATATGTGAGGACAAAGCTGAATCCAGTCTTCAGTGTCACATGATCCTTCAGAAATCATTCTAAAATGCTGATTTGCTGCTCAAGAAACATTTATTATCATATTATTATCAATGTTGAAAACCGTTGTGCTGCTTAATATTTTTCTCATGATTTTTTTTATATTTTGAAATAGAAATCTTTTATCATTACTATTATTTTTGATAAATTGAATGCACCATTGAATAAAAGTTATATATATATAAACTGACCACAAACTTTTAAATGGCGAGTATCAAACTTTTTTTTACAATATTCATTTTAGTGAGAACAGATTCATTATTTGCAATCTTTCATTGGAGTCTAAAAAAAATTAGATCACATTGAAAATCTGAACAGAAAGTTTAAGAGTCTTGTATATTGAAAGAAAAATTCTGCCCTATTTCTGTTACTAATCAAATGTTGGCAAATTTGCGACACTGATTGCTGTTGTTATCAAATTTAAATTTTCACTCAAATTGTTAATTATATAACATGCACTAAAAAAAATTTGTATTACATTTAAAAAATGCAAAATATTTCCAGTTTTACAGGACGCCTGTAATTTTTACAACTTAAAACTGTATATTTCATTATGTAATTGAATGTTAATTTATCTACTTTAACTACTAAAATCTGCCTTATAATCCTAAAATGTATCGATAACCACCACAATAATACCATAGAATTAGCACAATAGAAAGCCATGTGATAAATCAGAGTTCAAAATATTTATACATTTTTTTTAATCATATGTGATGTGAAATTATATTGCAATTAATAGTTTTTACTAGCAAAAAACATAAATTTTACATAATTTTACACTAAAATTAGAAAGAATGTGACGTTAAACCATTTACAGGTGTAAACTTACACTTAAAACCAATTAACAAGTTTTTAACTTTTTACTGAAGCATTTTTACAGTATCTTTCTAATTTTACAGTGTAATTTTCACTAGTTGCCTGATACCTTTGGCCTCTGTGAGGAGTTGTCTGTTTGTGATCACTGACCTGCAGAAATTTGAGTCTGGCTAGGAAGTCGTTGACATAGCTGCCCAATGGCTTGAGACTGGGATAGGAGCATTTGGCCCACTTTTCTGGCACTTTCCCCACCAGCAGACCACCAGCTATAGCCTCTAGCTCTGCATCCATCACCACCAGCCCCTTAATGGCCTTTATCAGGTTCTGCAGACTTACACGTATAGTACTGCTCAAACTGAGAGAAGAAAGTACACAGAAATTATTGAAAACCGTAAACATCTTCATGTATGTAGAATTGTTTCTATAGATGTTTTTGATCTAAAATGAGCTCTGCGGACTTACTTGTTATACCGCTGCATCTCCTGCACAAGCACAGTATTCATGCTCTCTTCATAACACACAGGGAATTTGTCAAGGGCAGACTCAATGTCAAAATTACCCTGAAGCTGCATGACCGAAATCAGAACGTCAATAAGTCACTGGCACATGCAAATAACTTTTTATCCCAAAAACAATTTCTAATCTTAAGAATGATGAGTTACTTTAGACAGGATGTCATTAGCAATGTCCAGTAGAGTGGTGTCCCCGCCAGAGCCGCCCCCTCCCTTTGAGCCACCGCCCTGGGTCAGGAGGAGGGAATCAAATAGTAGTTTTGTCTGTTGAAGGTCTTTGGAGATGTCCACATTCTCATGCATGCCAAACACCTCGGGATGCTGGTTAAAAGGCAGGTTCTGTGGAGCATATGCAGTGCATTATATTATCATTGTTTCATGAGAGTTTGAATTTAGTTCGAAGTCAGCAGCTATCATGACATAAAAAGTCGTACCTTGATAAACTCCACATAGTCTTCATATATGGACTTTGGAGGTGCATGATAATTGCCACTGGGGGAGAAGGAGTAGCGTGGGTGGTCAATAATGTCTTTGTTGTAGAAGTCAGCGAGGATCGTCATGAGGAGGCGACGGTCCCAGTCATCTGTTACACGACCTCCGTAGTTACACTCTCCGGTCAGATACGTGATGGCCTCAAAGGGAACCTCCTGGTACTCATTCACAAAGAGCTGAGGCACAGAAAGTAAATATTAAAAAAACATACATTTCCAATCTTTGTTTAACAGATTTCAACTGTTATAGTTTGTTATATTAAGGTCACATAAAACCATATAGGAGACTTTTTCAGGCCTTCATTTGAAACTTTTCAAATGACTTTTATGTGTAGATTTCAATGGTAAATAGATAGAGACACTACTGTCTCTAAACATATTAGAGACACCGCTACTGTACAGGATTGTAAAGGACAACTCAAAACACATCTGTTTTCAATAGCTTTTAATCAGTGACAATTTTATTATATGTGTTGCCTATGTGATGCTCTTTTCTCTCTTTTTGTTCTGTGTGACACTGTAAAGCACATTGGTCAACGTGTGTTGTTTTAATTGTGCTATGTAAATAAAGTTGCTATTGCTAACACTTTTTTTGATGGTCCCCTTTAGACATTCTGTTGACTATAAGTAATGTTGAACCTACATGTCAACTAACACTCATTAGAGTATTAGAAGAGTATTAATAGACTGTCTGCTTAAAGGAGTCATGACCTGTAATTTTCACTTTTCCACGAGAATCAATGTATGTTATGATTGCCTAACGATTATACACTGGCCGGGAAGCCGATATTTAAAAGTGAAGCGTTTGTTTACCCCAGGGTTCGTAAACCAGCCCACGTGCACGCGCACTCAAATACGAGATTTTAATTTCTGCCCCGACTTGACGTCAAGACGGGGCAGGATATACCATATATGGACACCGCAGACCTATGCTGCAGGAAGCCCGCCCTGCCCCTCTCCCCCTCATATTCAGTCGCGAAAGATGCAGAAACGTTGTGCACACGTGAGTTGCTCTGTTGTTGACTGCCAGAATCAACATGTAAATGTGTTTTCTCTCCCAAGAACGGACCAAGCTGTCAGGGACCAGTGGATTAAATTCATTTTTAATGACGCGGTTCCTACAACCCTTCCCACTGGCTTAACGTTAGGTGTCTGTGCTAATCATTTTACGCCGGAATCGTTCACAAGAAAATGATACAGCTATATTTTTATAGAATTGTATATTATATAACTATGACAACATATAAATGTATTATTTTTTTTATAGAATAGATAAGGATAGATAAATAAAACAAACAGTCAAGTAATAATAAACATAAAGAAAAAGATCACGTTACATGTCTGTAGAAGAAAAATATTGAATGTCTAAAAAACCACAACGTGAAACAAGGCAAAAACACCACATGATAGCAAACGTTGATCTCAATAACCACTGTAAGCTGATAAAAAAAGTAGACTACAGCTCCGTTAATGTAATCTACATTAAATAAAAGGTATAATACTATGTCTCAGTCAAAATGATTGTCTTTACCATTCAGAGACATCTTGATGTAGACGTCCTTCCATCGACTCTACATCTTCCCTTTCCAGCTCAGGTTCAGAGTCTGGCTCATACATATACGGTTGAATTCCGTAGGTCGCGGCCAGGTCGGGTTCATTCACAACTTGCACCATGATGTCATTTTGGAATGATATGCTGAAGTTACCTGCGGTGTCAACCCCCCTCCTTCCTGCCACCAATCAACGCGCCCCTCATTTGCATTATTAAAATGACCGTCCACGACAGCCAAAATATCGCATCAGATCTCGCGAGACAATAATGCCTTCAGAAACAAGGGTCAGAGGAGCTCTGTGTTTATTTTTTTTCCACTTTTCTTTTTTAGAAGGGCCTGAAAGACTATAATAGAGCGTGGGTATCCAAGGTAATACTAGGTTATGACTCCTTTAATATCAGCTAATACTTTATTTCTATGCTCCCCTAACAAACATTCTACTAACTTTAAGTAACTTTACAAGTATATGTCAACTTCTATTAACCCTAACAGTCTACTAATACTCTAATGAGAGTTAGTTCACATGTAGGTACAACATTACTTATAGTCAAAAGAATGTCTGCCTGCTCGACCAAATGGTTGAGCACATTTTGAGTCACTATATTTTATTGAGAGGAGTACCTAACTTAACTGAAGCTGATTGAGCCATCTCTACCATCTGGTTGAGGGATGTTATGCCCAAAAAAATCCACTAAATGTCACAGACAGTGTCAATCAACAGCACTTGTCACAACACTTCCTCAAACATGGATTTCAGAAACAAAAAATGAAAGTATGAAAAAGTAATGGACATTTAAATTTACAGTAAATAAAATATATTGTACTTAATATTTTTTCTTTTATTTAAAATATATTTTACAAAATTATTTTATTACAAAATATTATTTTTCATTTTTGAACTCTATGATAATATGAACAAGTGAAATAAGCATAAACCATTACAATATATAGACCTTATGTAGCCCCGCCCCTTATCAGCGCTGCGCTCGTTGTCTTTTGACTTCCGGTCTGTATTTTCAAAGCGATCTTGCGTATTTATGAATGAACGGCTCGTTTTAAAATCTTCCCGGTCTACTGACATTTGTTAAGACATCTGGTTTAAACATTACAATCCTCATGATAACTTTAGTTAACTTTCGTTAACTTTATATTAAGTAAATCCACTTCAAAAGCTAATTACTCCTGGACAGCAATTGCATAGAAATATACAGAGCGACCGCAAAAACGGAAGTTCAAAGACAATATTCTAAAGATGGCGGCGCCCTTGTTTCTCTGGCGCATAAGGTCTATATATTGAGTGAATAGTGATAGTAAAGACATTTATGATGCTGTTTCAAATGCTGTTATTCTGTATCACGGTTTCCACAAAAATATTAAGCAGCACAATCATTTTCAACGTTGATAGAAACAAAAAACATTTTTAAAAAATCTTGTTCATCAAATCATCATATTAGAACGATTTCTGAAGGACCATGTCACACTGAACACTGCAATAATGATGCTGAAAATTCATCTTTGCCATTACAGCAATAAATTTCATATTTTAAATGTATTAAAATAGTAATGATAATTGATCAAATAAATGCAGCCTTGTGTGAGGATAACAAACTTCTTTAAAAAACATTTTATAAAATCTTAACAACCCCAAACTTTTGAACGGTACATAAATTAAATATAATTTTAATAATAATTTAATTTCCACAATACCCAACAACTGTGACCCTAATGACATTTTTCAAAAGTTAGTGCCCTTGGTGTCTTGAGTGTTAGAAATGTAATATGAGACATATTATTTAAATGTATTTAGGATGAATGAAATGCTTGCTATGAAATTAGACTTAGAAAGATAAAGGAGTTTATTTTTTTCATTTCCACCAGAGTGCTATTAAACCCAATAAATAATGTGGTGGAAATGACACTGTGGTGAGAATTCAAGTGCTTTACCTGCAGCTGTCTGATACTAATGCGCAGATCTGACTCGTTAAATCCATAAGGAATGTTCCATCCCAATGGCCCAAACTTTTTCCTCTCCTGGACAAGAGCATGGAAGAAGCAAACCCCGTACAAGAGCTTCTCCCAGACCTACACAACAGCAGGCAGTAATAAAATACTCTTACTGAATATCCGAAACATGAGGGAGAGTCAACATAAGACCGCAAACAGTTACTGTACTCACTGGCTCTTTGTTAGGACAGGCTGCAAAAAACTCAGGGTCTGAGATGGGGTCAGAAATATACGACTGCAACAGATTTAACCTTAAGCCAGTGGGAGGCTCATTGGTCATCTTCACGCCGTTCTGCAGTATGGTCACTGGAAACTGACAGAGCAAACATCTCATCAATTATATCCTTCGACAAACAGGAACGTAAAGAACTGATTAGACAATAATTATAGTTCAAAGCAAAGAAAACAATTGTCTACTCAGGAGTGTACAGTATGTGTACCATAGGTGATGGGTAGCTGGTGAGCCAAAGACGGAAGTTTGGATGACATGAGTCCGGGGAGAAGTCCTCACAGATCTTCTCCAAAGTGGTCATCCAGGACACGGCCAGGTGGCAGTTCTGCAAGCACACCCAGGTGCCCTCCTTCATGGCCGAGCGGATCATTGTCACTGCTATGGGACCCTGGCCTTGTCCCAGAGAGATGGATTTAAATTGGGAACCACCCATGTTCTTATCATTGGCAAATTTCAGCAGACCTAAGGAAAAGGCAAAACAGTGTTTCAATGTAGTTTTTGACAGGTTTAACACCTTAAAGAAATTGATTTTATACACCCCCACCAGGGGTTGCCAAACCCAATTGACTTTAAAATAACTAATTATGATTTTACTTGTAGACGTAATCAAATAAATCTCTGCTATTAACACAAAGATGCATTTTCTATCTGAGAAATAATAATTCTGTAAATTGAAGAAAGAAGAGTAAGGAGAAGTTCACGGAAATCCTGCATTCCGTCTTTACTATTTACTAATTGTCTGTTACATATGCGTCAGATAGATGTCTTTGGTCATGTCATGCTGTTTTTCAATGTCTCTTGCTATGACAGTTGATCCCCCACCGTGATTTCTACCGAGGGGGGCCTCAAACTTGCGATTGGAAAAGTTGTGTAATGTATTCCAGCCTAAAGTGTTTTCCCTAAGTGTACTAAATTAGAGAAATGTATTGTCCTATTTAAACTGGAGTGATTCAAAACTTACTAGCCATAGGATCTGCTCCAGGAGAGAGAATGAACACCAGTGGAATGGCGCAGTTGGAGTCACTGTAGCTCTTACTGAGGTCAAATGGAGGTGGTTCAACAAATCTCTTTCCCAGTTTGTCAGTCACAAATTTGCTGATTGCCGGCACAATCTTTGAAGAAAGAATAAAGTCAAATTAAAATAACTGAAAAAATCTTCCTGTGAGTGATGTGATACTATACCCAACTATGATAAGAACATGTCAATTTTAAACTCAATGACAACTTACTTTATCAGGCCTGAGGGATCGGTAAATGATCATTTTTTGAAGTTCGTTGAGTTTATCACACCAAGGATTGGGCAAAGCTGTGTTGTAAGGCTCCTTATTGTCATAAATGGGCAGGAAACTCTCAGGACTCTTAGTGAAGCTCTCCCTATATTCAAGCAAAGAAATGTCATATTATCAGCTGCACAAAAAATGATATACATAACATGCATAACATATCAGTCATTTCAGATGGCATGGCAGAGACTTCATACTTGAGACCCTGAAGGGCAGGAAGATCACTGGCCCGGCAGATCTCATCCCAGCTCTTATCAGGTAGCCAGTTTGGATCAGGGTTGGAGACGTTGTTCTGAAGGCCAACACCCCCAGTTAGCAGGAACATAAATTCAGAGTACTCGATCTCCTTCTTAGCCCTTAGAATTGCACAGATTCAATCAACACCATATTTTTTAGGACATAAATTTCATCATGTTACCATGAGATCTGACAGTAACAGGACAATGTTGTATTCAGGACTGTATCAAAGCTTGATTTGTTTGAACTTACAGCAGTAAGTTAGAACACAGCAGGAACGAGAAGAGGAGTTTGTCCTTCTCAAAGAGAGAACGGCACACATTGCAGTACAGGTTATAGGTGAAATGGTCAGTCAGGTATCGGAGTCTCTTCTCTAGATTCTTTGATTTGTTGCTATAGAATACATATGAACAATAAGTATACATGCAAAGAAAAGTGCTTAATTTGTAAACTTGTGTGCAGTTATTCCCCACCTGTCATTTATGGAGTTGACATAGAGGTTGACAAACCAGTTGAGAGAGTATTGATACATGGGATCGATGTTGGCCAGGTCTGCGATACTGAAGAAGAGGATGGAGGAGTGCTTAGCGATGGCTCTGTAGCCCTCCCTCGATTCAGCTATTTCAATCTCAGTTTTCTCTGCGATCTGAAAGTTCACAGCAAAGCACAGAGGTTAAACTAGAAACTATCATGGCATTAGTAAAAGGATTTCTTCTAAACCAGCTCTTTGATGCACTGCACCTGCTGTTTCTTAGTAATCTCATTAGACATGATCTTGGCAGCATCCAAGACCTGGATGGCACTCTCGTCTTCCAGGATGTTCCCCTCTGAGGACTGCAGAGTCTCCAGGATTTGGTCCTCAATCTCCTTAAGCTGCTTCTTATTGGCTGCAGACTGAAGGATCAGGGCATTTCTTTCCTCCTCTAATTCAGGTCTGAGTGAAAACAGAAGTGAAATATCATCAAAGGAAATTAATTCTGAATCTTATTTCTCAGGAAATCAAAAGAATAAATTCAGAAACTACGCTCTGCGTTAAGAAATGTAATCTTATTATTAGTATAATGATTCATTACATTCTGGCTATATGATTCATTAAATACTGGCTGGTGTTCCTTATTAACGGTTGCATATTTGTGTATATGGAAGTAAAAAAAAAAAAAATATTAATCACCTCTCTTTTGCTACCACAATGCCAAGCAGCTGGTCTTCAAGGCCCTCTGGTGTAATCATGAAGTTCAGCAGGCACACTTTGGTAGCTAGTTCAGGCAGGTAATGAGGGTTCCTCAGCTTTGTAGTGATGTAAAAGCGGAAGTCATTCGAGTACTCAATCACACTCTCGCCCAATCTGATACAGTCCACACCCCCTACAAAAACAAAGCAGGAACTCACTTTGATTTCCAACCCCTGTTTGAGAGTCAAACTAGTCAAGTAATCAAAAACACAACTCTCTCAAATAAATTTTTGTTTTAAGTTTAAGTAAAATACCTTGTTTGAAAACTTGTTTGAGAAGCAGTGGCTCTAAGGAGGGGTCAAGCTCCTCTCCTACGTTCTCCAGCAGCAGTGGAGTACCAAACTGGATGCAGTTCTCGAGTGTTCTCATGTAGTCAGCATCGGTTAGCTTAATCACATTCAGGTTATGCTCCTTTTCTGAGTTTTTCACCCATTTGTTGGCCTGGCCCTGCGGATCTATCATTAATGGCCTGGCAATGAGAAAACAGGGTTGTAAAACATGACATTTTGGTTCTGATAACTGATGAAAAGATTTGTCATCATTTGCAAACCCAAATTTTGAAAGGTTTTGGCTTTGTTGAGTCATACCATCTTCTGGAGTTGCTCACTATAACACCATTGTCAATAGAGAAGCTGTCAGTGGGCAGGCCAGCGATATTCCAGGCCCTGATCTTGATTGGATCTCCAAGCGTCTTACTTAGAGAGAAGTTATCAGAGGATGGGATCTTCTTTGACTGAGTAGAACAGGAATTGAATACATTGAATAAATGACACTGAATATTCATTTGCAAACAAGACTAGTTTTTACAGAGAGGAGCAGTGCAGCACCTTGCAGAGCTTGGCCCACATTTTAGTAGAGTCATTGCGGAAGCTGGCAGTGAAAGCTCCCAGGTAAGCGATAACACCAGCAGATATCAGCACATCACCTGTCAAGTTATCATATGTGCACTGAAGATCATTGGCTGCTCTCAACCACCTGTGTAGAAATACAGGAACACATACTCAGTTGGCCTGAATATAGGAATTAACTGGCTGCATGAATTTCTAAGATTGGTCATAGTTGATTGAAACCTTGACTTTTCTCCTCCTAAACCTCCAATAAGCTTCTCAGCTCTCTCCAGTTTACGAGCGCAGAGGTCAACCTGGAACTCAAGCTGAGCTTTCTCTTCAGTCTTTTCCTCCAAAGTCTTCTGCAGTGAGGCCAGACGATCCTCCACTTCCTTTAGCTCCGCCCTCTTCTGGTTCAGCAGGGCCATGGTGGTGGCCAGGGATTCCTGAGCTACAATTAGGTTAGCTTTCTTAGGTGCCACCACCTGAAAGAGAAAATAATTATGATTTCGACAAGTGCTATAAAATAATAAAGAAAAAGAGTATGCATATACAAAAAAAAAAATAATTGAATATACAATGTTTTACAAAATATAATAATATAGTTCACCCAAAAATGTCGTTGTAAATTGAAAAAATGTAAATGTAATTAGCCTACTTTGTCGTTCCAAACCCGTCAGACTTTCTTTCATCTTTGGAACACAAATTAAGATCTTTTTTGATGAAATCTGAGAGTTTTCTGTCCCTTCATAGACAGCTACACAAGGCTTTTAGGCTTTTATTCACAGATAAACATTCATCAACTCACACATCAGTTGTGGTAAGCAGAAGCTCAAGCATGTCCGCTTGACATGCAAGAACTAATGAGGTTCATTCTCATGTTACACAGCACGTTTGAGCTCCAGCAAGAGGTTTGTTCTCGTGTATCGAGCAGGTTCGGTTGAGCTTGTTTTTATGTTCTCTGATCAATGTTTATATGTGAATAAAAGCCTGAATTCAATCTGTTCATCATATAAAGTGATCGAGTCTCTTCAGAAAATATGGACTAAAGCGCTCAATTCAAAATCATTAGTTTTACGATCTCTTTATGAGCTTTTTAAAGCATCAAAGCTCTCAGATTTCATCAAAAAGATCTTCATTTGTATTCTGAAGATGAACGAAAGTCTGACGGGTTTGGAACGACACAAGGGTGAGCAATTAATGACAGAATTTTCATTTTTAGGTGAATTAACCCTTTAAGTAATGTTTGTGTGTGTATAAATATATACATTACTATTTAGAAATATAAAATAATACTGAGAGTAAGCTAGAATAAAAAAAATGAAAGAAATAAAACACATTATACATAATATCTGATGTAAGAAGATATTGTAGAAAATATGATGTAGCTATTTATCTAATAATTATTGCAGAGAAGGATACAGATAGGGTCTGCCTACCTTTGCCATTCTGTCATAAACCTCCATCGCAGTGATCCATCTGCAAAGCCCCTCAGCAGCAGATGAGGCCTTGGCAACTTTGGTGGGGTCAAAGTCAGGGTTGGTCATGTACTCACTACGGATTTTATGCATCACTTGAGCCTATCACAAAACAACATCAATAAAATACATCAGCCACAGTGTTACAAAACAACATACACACCCTGCACAACAACAAAAAACTTACAGGGATGTTGTCTTTGTCATATTCCTTCAGGTCTTTAAGGAAATTCATGTCCCCAAGCAACTTCTTGCTTGGACCCCAATAGTCAAGAATCTATTAGAACAGATAGCATGCTGTTGGTAAACAAAAACAAAGACAGCTCTTGACATGTGACCTGACTAGACTTGCTTTTGACCTTCTGTCCGGTTCCTGCAGGATCATTGATCTTCTCTGGTTTGATGTCCTTCATTACACACACCGCTGACATCACCAGCTTCACTCCTGATGGAGGGTTCTTCATTGCTTTTACAATGCTCACATCAGCCGGCTGAAATCACAAATAAGCCCGCATCTTACATAACAATCTATCATTTTATAAACCACAATTTCCAACTTTTAATCATACATGAATTATTACAGGTCTTTATTGATTATGTTTTAAACATTCTGAGAAAGGTTTCATCTAAACCCCGATCCCAAAGTATGACATTTCTGAAATTCTGCATTCAGCATGGACGGCTTACACATACAGACTAGCGTAAAATAAAATAAAAAACGGAAAAATGAAATACATCAGAATAGGATTACAATTTGAAAATCACCCACTGACACAACGTTCTTCATTCAAAATGTAACTGACATCAGTGCATACTAAATTGTGATTGGTATTCATTATTATATTCATTTGCATACTTAACTTGTGACAGGTATTGTCTTCTTTGAATATATTTAAACTTTTATAACTGCCTTCACACAGCACAGTTATTCTCCATGTCTGAATATGCCAACTTCTCTACTATATAGTATGTGAAAAGCAGTATGTAGTTGACCTTGAGTGTGTCCAGGGCAGACAGTGCAGCCTCCAGTGCAGGGATGGCCTCAGCCAAGTCACTCTCACACTCATTCTTCAAAGCCTGAGCTTCATTCGCTTTTATAGTAGCCGTTTCTTCATCCACACGGACAAGTTTGCTCTTCGCCTCAACCTCCACTGACTCAACCTCGATCACCTGCAAAAGAGAAACATGTACGGTACCCTAACATATATAGGCAAACTTTTATCAAAATAAAGTAAAAATACCTGAAAAACTACAATAGGAACAACAGAAACACTGTAAATTATACATTTGGCAGTACAAAATGAACAAATGATAATTTGCTTTGAACACAGGTACTGTATGATAGACGTCACTGTTTCTTACTTTCATTATTTTGGTGTTGTCAATCTTAGCCTGCTCAAGTTTAGGCTGCAAGTCCACCAGCTCCTTCTTCATTTCACCCACCTAAACCAGCATAGATGCATTAAAATCACTTCTCTGCCTTATTGACCATCATTAAAAAGGCTATGTATCATATACACCATTGTATGGATTGAAAAGATACGATTATCTGCTACTTTCTTCTGTACATTATTTCCAACACATTACCTGAGATTCTGCAAAAGCTAATTTGTCCAGTCCATTTGTATATCTGTTTTTAGCAGTCATAACAGTGTCTCGTTTTTGAGTGAGAAGAATTCTGAAGGCAGCTATGAGCTCCAAGTAGGAAGTAGGAGTCACATAGTTATGGCGACCCAGCTCTGACAAAAACCTGCAAATATATTACACAATTTTACTCTTGCCTGAAAGAATATTTTTCATAACTGTACTGTTCAACATTGCAAAGTGCTTGTGTTCTACAAGTCACAAGTTAAAGAAATTGTTCACCCATCTTCAGTGATTTTTGGAGGAACAACCTCTATATTAGCTTAAGCATCATACCTGTGAGACAGATCAATAGCAGAAGTATGGAAGGTCTTGCAGATTGGCACAACTTCCTGACGCTCAAGATCACTCAGCTCCAATGTCTCCAAAAACTTATTAGCCACTCGCTCCAAAGCCTCTTCAGGCCATGGCTGGGGAGATCAGAAACTGAACTTTAAATTCACTTTCAGAGAAGGCTTATATTCAAAATGACCATAATTACTAAAATGCTTAACCATCTCTTCCCTGGCCTTGCCAACCTTACCTGAAACCAATCTATGGTGCAGCAGTTAATGAGGGAAGGGAACTGTCTGAGGCGGTTTCGGAAAGCATCTCCTATTGGGCTGAAGGCCACTACTATATGTAGGTTCTCTCTGCAGCGAGTCACAAAATAAGCAAATAGAGCCAGAGGGCTGAACTCAAAATTTTTATTCCCAGCCTGAGCAATGGGCCGTACACCCTGTAGGGGACACAGAAAAGAACCCACAGAAAAGAAAATATATATAATTTTCTTACAATACAATACAATACAATACAATACAACAAACACATGAATAAAGAGTTTTATAGTTCTTGCATTTATTTTGTCGTCGGTATCTTACCTCCATGATTTCTTGCTTCTCATCCACAGCAAAAATATTTGGTACCTCTCCTGTGTTTAAAATGCTGTCCACGTCTTCTAAAAAGGCTTCGTCCTTTATCTGAGCGTCAGTGAGCAGGAACACCATTTTCTGGCCCTTTACTCCAGCATTCTTCATCAGGCGCTAGACAATACAAAATCCATTAGGGGGCACATTTGTCTTCTAATATAATCCTCACATAGCTCTTTTCCATACAACAACAGTTCAAAGTGACAGAGTGCTGTCAAGCAACAGAAATGTGTGCAATATCCAAGTGTATATTACAATAAGTAGTATTTATTACTTTTATGGTGCTTAAATGGTGTTTTTTGTGCTTTTTTTGTAGCTTGACATCCCCTGGTTACAACAAATTGTTGTGGTATAAAAAATAGCTGCATTAAGATTCATTAAAAAACATTTGTGTTCCATGGAAACAATAGCACCATAGAGGTTTGGAATGACATGATGGTGAGTAAATAATGAAAAAAAAAAAAACCTTCAGATCATCTCTCCATTCATTCATGCCATAGCTTTTGGAGATCTCAGGCTGGAACAAAGTCATATTAGCCATAAAAGTGGCAAGCCTGGTGATGGACTGACGGCCGCTGCCTCCAACTCCAACCAACAGAGCATTTCCACCAGGCTGTTTTAACACACGGCTGATCCTGGACAGGTGCTCCAGAACGTAACTACACAGAACAAGGGAGACAATCAATCAACACTGTCAGACTTTTGATCGATTCCTCTTATTGGAGAATCACAGTACGTTACATCATGCGCTTTTGAAAAGTTACCGGAATATGACCAAGTTCATGCGGTTCTTGTGGGTTTGGTTGTACTCCTCCAGACAGGCTTCTACCACCTCACCAAAACGCTCAATGGAGGGAACCTCTGCATACAGCCTCTCACTTTCATCCACGTCCGGGGTCATATAATCGCCAAATAGCATGTTCCGCATATTCTCATCACAAAGCTGAAGGAAAAAATATACAAAAAATGAATCATCTTTGGTTTCACAGGGTCAGAAGTTCCTTCATATTCATCACATACATCAATTAAATAAGGTATTAAGATAATATATACAAAATTATAGTCATGGTTACGTAATATTCAATTGAATAATTTACTAAATGAGGAAGCCTTGGATGTTTGTTTTTTTTACGCACAAGTTTGTTACCATCCTTAAGATGTTCAAAGACTGTTTCAAAGTTCTCCTTGAAATGCTGCTTCACAATATTGCTTATGAGTGTGAAGAGCCAGGCTCGGTCCTGGTCGTCCACAAGGCGGTCATAGAAGACGCGGTACACTTCGTGTACAAAAAGTCGGATCATTGTTCGCTTGTCCGCAAGTGAATCCTTCTTCAGTAGCAGGCAGCCCTGCACCACTCTTGAGAAATCTCTCAGGTTGAAAGTGTAATGAGACTTAGCTGGAGTGGGAAGGAGATTTTCTATGGCCTTTTTATAAACCTATTTCACACAGAACACAGAATTAGACAATATAGAATAAAAGAAACAAATAATGGAAATATATACACCATTCAAAAGTTTAGGATCAGTAAGCTTTTACTTTTTTTAAGAAATTAATTATTTTATTAAGCAAGGATGCATTTAATTGATCACAATTGACAGTTAAGATGATTACATTGTTACAAAACATTTATATCTCAAAGAAATGTTGAACTTTCTATCCAGAGAAAAATGCATCATGGTTTCCACAAAAATATTAAGCAGCAGAGCTGTTTTCAACATTGATAATAATAAGGAATGTTTCTTGAACACCAAATCAGCATTTTAAAAGGATTTCTGAAAGATTATGTGACACTGAAGACTGAAGTAAAGGGTGTTGAAAATTCAGCTTTGCTATTCGGAATAAATTACATTTTAAAACATATTTGTCACAGGCACGTGTAGGCAGGAAGACGAAGACAGATAAATATAGTTCCAAATGTAGTTTAATAACAAGTAATCCAAGAGTTGGTAGGTAGGCAGACAGGCATAGCACAACACAACACAACTAAACGTAACGGTGACCGGACACCGAATGATGGTGAAGGGGAATGCAAACGAGGTAATGACAATACACAGCTGATATACATGAACTTATAATGACGGTAACCAAGGAGACAGATTAAGTGGTGGGAATCTGAATAAAGAAACATGTGACTAACGAATACAAACAGAAGGTCAATGAAAACTGAAACTAAACCGAACAGAACGTGACAATATTAATAGGGATGCACCGAAATGAAAATTCTTGACCGAAACCGAAAACCGAAAAAAGAGGAAGCCAAGGCCGAAAACCGAAAACCGAAACACCGAAAGAAATTATGCCAATTATTGTGTAATGCATTTATGGCTATGACTGTGTACTAACTTTACTAAAATCAAGGCATTGCAATTGCATAAATTAATATTAAAGTTTCAAAGAATAAATCAATTAAAATTGTATGCAAATATTTATTTAGCACATTGCAAAGTATAAAATTAAATGTTTAACTTGACCCCACTCATGTGTACATTCAATAATAATGTAAAAGTATACTGGCCTGCAGAAAGGTTTAAAAATGAAATTTCTCTCATAAAAACAAAGTGCATTAGGTCAATACTGCCACAGCCCATAATAATATCTGCAGCTATATGCTCATGGACGTGAGCTGCAAAAACCATAAACAGCTAAGGTAAACACACACACCTCTGAGAAATGACGGCTGCTCTGCACACACACGCAAGGTCTCTCGCTCCCTCTCTCTACCACGCGCGCGCGCGCTACAAATGCTCGCTCGCGATTCCGGGAAACTAATTTGCGGGCATCAGGGAGCCGCTATCAATACGATGTCTGTTTGGGATGTCTGTGTTTTGAAAATCGCTGTCTGTGGGTCACTCTCATATATATAGAAATACGTCCATACCGCAGATATGTTGCAAGTTCAAACAAGCACGTAGGTCGCGGTATCTGCTGTTTGCGTCATCACTACATTTCGGCCGTATTGTTTCGGTGATAAAAGTCTTTCGGCCGAAAACCGAAAATGCACTTTTGGGCCATTTTCGGCCGAAAATTTTCGGTGGCCGAATATTGGGTGCATCCCTAAATATTTAAATAGAAAAATTATTTAAAATAAAAAAATATTTCACAATATTAGTGTTTTACTAAATATTTGATTAAATAAATGCAGCCTTGGTCAACATAAGAGACTAAAAACATTAAAATATCTTACCAACCCCAATCTTTTGAAGAGCAGTATATACATACAGTATACACATACAAACCCGTGAGACCTTTTTTAAGATTTGAAAAACTTTTTTTGAAACCACAAATTAAGATATTTTTGATGAAATCGGAGAGCTCTCTGACCCTTCCATAGATAGCAATTTAATTACACCTTCAAGGCCCAGAAAGGTAGTACAGACATTGTTAAAACAGTCCATGTGACTACAGTGGTTCAACCTTAAAGGAGAACTCCGGTCAATTTTAACATTGAGCTCATTTTATTGTACATTTGGAGTGCTGTCAATACAGAGAACAACTACAAAAATCGGTGTTGCCTACACCGAGTTATTCTATTTTTAAAATTTGCACCCTGTTGACTTCAATGGGGCAAGTACTAAACCTGCTTTTAGGCTCTTAACATCCTTGATGTGTCATTACAAGTGCCCAGAAAATGTGAGTGATTCCTTCTGAGTGAACACGAGTGGATCTGACTGCAGTAGATGTGAAAGATATGTATAAAAATGATGTTATTTAAGCCAGCGCAAATACCTGTTTACATCCTGTTTTTCGGTTGAAGTCCAAAGTAGTCGATTGTCGAGTTCACGCGCGTGATCATAGGTAACTAAACCTATGCGCGTGAACTCGGTTGTTCCAAAACCGTAAGACCTTTGTTCATCTTCGGTATGCAAATATTTGCATATCAGGGTGAGTACTTAAAGGTATAGCGGAGGATTTTCTTTTTCCGGGTGGGTAGTGTAAACTATTGGTCCACCTAAGTGTCAGTCATTCTGGTGATATGTTTACGTAAGGCCGTCGTACGTGCTCGTCCCTTAGTTTTCGCTTTCTGCGCATGCGCACTTTCAGGTGTTTATGTGTGGTGAGCTAGAGCAGTGGTTCCCAACAGGGGGGTCGCGGCCCACAAGGGGGTCTCGGCGAGCTCTTTGAGGGGTCGCGTCATATTTTGAAAAGTTTTGAGTAATGAGCATTCAAGTCGTCCGTAACTTCTTCTATGTTAAAAATTTACAAAATGTATATAATGAGCGAGTTCATTATGAATCCATCTTCCAAACCGTGTTTTTGTCTTATTCTGAATCACTATGGTACACCTATAATAAGTGTTTATATTGGGACTATTTAACACTGGTTCGGATCGCCGCCGCTGAAGAGTAGTGGTACTTGACCTGCGTGACTCGTCATAGCCAAACACAGAGAAGTAATTCCGGCTCCAAAAGACGCATTATTCTGTTAACAAACGCATGTTTATTAACGATCGCTATAGCGCAAAAAAAAAGGAATGCATGCTTTAAGGAGAACGATCATATTACATTAGCTAATTTGATCCATTCCCTGGCCTGGCTGACCAAAAATGGGATTTTAACCATGACAGCCTTAAAAAACAAATACAAATGGGCCAGACTGACCCTTGAGGATGATAAAGATGTCTTACCCTGTAAAGATCTCTTCACCATTGACCAAATTACTCACGACCAGCAGATCCTCACACTTATTGATAAAGCCTCACAAATAACATGCAAGTATTGGGGTCCCAGACAGCAGTAATTTTGTAATAGCCTATATAGGCTATTCAATCTTTTTTTTTTTTACCTACACACCAGTGTGAATACTGATATTTTTTTATTGCGATTCAAATAGGGCCAATTTATAGGCTACTCTTAGGCTTACGTTTTTAAATTACAAATGGCCCACTGATGTTTTTGTTATTGTATTTTCAATATTAGGCTATAGGCTATTATTTGTGCATAAACATATCTGGTTATAATAAACATAGCCTACCGTTTGCTTGAAAACAACATATTTTGTCATCCTTGCTGCTAGCCAACAAGAGCGATAATATCATTAAATGTGAAGGGGGGGGGGGGGGGGGCCCTAAAATATTTTCTTGGGAAAAAGGGGGTCTCAGACAATAAAAGGTTGGGAACCACTGAGCTAGAGCTCAGCCATTCATTGAAGCTCGCCGTTTCACCGGGTCCTTTGAAAATGTCTGAGGGTCACAAGAGAAAAAGTTTGTACGAACTGTATGAGAAGAAGAGAAAGGCCTCAGAAGAGAGAAACAAGATCAGAGTGTTTTTGGGAGATTGTTTCACACGATGGCGTGCGATGAAAACACAGGTTGGGCTTCCCACTGATGCCTCAGTCGCGAAGTTTCTACTTGACAGGTAAAGTTTGGCATGCTATTTGGAGAAAAAGTGCAAATCTTCTTTTGGAAAGTAATCTTGTATGAGCGATGCCGACAGCAACTTGTAAACAGAGCGTGCACGAGGAGAACCTCGCACACGTTTAATAGGCGTTCCCTCTCGGGAGCAAGTAGAGTGTTGCGCATGTGCATTTTTTCAAAAAGTGGAGAGGGCGGTTATCTAAAATTCGGAAAGATCCTCCGCTATACCTTTAATGACAGAATTTTAATATTTGGGTGAACTAACCCTTTAATTGCCTTTTTACCCCATGACTCACCTCAAGTGTTGCAGTGACTATCTGATTGCCAATCGTGAAGCAGTCAGGTGGGAAATCATTGGTCCGGAGGTAAAAGGTCACAACATTAGAGAAAATGCGCACCATGGTCTCATCGCTGAATGAATTGATGCTGCAGATGTTAAAATGGCGAAGGAAACGAGGAGTCACTGCATTCCTCCCACCACCAGGAGGGCCCATCGCAGAGATCAGTTGTACGTCCATAAGTGTGATTTTTGTGGTGTCCTTGAGATCATACCTACAGCAAAAGGACTTGATTATAACAGCAAGAAAATCAAAGAATCAAAAGTCTAGGACAGACAATACTGATTTATAGTGTACTGTATATTTATAGTGCAGTAGTGTATAGTGTAGTTTAAGTTACCAGTTCCCATGGTCAAAATATTGACGAAGCAGCTCAATTGGAGGTTGTGCACCAAACACCTCTTTTGCTGGCATATTCATGTCATCCACAAAAATTATGCATTTCTTTCCCATGGGAGGTCCATACACTCCCTTTCGCCTTTTGTCTAGTCTGGACATAATAATGTTCTAGAGGATAGAAAGAGAGTTTGGGTCATGGAAAAATACCACTGATAGATTCAGTGGGTTCATTCTAATATATTGACATCATGGTAATTGTAAAGTGGTTACCTGGGTCTGACTGGCACTGGTGCGAGCTGAGAAGTTAATGAAGAAGGGAAGGAAAAGGTCTTTGTCGAGATTGTTCATTAATTTTTCTTTCACGTAAACAGATTTTCCAGTGCCAGTGGGGCCGACGAGCAAAAGAGGCCTAAGTTCAATGGAAAAATAAGATGAGTTTGGATAAAGGGAATAAAACAAAATCTATAGCTTAACTATCAAAGCTAAAAAAATATTTGGTCTAATGCAGAGGTTCTAAAACAGGGGGCCAGGGCCCACTAGGGGCCTCTGCAAACTTCCAAGGGAGCCACAGGACGACTTTAAATACTTTAAATGAATAAATTATAAGTAATATATTAAAATAGTGTAACTCTAATCTAAATGAAAATGTTTCTGTTAATACAAGCAGAAACCATAAACAAGCAGCTTTGTTATAATCTTAGCCTATTGTGTTGCACAAGGGTGGTCTTTAAAGGTCAAAGTGGTTGAGGAGCACTGGTCTAATGTTTGTCAAGACAATAAAAAATAATACTTACATCCCAAATTGAATGCAGAGATCCATCAGATAAGTGTATCGTACAGTGTCAATTGTGGGGACAATGATATCCTGTACTTTGGTATTCTTGTCCCCTAATGGTACATTTTTGATCGACTCATTCCAGTGTACCCAACGTCCTTTTCCTTTGAACTTAATTTGAAGGGGAAAAGAGTCATTATCTAGAGTAATATGTCTCAAATTCTCATACAACTAAACTCTTAATTACCAACCTCATAACTGTAGTCATAGACAAGACCTTTCTCGTCAAAGGGACATTCCCATCTTGACACAGTAGCAGGTATGGGGTAGTCTTCTGCATTTCCTGAGATAATTTCCCTCAGAAACTGATCAAATCGACTGCGACTGTCTGTATCACAGCAACCACCGACGGACCACACCAGGGCAAAGGCAAAAGCAGCCTGCATAGGCCAAAATTCATGTTTACATTCAACTGTGTTCTGAAAAGTTGTGTATTGTGCGTTTTAAATGAATAATTACCATGATCCATGTGCGTATGTTTTTGTTCCCTGGGTCTTCCTTTAAAGGTCCAGTCAGCAACATCTCAAAGAGTCGTATGAGAGACACAACAGTATTACTGTTGCTAGTGGGAATGACCTCCTGGAATATGAAACTTAGTGTAACTCAATGAGCTCCTACTGATTTGTTGACAACATCTAAGATCAAAATAATATAACATGGTTATGCTATACGCAATTCATAACGTGAAGCAATTACCCGGCATTGTTTGCGTAACAAAACAAGTGCAGGAGGAAGTAACCACTCAAAGAGCTGCTGCAGTAGTGTGGAATTGTCTTGTGCCTGAAGTGGTTCAGGAAGTTTTCTCATCCATGATAGCACCAGAGGAGACCATCCTAGCTGAGACGGCTCCATGTAGATCATTCCACAGCGACTCACTGTGGCTGGCTATTTCAGAAATCAGAATTTGTTAGCATGCTATAGATCATGGATCATGATGCTAAAGTGGCTTTGAATATCCTGTATATTTGGACAGTGCTGAGGTTTCATAGTGAATTTTGAGACAGGCTGACTTACAGAAGCTTGCGACAAATCCATGGCCTCAAATATCAGACTCATTTGATTGGACATCTGAATAATCTCCCCACTCATGAGGCATAGCTAAAACGAAACAAAATTTCAATGACAACAGCCACCAGCCTCCTGTCTAATAGCAAATGCTCCAACAACATTGATATAAAGGCATTTCTATATTTTTCTGTATAGATATAATATAATTGCCTTTTTGTTGTCATCCAGCACAGTGTTCATGCTTTCAATCCACAGCGTGTCTATGGGGCCATCAAACACCACCCATTTCCTGTCTGGGGTCTCACTGGAGGCAAATTCTCGAAAGGTGTTTGCCACAATCCCATCAGTCCACTGATAAAACCGAAACGAACAGGTGAAAAAATGCACAAATAAACAAACTGCTATTTTTTTTATCTGTCTGATGTAGAATTCAAACTCTCACCTCATGGGACACAGGATCAAACTGACCAAACAGTTGACCCATCGTAATAGATTTAGGATTTACAGTTTGGTACAATACTTTTTCTTCATCATTATAGCCACACTCATTCATCAGGGTCAAAGTATCAGCAAGAACATGAAGTACTTTGGTTTTTCCAGCAAATGGTTCTCCGACAAGCATGAACCTATGGGATATTTTAAGTCAAGAGAATATTTTATTCTTTGGTCCAACCTTACCATCGGATAAAAATCCACTCACCCACTTACCCATGACGAACTATCATCATCTCATACGTTTGAATCATTTTGTCCAGGAAAGCCTTGACAGGTTGCACATTGTGCTTTTTGCAACACTTTTGAGCACATTCCAGGAACAACTAGTGCACATGAACAAAGATGTAATTGAAATCTATTATTTCTCATAAAGCAATCTAATTGAGAAACTAAACAAATAAGCAAAAACATACCTTATAATCTGCCACAGGCAGAGAAATTCCTGGGAACAGGTCACTGGTGATTCCATTGAAAAGAGGGATATCATGGGAAAGAAACTTAGGCTCATTGACATCCTTGATGGACCGGAGAAGCTATCAACAGAATGAGGATAACATATCAGATATCAGCCAACTTAGGGTATAAGATACTATGCTAACTATTCTTCCATTTAATTTACTTACAAGCATATCCTCGTTTTCATCTGGAAATTTGAGTTTGAGGTTGCCAGCAGCCACCAGCACTGCTTTAACAGCTCTCATGCCATAGTCATAGTGAAACTGAGAAGATAGCTGCTCAGAGCACAGCCTGTAGGTCATCACAATCTTCACTGAGAGAGGCTTAGCATTGAGGAAGCCATACGAGTATAAGGAGATCTCAGCGATCAGTGCATAGTTGGGCACCATCATTGCCACTGTTCTAAACAAGACCTGAGTAACATGAAAACAGAATAGTATAGTTAAAGCCACATTGCACTGCCTGATGATAATGAAACAAGTTACACATAATAAAAAAAAAAAACACCTTGAGATTATCAGGAAGTTCAGATCGGCCAGCGTATCCAGGGTTCATAGTGATGGCGACAAAACAGTTGGGGTTGAGGCGTAACACTGTGCCCTCAAAGTCAAAATGTTCAAGTTTCATTTCGATGGCCCTCTGAATACACAGGATCTGCTGAGCCACCACCGACAGCACCTCCAACTCAATCCGGTTAAATTCGTCAAAGCAAGCCCAGGCACCAGTAGACGCCAATCCCTTGAAGAACTAGGAAAGAATAGTCATTAAGTTTTCATGTTATTCACGGAGCCCATTGAGTAAATTATAGATAAACTGGTGAACATAGCCTAATAAAATTACAGTGTAAGAGATTTCTGAGTGTAAGTTTCTGAGGAATAACCAGATAAGTTGGTCATGGACGAGTCTATGATGCATTACAGGACACCAGCTTTATGTTTGAAATGTAAAAACTGTCACCTTCCCCATGGCTAGGTAGTCAAGGCCATCTGAGCAGTTAAACACCACACATTGAACAGCAAGGGCTTTGGCCAGATCTTTGGTGGTTTCAGTTTTGCCTGTGCCTGCAGGTCCCTCAGGAGCTCCACCCAAATTCAAGAAAAATGCTCCAATCTTTGAAAGAGAACAATAAGCCAGATATCAGAAAAGAAAATTATTATGCCTCAAAATAAAAAAATGTAGCAAGCATGATTAGTGTTAATTTGTTAATATTGTTTAGGAGTTAATAAATTGTCATAGCTGAGTATTTCCTGTATTCTCATAGCATAATGAATAGCATAAAATAAATTAGCCATTATACATACCAAAGTTCGGTAGCATCTGTCTGTTAATGGTGTGATGACCAGGCGAGGAGAGTTTCCAAGGTATTCATAAGCATACTTGACATCACAGTTTATAATGCGAACACGAACATTCTCATTAGCCCAATAGTAACGTAGCTGGGCAAGCCACTGAAAATCTGTCTCACTTGAAACTCCTGAAATGGATATTGAAAGAAACCCACAGTACAATATGTTAACCACAAATTCAAATATTTATGTCATATATTAAAGATAACTTTAAAATGTTTTTTTTTCTTTTTTTTTTTTTACAAGATTACAGACTTATTGATTTATAAACTGCATAATATTAGCTACCATGTAGATAAATCTAAGCAAGATAACCTTTCTCTATCATCTCCATGACAACATCCCTTGCGTGCACATCTATGGTCACTAGTGCTCCAAGAGTGGTGCGTGTCTGCTTGGGCAGCTTCCCCCTCACCAGCTCCACAATATCATTCAGCTGATTCTGCAGCTGCTCATAGTAGTTCTTCAGACCCTATGAAATCATCAACATCTTAGACAAATAGCAAAATAAACAGAGAAATCAATGGTCCACTGATATTCAGAGTGGTTTCCTTACATTAGCTCCACTCCTGATGGCCTCATGTACTTCCAGTGTCCAATACATCTGAGAAGTACAGAGGACCACCTGTCCAGGCCACTCACGTACCCACTGACTCCTTTTAGTGTGTGGATAAGCCTGAACACATTCATCACAGTAACATGGTGCATAAAATGTAATAAGATTAAATAATTTTAAATGAAAAGTGCAAATAGGAACATGAGTTTTTACCAGCCTGGAGTGATCGATCACATCCCTGACGCTTCTCAGCATGATGTCTTCCACCTGCAGCAGCCACTTTTCCACAGCTCCTCGTGCTTCAGAGGTAGAGATCCTCTCGATGAGCTCCACACGCTCCCCCTCACTGCTGTACATGGCCTGGATGTCCAGGTTGGGCAGGAAGTCCAGTTTGGCAATGCCCTCAAAGCATTTCTTTAAATGAGGCTGCACTCGCATGGGATCTTTGGTTTCTGAGAGTATCTCCAGCATCTCATCATTTGACAGGAAAAAGAATCTACAGAGTGTGAAAAGGATTATTAATACGCACAAAGGTTATATGCCATGGCAGTTTGATGGTATGATGAGGTGCACTAACTTAAAGGTGACGTGTGCAGTTTTGATATTGTTATCTAAAACTAAAACTATTTAAATTGTTTTCCTTAACTAAAATAAAGCTCAAATAAATAAAATATAAATATTAGCTGAAAAACATAACTGAAAATTAGAAATGTTGCCTTTATAAATAAGAGAAAGTTCAATACTGAAATTGCTAAAACTAAAATAATATTGAAAACAAATACAAAATAAATTAAATAGAAATAAATAAATTAGAAATAAAATAAATGAATGCTAAATACAAATATTTACAAAACCAAAAATTCTAAAAGCAATAAAACAAACTAAAATTTAAATTATAAAAATGAAAGCTAATTGTAAATATTAAGAAATGCTAAAAACACTGCAATTGTGTAGTATCACTAAATGGAACTGCAAATATAATGGGCCCTATCTTGCACCCAGCGCAATTGACTTTGCACACCGACGCATATCATTCCTATTTTGCACCCGCGCAAAGCGCTCCCTGGGCGGTTCAGCGCAAAAAAGGAGGCGTGTTCCGGCGCAAACGTTCCTTCATGCTATTTTGCAGGTTTAGAAAACAATTGCGCCACTAACCAGGAAAAAATAGTTTAAAGTCAGTGGCGCGTTGCGCATGTTATTCATATGCTATTTTAAGGGCGCATGCTTGGCCATAATCAATGTAGCGTGTGCACAACGCGCATACACTTTGATTCTCTCATCTACACAGAAGCAGCAGTTTTCATTTTTGCAAATCATACATTATTACGATAGATAGATAGATAGATAGATAGATAGATAGATAGATAGATAGATAGATAGATAGATAGATAGATAGATAGATAGATAGATAGATAGATAGATAGACAATTTATTATAAAAGCATACATCTAGCTTACACATTTACCCAAATTATCATACGCCTTTTAACCGAAGTTAATTTGGGTGGGTTTCTCCATCCCCAACGTCCCTGACGAGAACGCTGGTCTCCGCGGCTGTGAACCGCTCCTGACGCGTGCCTGGCAAATCCGCCGTTATAATAGAAATCCGCTTTAGAACAAGCGCGCCTGCTCTTAAAGGGAATGTGAGATGACGCTCTGATTGGTTTATTTCACGTTACGCCCAAACCACCTATGAATAATGAAGCTACTTCAGACCAACCCCTTTAAGATTTGCACCTGGCGCAAGAGTCATTTATCCCGCCGGGAAAATAGCAACAGCGCCAAGACCCGCCCACAAAGTTACTTGCGCTTTGCCACTTGCGTTTCAGATCGTTAAAATAGGGCCCAATGACTATTTCCAAACATGTTTCCTGAACGAAACTACTGTCTACCATTGGTCCAAAAATCAATAGCCCCACCCCAAACTCACACAATTGGTTAAGCTAGTGTTGCTGTCCCACGACTTATCAGAATGATCTAACAAATAGCACTTACTTTTTATACATTTTTTTACTTTTTATATATATTACCGTGGAAAAAACAATCTTTTCTTTTCAAGGTATGCATTCAGGCCCTTCATAATGTTCTCAAGGAGGTTGTAGGACTCTTGCAGATTTTCAAACAAGCCAGGAAGAGAGGTTGCAGGTAAAATCTGTGCACATGGGGGGATTATTGGTATTAGTTTCTTTCAAACATAAAGTCAAATGTTTTATACTGCTAGCATGTGAGCAAAATGATTTCCAAACCTCCAATGTTTTTATTATTTATATTATGTCTGTTTCATCACCTTTGGGTCCTTCACACAGTGTGTCATAACCTCCTTCCAGTGTTTGTTTACAATCTGGAAGAGACGGCCCTCCTCAGGCATCTGCTTCATTATATCCTCTGAGCTGAAGATGGGCTCCAGGTATAACCACTGATGTTGTACCTTCAGCCACTCATCTATAGTGTCTTGGATACGGATCAAACGCTCCTCCCAGACCTGGTTTGAATCAGCAAAAATCGAAATTAGTCTTTCTAAATTAACTCAGAATCCCAGAAATGAGCTCATAATATGTTCTTTACTTGAATATCTGTCTGAATATTTCTTATGCACAAACTAAACCAATTGCTAAGAACATGTGAATCAATAAAAATCCAGTAGTCTTTATATAGACACAAAAGTTTTTATATGTGCATTAAGCTCCAGGTGAGTGGAAAAGTTTTTATCAGATGAATTCCTTTTTTTTCTTCTTTTTTTTTTCTTAATACATATTTATTTCTAAAAGAAATGCAAAGGTTTTTGAAGCAAGATTGTTAAGAAACTGTTATTGGTATTCACATTTGTGATTGTGAATAAAACAAAATACAAAATTACTCATCGTTTTGTGACTACAAAATTACTTGAAATACCCAACTATCTCACCTTGATTTCTGTCTCGAAAGGCTTGATGAAAGGAGAGCCTCTCATGGTTTGGGTTTTCACTATCTGGTCATCTAACATGGTTTGAATCTCATCCACAGAGGAGAGAATGGACACGCCACTGTCCCTGTATGGATGATATTGAAATGACACCGTCTCCCAAACCTCCACCATATTATGCATGGCCCTCTCCAGAGCGAATTCCTGAAAGTGAACAGTTTAAAAAAATATGTGAGGTGTTTTGTCTATACGGCAAATAACTGCACCAAATTATCTGGGGTGGATTCACAGGGTTATTACTTTGCTGGCTCCTGCACTGATGCTTTCAAAAAGTTCCAGGTACGGGGTGAGGTTCTCTTTGAGGATTTTGCGCAGACTGCTGCCAGAATCAGGGGTCAAGTCATGGCCCGCAATTTCTGACATTTGCTCCCAGTGCCGAGGTCTGATGCCGGGGTTACACAGGATGGACAGCATTGGAATGTACTCCTAAAAATATATAAAACATACAAATTCTGTAATTTATCTTCCTACATGCAATTCCATGAGGGTGAGTAAATTATTGTTCATTTTTGGATGAACCAATCCTTTAATCTGTAGGGTGGAAACATTACCTTGAACTCTCTGACTTGCTCTACAACACTTGAGCAGATGTGAATAGTGGCACTTCCCTGTTTGTCTTCTTCCTCTTTGGGCTTCTTCTTTTGTCCTGCTTTTTTCTCCTTTTCTTGCTCAGCCTTCTTTTGTTTCTGCAGGAAGAACTTCAGCATCTTGTATATTTCTCTGATGTACTCCTCAACCTCCAGCTCTATACTCTCACTATTCAAATCCAAGAAAGACCCGTCCATCCATCTACACTCAGATGACAAGACAAGATAGCATCCTTTATATAAGTTCTTGGAGAGGAAAATAAACTGTCTGAAAATAGTGGCAATAAAGTGATGCAATTTATAATTATAAATCAGAGGAACATGAATCCACAAACTTCTTTCTGGTGCGTTGCCATTTCAGAACCAAGCTGAAGAGCTTCTGATAGGGCTCAATAGTTTCCTTGATCACCTCCACCTCTGGGTATAAGGTTTGGTCCCACTTGTAAAGGGCTTCTTCTTTGTTGATAAAGACAATTGATTCCTCAATGTCCTGGATCCTTTTCTGCACTGTTCTCACATCAGAAGCATACTGGAAAGGAGAGGAAGTATTGCAATACTATCTTTCAGAAGTCCAATAATCATGACAGGTTAGATGAAAGAAAAGGTTTAGCCAAAAAAGTTTTGTAGTAATTTTCTCACCTTCATGTCATACCAACTATGTATTTACTTTACTTAACAAGAGATCTTAAGCACAATATCCAAGCTTCTGTTTTCCACCATACAATAAAATTTATGGTGATGTACCATGACAAGCTCCAAAAAAGAAAACGACAAAGCATCGTAAAGTATGGAAAGCAGAAGCATGGAGGTTCCATTTGTGTTTCACGGAATATGGGATCGAAATGATGTGACAGACAAAATGTTAATTTTGGGTGAACTATTTCTTTAACTGGACAAATAAACTGAACATTTCAGTTGGCAATATACCTGTTGAATCATATCGAGTTCAGAGCACTCTGCAAATTCCTCCATCCTGCGGCCTACTTTCTCTAGTTCTAGCAGCAGCTTCTCTCTTCGACCCACAAGTTCCTGCTGACTCTTTTGCTTGCCTTTTTCAATCACCTACAAAACAATTGTGTAAGTCCTTCTAACAGAAAACTTAAAGTTTATATATTTAATATCCATTTCAATCCATCCCTGGATAATTATTCACCTCATCACTTTGATCAAAGATGGGGTAAATGTTTTGTGGCCAGAGCACTACTGTGGCATTCAGTTCAAGGTGCTCTGGTTCAAAAATATGTACATTCATCAAATAATTCATCCTGTGCTGTGTTTCCTGAGGAAAAAAAAGTATTTTAAAAAGTAACCATTTTAATTGTTATCCAGACTAATAACATGTCAAAGTAAATAGTTCTGAGGTACCCACCATTATCTTATTGTTGAGCTCCTCCATTTCCTTGGTTTTCACCTGATTAATGTAAGTAATCATTTCTATCATGTCCTCTGTTGTTTCAGGGACATTCAAAGCCCTGTCCTGAATGGCCTCAAACTCTTTACAAATCCTGAAAAAAAGCAACAAGTCTTACTAAATTTAAAATATACAGTATATACCACATATTTCACCAAACAATTTCACAGGTTTTGGAAGACATAAATGTGAATAAATGATGTTCAATAAATGACATGTTCATTTTGAGGTGAACTATTGCAAACACATTGGCAAAACACTGATCTTACTGAAGACTGCATTGATGGTGTGAGCTGACGAGCTTTCCCACAATGATTTCGGAAAGGGTTTTCGCTTTCTTTGCAAGACCTTGTTTGAGCTCCTCACAGTCCAGTCGCACCATGTCAAAATGGATCAAAGAAGGAAGACCAGATATCTCTTGCGACAGTGCCCGAAACCATTCCACTTGCTGACATGCAGCCATTTAAGATTTAAGAATACACAGACATTTAGTGTAAAAATGATTAAACAATAAAAGCAAACACGTAGTATATAATTAAAAATACATTACCGTTCAAAGGTTTGTTGTCAGTAAGATTTTAACTTCTACATAGTATATATCATATTGCTACAAAACCAATTAGATTACAAATAAATTAATCCTAGTTTCCACAAAAGTAATAAGCAGCAAAATTGCTTTCAACATTAATAATAATAATAAATGTTTCTTGAGCAGCAAATCAGCATATCAGAATGATTTCTGAAGGATCATGTGACACTGTAGACTGGAAGAATGGCTGCTGAAACTTCAGCATTTCCATCACAGGAATACATTTTTTAAATAGATACAGGGGGGGAAATAAGTATTAAACACGTCATCATTTTTCTTCCGGTCAACAGTACAGTACAACTCTTCTGATTATTCTTTTCACTCCTCTATCAGAAATCTTGCGAGGAGCACTGGTCGAGGCAAATTTATGGTGAAATTACTGTCTTTCCACTTCCGTATTATGGCCCCAAAAGTGCTCACTGGACCATTCAGAAGCTTAGAATGGCGCCTATAACCAATGCCATCATTATGTTTTGCAACAATTAGGTTGCAAAGGTCTTGAGACAGCTCTTTGCTTTTACCCATCATGAGATGTGTCTTGTGTGACACCTTGGCAATGAGACCTTTTTGTAGGCCATCATTTGGGACTGAACCAGCTGTTATTAATTTCCACTGACAGGGGGCTGGATTGCTTTTTAATTACTGTAAGTTTTCAGCAGTTGTCTTGGCTTTCCATGCCTTTTTGTGCTTCCCTTTCTTCATGTGTTCAATACTTTTTCCCTGTGTCATTTCACATTATTACACATAACTTGTTTCTTTGTATGTATGGCTTACTTGGGTTGTTACCAACATCTGGTGAAAATTCCATGTCAATAGCACCTTTGGAAATATATTTACTGAGAAAAATGATGACGTGTTCAATACTTATTTCCCCCGCTGTATATACCAATAGAAAACAGTTATTTTAATAATGATAGGATATTTAGAATTTTTACTGAATTTATGATTGAGACTTCTTTTAAAAAACAAAACAAGCAAACAAAATCTTACCGACCCTAAACTTTTGAACAGTACATAATGCACAATTTATTGAAATTAATTTGAGCAGACCTTAGTGTACTCATCGAAAGAATGCTCTTCTTCAATTAATTTTTCCACTTGAGACTGTGCCGTCCCATTGACTAACCAGTCATAGCTGTCAACTAAATGATGATAAAAGATTTTAAAAAATAATAATAATAATTCCGCAGAACAGTAGTCATATAACATCTAAGTGGGTTTAGTGTTAGGTGTTGTTTTGGGTTTTGGTTACTCACCATAGCTCTGGAAGTGTTTGGCAGGTCCATCCAAGTTTATCCTTACAGCATTCCTAAGAGTGGTCTCTGCCCACATCTGAACATGATCTGAGAGCTTAGCATCCACTACAGAAACGTTACCCTCTGCTAGCCAAGACTGGATTGTCTGCACTTTCTGTGGGACAGGCAGGGCTTAATATTGAACATGTGCACATAGATCGATCCGATCTTATTATCTACATAGTCAGAATAATTATGTGTAAAACAACCGCACAACAACAGATTTCCCAACCTGCATAGTATTGCTGATCAGGTTTGCCATTTCAAGCACAGCCTGCCCTAGATCATGAAAATTAGGATATAAATCCATCTTCTCATCATCAAATATTAAGTCCACCTTGAATAGGGGGAGTTTGGTGATGTTGAGGGGATCAAACAAGTTGACAAATGCCACCACACTCCTCTCAACTAGAGCCTTTAGCTAAAAGAAAAACAAAGGGTAAACAAAACAAATTATTCAATTACCCTTAAAGGAGAACTCCGGTCAATTTTAACATTGAGCTCATTTTATTGTACATTTGGAGTGCTGTCAATACAGAGAACAACGACAAAAATCGGTGTTCCCTACACCGAGTTAACCTATTTTTAAAATTTGCACCCTGTTGACTTCAGTAGGGCAAGTAAACCTGCTTTTAGCCTCTTAACATCCTTGATGTGTCATTACAAGTGCACAGAAAACGTGATGATTCCTTCAGAGTGAACACGAGTGAATCTGACTGCAGTAGATGTGAAAGATATGTATAAAAATGATGTTATTTAAGCCAGCGCTCATACCTGTTTACATCCTGTTTTTCGGTTGAAGTCCAAAGTAGTCGATTGCCGAGTTCACGCGCGTGATCATTGGTAACTAAACCTATGCGCGGTTTATGCACCGATTTTTGTCGTTGTTCTCTGTATTGACAGCACTCCAAATGTACAAAAAAATGAGCTCAATGTTAAAATTGACCGGAGTTCTCCTTTAAGCACACAAAAACACCAACAGTTGGGAAATAAATCTCATAGATACTGCAAGCAGATATGAAACTACATGAAAAACAATACTCAGTAGCTCACCTGATTGGATATAAGGGTTGAGGCACAGTTGTAAAAGGAGTCAAGCTTTTTGGGTTTGACTTTCTGCAGAGTGCCTTTGCTGGTGAGCAGGTGAATGACTTTGGGGTACCAGGCTTTCATGAGTGTGTCCTCGACTCTCTCACACTCCATAGCCACTTTGTTCTTCAGACTCTCACAGTCTACAAGCCCTGTGGACCTTTAAAACAGGTTTTAAGAAATACATTACTCATTCAAATTTCAATTCATATGGATAACTACTTTAATATAGTTTTAATATAGGTGATGTGGTATAACCCTTTATGATGGTTGCACAACTTCACATTTTTGAAAATGGCGTAAAAGCTTTTTAATAATGTTTGAAAGAAACCAACATGAATATAAAAGATTGCATATTTGTGCAAAATATTCTCCTTTTCATCATCTTGTAAATGTTATTTACCATTGATCCAAGCAACAAATACACAGCATGTAATTAGAAAAAGAGTGATCCCAGATCCCAAACATCATCATCGAGCAGTACCTGCAGTCTGAGAGATCAATAAGGAGCAGGTGGGAGAATGTGCTGTAGCAAATATCAAGGACATTCTTCATGGCTGGATGCAATATGTGTAGATTCTTCTTTATCACTTTTCGACTCTGCATAAAGCTGTCATGCCATGGACAGGAGAAATCTAGAATCCTGGTGAAGCAAAACCAAGATCACAAGTCGTAAGACACTTTATAAACTGGCCATATTAAGATAATTATGTTAAATGTTGCTGGAACATGTACATTTTTCTTTGTAAAAATGTGCACACTTACTCAGCAGATCTGTTGCTTTCTTGGGAAATCATGTCAGTTGACTCTGGATCTTTCAGTATAGTGCTTACTAGTAAAAAAACGTTAATAACAAACTAATAAAAACCCACTTTCTACATAAAAACTTTAAAACACACAAAAAACAGATCTAGAATTTATATTATTTTCTGTAAATCTATAGTCATTTGTGAAGTTAGTTTTCTGGAAAATGTCCTTGTTAAATCACAAGACTAAGAGAAGAATAATCATTTAACATTTTTAAGAAAAAGGATCAGGACCAATGCGATTTTGAATGACCACTTTGACATTATCAAGACAGCAATGTCAATGATAATGTGATGTTTTAATGTGATTATATTCCAGAGCAGATATTTGACTCACCTCTGTGCTTGATCATGACTCTGAGATAGGTCTCACCGACCTCCTTGCATATGTCTTTAAGCAACTCTTCTCTGCCGGGCCCCTGACGGAGCCGATGGGACACACGGGCCAACATGGCATCCAGCCAGTGTTGTTGAAATGGCGCGACAGGACTTTGCTCAACACACTCTTTCAGGAACAAGAAGTTCATCTACAAAATTTAAGTAAAAGTATAAGACACAATTAAATGAAAAGATCCACCATGTAATAAAAGAGGTTAATTATGAGGTAAAATATAATAGCATACATATTGCTTCCTCTTTTCGTTGATCATCTAGAAAACAAAATTTAATTATATTATTAACAAATACAATGCATCTATATGAGACTACTTAAAGTGAGTGAGATGTATAAGCAAGTAAAAGGTTCATACTGTTGAGGGAAGCTCTGGATCAGGAGATGAAGGAGATGCCTGTCCTGCTTCCTCAGCCTGTATGTAAGCTTGCATTGCTCTGTCAACTCTAACACAATTACAGAAATCACATTACAATATGACTCTATTATACTATAAAACACCCAATGACAAATATTCAGGTAGTTGACAATGCCATTTCAGATTTTTGAATAATTATTACACATGCTATTGTTATGACTATACATTAACTAAGTGATCACTTATTTGAATGTATAGGCCAACATTAAAACTTTACAAATTTGTTTAAGTGAACTGCAACAAAAAGCTAAAATGTGATTAAAAGTGAAACACTTTAAGCAATATACACTGAGGCAAAGCTGAATTTTCAGCATCATTAACGTTACTCCAGTCTTCAGTGTCACATGATCCTTCAGAAATCATTCAAATATGCTGATTTTTTTTTTTACTTATTACTTATTTATTAAAAAACAAAAAAAGACGATAGTGTACATATGTTCAGTTCAACCAACATTTTTATGTTAAATGAAAACGCACAGGTTAATTGTGAACAACCTATTAACAAAGAATAAAACAATAAAATAAACCAACAAAGAAAGCTCTTAACGTTATGTTACATCATTTTTTGGAGCTGTTGTCGCTGTTCCTTGCTCCTTCTGTGTCGCAGGAGTTTCCTCCTCACAGCCAGCCTGCTCTCTGGAAGGCCTGACTCTCCCTCCTGAACCGGTGGCTTTGGGATAGGAGGCAGAGCATTGAACCTCCTCAAAACATCCTCCGCCCGAGAGCTAGCGTTAAATGCCGCTGATGAGGTCGGCATTTCAGCGACTGAAAGGTCTGTCCCGTTTAAACATATATTAATGTGTTTAAAATTGTGTTCGTATTGCTAACTATGAGGGAAACAAATTCCAAACCAAAGTTATGTTTTCATACCTAAATTAATTACAAATCACTTTTGAAGTGATCGCGCATTTTGCCGTTTATCGTAGTTTTGACACGTCATTCGTAGTTCTAACGGTATTTTTGAGCTCCTTGCTCCAAACTGATACAAGTTTGTTGCACTTGTGGAATTTCCGTCAACATATAGGTTACCATGGATGCCCAATCGGAAGTGCTTTTTTATCAGCGAACACAAGGAGCGCATTTGAGGAATGTCAGTGAGAGTTCTCATCCAAACATAAATAAATGAGTGAATGAATAATGATAATGAACTATTATGATTTACTCATGGTTATGTCTTTCTTCTGTGTGCTGCAAAAGTATATCAGTTTAGGATACACGTAAGCCATTCACTTTTATTGTATGGATAAACGATCAAGTGAAAGCAGCTGCAAATGGTGAATTAGGCAGTGTCAGTCCCAAACATTCTAACTTCTCCTTTAGTGTTTCACAGAAGAAATAAAGTCATACAGGATTGGGACAACATGAGGGTGAGTAAATAATGACAATTCAGGTTTTGCCTTCTAAATTTATCTTGTTAAAGGATCCAATGTTCTATGTTGAGGTGTTTTGTATAGTATATTTTATATAATTGGTGCCTTTCATTCCTAGTTATATATGTATTAACCCTGTAAAGCTTGACAAATGAAATCTTATGATTTTTAAAAAAAAATGTAATCTTAGTAGACAAAATATTTTTTTAAATCCTAAAAAAAAAATTGAATATGTTTTATGTTTTGTATCATATTTGATGAGGACAAAAACACCTTAATTATTTATATTGCCAAAAATTAAGATGCCATTCTGATAGCTTGTAATGTAAATCTCCATAGCAGACTACATAATAAAATGCATATAACCATCAATCCTCGCCCTATAACTTCCAATATTGTTTTATTAAGATTATATTTCAAAAGCTTAGTACTATGGTGAAAGCTCCGTATAGGGTTAAATCTGTACATTTGCATTTGTTCTTTATTCATATATTTTTGTGATAGCTTAGCAACAAAAAAGCATACTCATTTGCATGTTCTAATGTGGATGTCAAGAATTGAGGATGAAGTTTGGTGCAGAACGAAGTATTGCATTCATCACTCATGAAATACACACCACAAGATGGCAACATTTCCTCAACATCATTACAATTAGGCGCATGGTGTGATTAATGTGGTGCTGGTACATGCCCTGTAGTTTAATTACCTTCAGAGAGTTAGTCTGTCTGGGTGTGAACAGTCTGGGTGTGATTCATTTAGCCACAGTGGTCCAGTAAACGTCACTGCCCTGAAAATGACTCCTCATGTATGCAAAACTATAATAAATGGTGTCTGAGGACAAGACAGCCTGGGTGGTTTCAGATCAGTTTGCAATAACATTAGGCGGTCTTCAACTGCAAACTAAATTTGTTTCATACGGCCCCTCAAGAGTTAGTAGTTTATCCTTAGACCTGAAAAAAAACATGTTCTGCATTTTCTGCAGTCTGAGTGACAAAGGAAGCTATTTGCACGTTTCATGATTTTACTTATACCATTATGAGTAAAAGCAGCACAACACATTGTTAATATCTGTCTACGCTGCATTTTACTGTATTAAGGCCTGTGAAGGCGACATTAAAATAGGTCTGTCTTACCCAATGAGGATGACTGACAGTTGTCACTCTGCTTATCAATCACACCGTAAGCACATTCGAGACAAGGGGCAAATGACCCACTTGGCTCACTAAAACCACTCTGCTGGCATTCATTTACACAATACAAATCTATTTAACAAGATGTAGACCATAAACAGAGAACTTTTTCTCCAGTTCAGTTTTTAATCTCTTGCTTTTTTAAAGCATGTCATACCATGAAAGTCAATGGGGTCCAATGTTGTTTTATGGATAAAAACATTTAAAACGTTTCAGAATATCTTCTTTTGTGTTCCACAGGAGAAAAAAAGTAATAGAGGTTCGAAACGACATAAGGGTGAGTAAAACAAATTTGGGTGTATTATCCCTTTAAGGTCATTATGCGATGCACAAGGTGCAGAGGTTTCTACTCTTTGATTAATTTTGGTTATCAAAGCTTTCAGTGTAAATTTAGGTCGGTTGTCATGACATTTAATTCTGCTTTTAAACAATTTCACGCTCTCAACTAATTTTTAGGCGTGCCAGATATCAAGTGCTTATAGGCTCCTAGGACTAGCATTGAAACACGTAAACCCCTTTGCTTGAGGTTGGCCGGCAGCTACTGTATGTTTGTATGAGACAGAGGGTGCAGAAGAGAGAGAAAAATGATAGGGGAGGGGCAGAAGAGTGTGTGTGTGTGTGTGTGTGTGTGAGAGAGAGAGAGAGAGAGAGAGAGAGGGTGTGGGGGGAGAGAAAGGCTGCAAGAATGAAGGCTGTGAGGCGAATGACGCACGATTATCTCCCCCCTGCCCGCTGATTGGCTGCTAGGGCCGCCCGTCAGAGAGACCAGGTTTTGGGATGTGCGTTCAGAGCAGATTATGAAGCAGACCTCATCTCTGGCAGTCTCGTCAGATTGTCTCAATGGCTAAACACAAGCTTTTCCTGTTTTTTTCCCTGTTACTGTGTGTGTTTATCTCTCTGTCTTTGCCCTTCGATCAAGTGCCTGCGATCCTGGACAGGAGGTAAGAGCTGCGCTTTCAGCTCTAGCGTGGGGAGGGGGAATGGGGCAGTGATGCTGTGCAGCTGATGCACTGTCTTAGTCTTTTACAGTGGGCAAGAGACACCAAGAAAATGCGCTTTATTAGGAAAATGCTAAACGAAAATTCGTGGAACTCATAAATTAATTTGACGTACGTGGGCTCTAGATTCAGAGTGTGTTGTGGTTTTGCTGCAGTTTTTCTTCTCTGTAAGTACAAGACATTCAAACATGGCTATGACAATGGGACAGCAGGCAGACCCTATCCAGTGTCTGTAGGAGTCAGTTTACAGATGCTACTCCAAGAAACAAAAGAAAGAAGTGAGATTCAGATGGCTCTGGCTATATGAGCATCTTTGAATATGCTCAGTCAGTTTATTGTTATTGTACAGTTGCTGAATTCCTTTACTCATATCAAAGCTGGAATATCATAAATATGTTAATTTAGTTACATTTATTTATTTACAAATGATTGACTTATCTGATATTATTGTATTTGGGAGTGGGTAATATTATATAAAAACATAATACTAGTTATGAGTAATCTAATTGCTCACAACACAGGATAGAATTAGTTTAAATCTAAATTTAAATGTTCAAATTTCCCCAAAAGTTTCACCAAAAAATTCTCAAAAAATACACATTTTAAATTTTACAGCTGTTTTGTGTGTGTGTATAATCTAATAATGACTTTTTGTATATTTTAAATGAGATTTACAAAAAGTGTCTACTGTTAAGTTAAACATCAGCAAACGTAAAAATGTGGTTTATCTTTTTGCCTGGATGATGCCTGATTTGTCACATGATATATTTCTTTATGGGTTTTTTTTTAGTATTGTAATTGTTTGATATGAATAAGATCCAAGTTGAGGTTTTTGTTATTTTTAATTTGATCAAAGAGCCAAAATTACATTTAAAGAAGTGGTTATTCTTTTGTGTTTATATATATATATTACCTCCTAGAATTATTGATGCCTTTATATGCAAATATGAGATTACTAAATGTGAATATATTATAAGATCGAGATTGAATGTCTTTCTTTATTTCTGTAAACTGCAGCTATGGTAAACAACCTACCAACTTGCCCATCCCTCCCTAGATAGAATCTAAAGCATAGGATTTATAGGGATAAGAGCAGCATTGCAGGCTGTTAAAACATTAGGGATCTTGTTAGTCCAGAAATGTGTCTTAGGAGTAAAAAGTGTTGAGTGGTTTACAACCCTCCTCAAGTTTCTCAGGGTCAGTGCCTATGCAGACCAAAACAGACAGTCAAGAATGGCAGCAAGTGAAATTAGACCAAAGGCTATAATCTTATTAACATTTAACAGACAAATCTATTTCAAAGCATTGTTGTGTTTGTAGAGTACTGTGCTAGTGTGTGCTAGTGTACTGTGCTAATCTGTATGCTAATTAGATAATCTATATATGCAAAAGATGATATTGAGCTCTGAAAGCACCAGTGAGGTGAAGACATAGTGTGAGCGCTGCTTTTCATTACATAAATGCTCAATTCAGCACTTAGGCTACTGTGTCCAGCCATAACCAATGACAGCAGCGCAGTCCTCAGCTGCTGACCTCGGTAAACTGGCATTAGAACAAAGGCGAGAGTCACTCCTCGTGCACACACACTCCTCAGCAGGGCCGTGTAGACCATATTTGCTGTGCTTACATTGTTCTTATTTTTAGCAGAACTACCCGGAGAGAAGAAAAAACTGTACAACTGTACTTTTAGAGCTCTTCATGTCATTTTTTTGGTTTTCGCACCTGCATTTGATTGGATTATAGGGGCTTTATGAGTCAATGTGCCACATCACTGTTGATTCAATGCTCATATCACGCTTAAGAACTGAATGAACCTAAATGCTTCATGCAGTAATCTGTTTATTTTCCCCACACATCTGATGTTTTGCTGTATTTTTTAATCTCTTACATGATCACAAAGCTCTAAGCACTAAATTCCAGTGTAGTAGAGGTGGGTGGGGTGGTGTAGTACGTAAGAGATGGACCTAAAGAGAGAGAGCCAGGGTCATCTGATGCTCTCGTTCACAATCACACACCCTGCTGACTTTGCTGCAGGTGAACAGGCCTGAATCTAGATCCAGCCCTGGATGTCAACACATTCACACAGCAGGAAACCTTCTCCCAGATAGGGCAGCAGATTCTTAATAAGGTTTTAGGAGATCGTCCGCCAAGCTCATTATCTCTGTGATTAGATGTATAAATGGTTCATCTTAGGATAATCCAGCAAGTTCCAGCGTGAGGGATGAGGTGACACAAGATAAATATACATGTGCGTATATGTACACGCAAGGTGCCATTAAGTAATTTTTAGCCCCCACTTTGTTGATGGACTCAAGGTGCTAAGCACGTGAGAATCATGACATTCGACTAAATGTCTTGTCATCTCCTCAGACACTAATCTGGCCTGAAGATGTCAGACTTGTGGTCATGCGTGACTGGTGCATCAAGCTGAGTGGATCTATGGGAAATCTGTCTTAGAGGTTGATAAGTAGGCCACAGCCTGACACAAAGAGATCAACCCACTTTTTGTTTTGCTTTGTTTTTCCATTACAGCTCGGAGGTCCCACCATATCAAGCTGTGAGAATTAGAACAGGTCAGTATCTATTACTTTCATGCCGGTTATGCTTTTCAGCTTGCCTTCAGCTTCTTTTAAATATAGTAATCTCATTTTCTGCTGAGTTTTTTGTCAAACTTGTTTATCTATTTATTTATTTACATTGTATTATTGAGCATTGTGTAACCTGCTAAGTCAAATGAAACAGTTTTATGCTACATTTAATAAACAAGAAGTTAATATACCGTAGTTTAAATTTTAGACACAATATTTTAAAGTCCCCTGGCCTATAGTCAATAATTGTATGCCTTAAAACTCATATTTGATCACCAAAATTACATATTTAAAAAAAGAATTCCTTGAAAATATTTTCTTCATGCCTTAAAATAGCTTGATAGCTTACAACACCCTTGCCTCATTTAGTATAGGCGGTTCTATGAATATGTAAATTAGCCCCGCCTCCACCCACTCACACCAGCTCAGAGACCCACTTGTTGACGATCACACTTGACGTGATTGGTTATAAGGTAGTTTGTGACAGCAGAAACACCAGCGAGTCTTTAGATCACTGCGGTTTTAAAGAGAAAATACTCAGCAATGGTGTTGACTTATGAATTTGCACATGGTTTGTCTTAAAGCATATTAAAAACACCACATAAACAACATTTAAAATCTTGATTTTCACCACAGGGGGACTTTAAGTTAACTATATTTGCTCCATTAGCGAAAATACTTCAAAACGAAGCAGTTATGTCTCCGAATAACATACAGCAGTGGAGTTTCATTCCTGAATGAAACAGTGTTTTGAACGAATTGGTTGAGTGAGCAATTCAATGACTTACTAACGAAAACCATTTTTGAATAAAACTGTTTTTGAGCAAATCAGTTGCCGGAAAATTATTCAGTGAATCACTTATATCACCACCCACTGGTGTCATGATTTAACCCGTAGAAATAGTCACTGAATAATCCCCACCGCCAATCAAATGAGAACTGGAACTAGCTCTTGTATAATGACAGATTAAGCATTAGCTTTTATTTAAACGTTTATTAGAAGCTAATGCAAATGGAATATCATCTCGGATTGAAATAAACAATATACTAGTGTGGTTCTATTACATACTGTGCTGATTGTAATGTTCTATAAGTTTTATCTTTTAGATCTCATTTTAAATGTATACTTTCATACCGCAGAAATTAAACTTTTTTTTTTTGCATATTCACTTCATGTGCTCAAAAATATGGTGATTCTCTGTGCTGAAAGAACTCACCATGCCATCTCCCCCATTGTCCTATTTCAACATTTTGTGATGCAGCTGGAGAACATGTTGAGAGTCCAAGTGCCTCACACGAGGAGAGCTATTCGCCTGCAGCTGAAAACCCACTCAGAAGAATACTGCAGGTATTGCATTTTCCCTGATAGTCAATGTGACCTTGGCTTCCATAAGCAACATCTCTGCCTTAAATCACCCAGCATCCTACAAGACCAATAACACAGTGATGGATTTAGAACTAACATATTAGGAAATATCCAGGAAATATCTGTTATCTGCTATCTTAAGCCTGAGCGTTTCCTTTTATAAGAAAACATTTGAGATCAGAGAAGCCCATCAATAATGCATGTTTCATACATCATCGCTTAGTTTGTCTTGTTATCATTTTCAAACAGCCTTACGGGTGGCATCTGCATGCCCAGCCCAGAACCAAACGGAAGTTACTACAGTCTACCAGCTCGGGACCCTACTCCCCACTGACTGTAGCTTACAACGGCAAGATATGCATCCTCTTCAAAGCTAAGAGACTGGCTATTCGATATAGGAACAACACTTTCCTGGACCTCACAGAGAGGGTGTTTGGACCCAATGCACAAGTAGACACCAAAGGCTCTGTTTGTACAAAGGAGAAGGCTACGTAAGTATTCTCGTAAACTCTCTCTGCCACAGATTCAGTAACATTTTGTAGTATAAACAGTGGCCCCAAAAGGTGTTTTTAGACTTTACATTGTATATTAAAATGCAATCTTAACAAAATAATTAACAAAATATCAAACCAAGTGGCATTTATTTAAAAGAAAGATAATAAAATAATAGCTATATTCTTCAAAATGTAAAAAGTATTTCAACACTTTGGAGTGAGGTGAACTGACATCATCACTGACATCACATTACCACTAAATTCATGTTTGTGGATACTGAATATTTACAGATAATTTAATACATTTTATGTGAGGCTCTGGAGCCACTAAATGTATGTATACATGTACCGATGAAAATTGGGGGTCAGTAAGATTTTTTTAAAAGAAATTAATAGTTTTAATCAGCGAGGATGCATTAACTTGATTAAAAGTGACAGTAAAGACATTTATAATTTTATACAAATTTCAAATACATGCTGTTCTTTTAAAATAATTATCAAAGAATCCAGAAAGAAATGCATCCCAGTTCCCACAAAAATATTAAGCAGTATTCTGTTCAATGTTAACATTACATTTTTTAAATATATAAAAATTTAAAACAGTTATTTTAAAGCCACACCGTGGACTTTGTGACCTAAAGAGTTGACGCATACGAGTTATTTTAAATGATTCCTCAGGCCAATATACAGCGTTTGACAATATTAATGCTCCGAGCGGGGCTGCCCTCTTGAAATACCGCCTATGTAAGTTTGGAGGAGACGGACCGTCGTTGAACAGGTCATGTGACCTGGAGAACGTATCGCTTTACGGCCGTCACGTAACCATAGGCTCTGATATACTGTCTTCTAGACTTTTGCGACAGTGCTGCGGCGCTTGTGGCCTCTAGGGGCGCTAGACGTGAAAGTTCCAGGTCTAGTGCCCCTAGCGCCCGCAAAAGTTCCGCGGTGTGGCATTAAATTGTAATATTTTTCAAATAAATGCAGCCTAGGTGAACAAATCATACATTTAAAAATCTTATAATTATATATATATATATATATATATAAAAAAAAAAACTTACGGACTCCAAACTTTTGAACGTTATTATATAGCCTATATATATATATCTGTATATGACAATCTGATGACAATCTTGCATTTTTATAGGCTATCATTGCATTTGGGCGATTTGGAAGACATCAGGGGACTTGTCATCAGGTAAAACACTCTTTTACTTCAACTACACTCATCTTGACGTATCCATTAGAGGCTTGCACAAAACCTCACGGGCTGATAATTACATTCAGTTGTTAATTACTTCCTCTTGTCTGTTTTCTGAAGGCTTCAGATGTCCAACACATTCTACGAATCAGTAAGCCAGAACTGGTTCACTCTGGACAGTGTTCACATCCACTACAACTGGACTCATGAGGCCACGTTCAATGCCACGGAGGTCTATGCCCCCGCCACCTATTCTTACCACTGCCAGCATGTCAGCAGCTTACAGAAATATGACACCCTACTGGTGCCCAGCTCCCACACTGACAGCTCGGCAAACTGGCACATCACTTTCACGGATTTTCAGGTAGCTGCCATGAAAAGTGCTTTAAAAGTTTACTGATATTACGCATTTCTGAGAGTCTCTGCGGTTTTTGCTGATATTATTGTATTTGGAAATTACTTTAAGTTAATTTGTAGAAAATGTTTAACAAAACTGTACATTCTTATAACATGGCATGTTAGACTTGTATGGTTCCGTGAACATACCTTTAACATCCATGGAAACTTTACATTCTACAAAATGTTTTTAGATTTTTTAAATGTTCCTAACTAAGACAAAATGGTTCTTTTAAGAACTGTTCACTGAAAGGTTCTTCGGGAATCATAAAGGGAATCACTGCAAAAACCTTTATTTTTAAGACTGCATAAGGGGCTGTTCACATAGCATTGCTGTTTAATTTGACACAGTATCTCAAAAATTAGTTTATGACAAAAAAGTGCAGAAAAAACAGCGAGATGTGTTACAAAATTCAAAGTTGTCCATTTATTTAAAGACGACAAACATGAAATGTAACAAAAATACTGAGCATATTAACTTTATTTAAAAATACATTTTTGTATTTATTAACCCCTTATTTACACTGCACACGTCCGCGGCGCATTACGGCTCTGACACAGCCACCGGAGCTCATCGAGGGCATCTAGTCAATGCTTGTGTTTTTTACAGTCTATGGTTTATTCCAGCCACATCGCGGCACATTTCAGAAGCATCCCAGAAGTGGCTCTCCTCGATGCTTCGCTAAAGATAGGCACCTAGTCTATTTTTGACGGAGGCTCGTCCAAATGCCAGTGTTCTCCTCCTGCTCAAAGGCACTGTGTGTGAAATATAGATACAAGATAATTGAGGATGTATTTTAAAAGAATAAAACACAAATATTTTATCCTTGTCCTTCATAACTGTACTTTTAAGTGCATTAACTTTGTCTGTAGGTTACAGCACAACAAAGTAGGACACAGCAATAAACACAATTAAACCGGAAAAACATAACCATTTAGCCAACTTAACCATTGTAGAACCCCAAAATCAAGAAAAAACATGAAATATCAAGAAAAACAACATCAGACATGCAAATCTTGTGGTCTCGCACATCCAGTCACTTCTCTTCTGATATGCTCCTGGTGTGAGTTGGCACCACGTGGAGGACAGAACAAAACCTTGCAGTCGCCGTAATGTGCCGCAGACGTGTGCAGTGTAAATAAGGTGTTAAGACATTTCTGTCAGTCAACAAACCCAGATCTAGTTCATGTATAGATTCACAATACATTTTTATAACTTTCTCAGACAGAAAACATTTATATTATAACTTTTTCTTTTTCAGATCCAGGCCTTTAATGTCCAGTCCAACAAGTTTGCTTCAGCAAGTGACTGTGCGACTTTCTTCACTCCAGCCATCTTGATGGGCCTAATCACATCTCTGATTCTGCTACTTGTGTTGGCTTACGCCCTACACATGGTCGTCCACCTCAAGCACATTGACCGTTACGAAGAGCACAAGACCACCGTCTACTTCCCCCGCACCCCCGAGGCTGAGCTCCCAGACAAGAACAGCGTGTGAGGAGTGATGACGGTGCTGTAAAACCAGCAAAAGACCAGCGTGGAAAGGATTGCTAGTTCTGATTCTGGATGGCTGCATTGTCCTCTTGGTCTTCCTCCTGCCTGGCACTAAATCCTCCCCTTATCACTGTCTTAACCTAACTTCTTACTGTCAGAGGATGAGATTACCTGATTCATCAGGTGTTAAAACCCAGGCTGGAGCCAAAACCTGGACATATCACGGCTTTCCAGGACCAGGACTTGGAAGCCTATGAAATAGGGACAAAAAAAAAGTCAGATTGCCTTTTAATAGACCACCATTCTGGTGGGCTTTTCAAAGCACTTCACTGACTGGATACAAGTACTGTAGTTAGAAATATCTGAATTGAAAAGGCAGAGATGGCAGAAGAGAAAAGACTGTGAAACAGACATGACTGTGGCTTGATGTTTTTTGTTTTTTTACAGTACAAAAATCACCATCTCATTCATCTGTAATGGAGTCCGCAGACTGATCTGCCAATTACAAGAACTGTTATATGACTGCCAAAGTGGTGCGAAACTGTTTGTCAGCCTTGATGGGTAACTGACAGTAATAATGTGAATACGGAGCATACAAAACAATCCATAAATGTACAGTGCTTAATACTATTTATGTATTCCAGGACTATACAACATAGATTCAGGAACTCCATAAATATACTCTTTGGCTTTAAAATGATCAGCTAGATATTCATATAGATCTAGATTCAACTGCTGTTTCAATAATTAACAAACTTCCAGTATTAAGCACCTTCAAATCTATAAATTTTAAGTGCTTAAAATGTATAGCAAGAAAAAGATCTTTTTTAAGCTTCGGAAACTGATATATTGCACAGAACATTTTTATATGATCTCATAATTGCTAGATCTATATGCCGTCCCTTTTCAGGTGGAATATATTAGGACTAATAGATGAATTTAGCACCCCTTAAGAATTTATAGTACAGACAGTATAACTATAGTGAGGTAATGCTGAAAGAATGCTGTACAATTATTCATGTAAGTGTTTAATACCCTCAGTATCATAATCAGTATACCGCTATATCTACAATTATAACATCAGTAACTCATTATCACAATAACCTGCAGCATGACAATGACTAGAGATAAACCTCTACCATGGCACGTCTGATTCTGGAGGTGTTCATTTGAATGATGGTCATACACACTGAAGTGCACAAGTAGTTTTCTGAACATCAGTCAATTCATTCTGAACAATAAACAGATCAAAATGAAAAGTGCGTCATACCTTTACATCTTAATAGCAGAAAAACGTTGCATGCGTTTGTTGTGATGTTCTCCGTGTACTAGCATGGTAAAGCAGTGTTCGTGGCCATGCAAACTGCTGCTATGGGGTCTTTCTAACCCACCTCGTGCTGACCGTCTGCTATGGCCCCGGATTTTTGCGGTGAAAAGGCAGCAACCCCCTCCTGTTCCATTTTTCCTGCCCTTTCTGCCATCTGCTTTTATCTCACACTTCTCAGCAGGAGCCTGCGGCGCTGCCTTCTTACCGGGACAGTTTACCTGTCTGCTTTCGAAACAAACTTTACTCACACATCTACTTTCTGCGTCACTGACTCTCACAGCACCGAGTGTGTTTTCCTGCAGGGCCTAACAGCCTCACATTAGTCTGGCTTTGTGCTGCATATACAAACAATATCATGCTGGTTTAGTAATGTTATCTCCTTAATTATTTAATTTCATTACGCGGCACTCTGGAATACTCGGTTCTGATTGGTCAATTGGTCGTCGTCCATACCAGAGCCGTTGAAAAATGGGTCCGCTCATCCGGGTAACTGAAACTGGCGGGGCATTCTCAAACGTGAAAAACGCTTAACGTGGCTTAATGTACTAAGAAAGAGATATTAAAAGACCAAACTCAGTGCACATCATACTAATTAAGTAGGCTATACTATGTACAGAAAAGTAGATGAGCCTGGAATACACAGCGCGTGAAGCATTTTCCTCCCATAGAAAAATGTTAAAGAAAACACTTAATGTACAAAGACAGTGAAATTAACTGACCAAACTCCGCAAACACCACACTAATAAAGTATACTATATACAGAAAAGCAGATAAAGCCACATTAAGTGTTTTCTTTGTAGGCTTACTGGTTCTATGGGAGGAAAACGCTTAACGTGTAACGCATTGCATTCATATTCTGGGCTCATCTGCTTTTTTGTACATAGTATGCTTTATTAATAAGGTGTTTACTGAATTTATTCTGTCAATATCACTGTCTAAGTACATTAAGACACATTAAGCGTTTTCTTTATAATGGTATTCTATGGGAGAAAACGCGCCATTAAACGTGTTGCGTTCATATTCTGGGCTCATCTGCTTTTCTGTACATATATTTATTAATAAGGTGTTTACTGAGTTTGGTCTGTTAGTGTTAACGCCACTGTCTTAGTACATTAAGCCAAGTTAAGCTTTTTTTTTTAACGTTAAGCCTTTTAGAGTGTCCCAAACTGGCGTTACTTTCATGTTTCTTGTATCACTCAACAGACAGTCTTGTTACATACAAAAACAACTTGCACCATCATGACCTCAGAAGACTTCAGTAGCCTATTAATATTATTGTAATATAGTTGCAGTGGTCGTAGTTGCTAGGCCGATTATTTTGTACATTGAAATGAACTGTTTTTGTTAGCAGAAGTTTTAAGATAATATAAAGGTAGAATTATAAAGTAATTCTCGAATGAATGTTTCATGGCCACGTATTCACTTTTTTTTGGCAGTAGCTGTGCAGGTTAATGTACAGTCTGCATTTGTGCAATAGTGTCCTTCCCTATAATTATAATAATTATATTTTAACACATAATTTTCGAGTTTTGAAAAGGTCTTATATGATCAAAATATAATAAAATAATAATAGCCTACTGATCATAATAATAATAATTTAAAAGGCAGTCATTTCTTTTGTATGCTGTTGAAGACATCGTCGGTTTAACGTACATATCTTGTTAAAACCATCTAGCATTAAATGTTTTTTTCATAGTTGAAACAACAAATGACATTATTTCAACCACATTTCAGTGCTGAAGGTCATTCATGTGCTGACATGCAAAAAAATAAATTAAATAATGTATTTATATGTTATATGTAACGTTTTTAAGCTATAGTGAATATGAATATCAAGTATTAGAGAGGATAGAAAGGAAGAGACAGAGAAATAATCTTAATCTTCTTAATCTAGCCTACAAAACACTGAATTATTCAGGCACCCATAATACCCATTTTTAGATCCAAATCTTGGACAAACGCAGCTTCTTTTTGTTGTCATTAAAACCTTATCACAGAGATTTATGACCATGACTCATCCCTTTCAAGGATTCAAGGTTATCGTGATGGCACTGGACACGGTGACTTCAATATTTTCTGCTGGTGATGGTGTGTGATTTTTCTCAGTCTATCTTGTGCGGTCAGAACTTACGGGCAAGAACTAAGTATGAATGAGACCGGTCTGCTCTATCACCATGACAACAAAGGAAAGTACAAACTCAGCATGGCAAACTCTCTTAATTCCACATCAGTAGCCTTGGTCAAATTGAGAAAAATAAAACATAATGTTTTCAAAGAGATATTTAAAGAAATGGCACTGGAAATGCAATGCTTATGTTTAATGTAACAGTATCCATAGTTATATATAATCTACATCTAATGGCCTGTTTAGCTCAATTATAAAACTGCACAACAAGGTTGCACATATGTTTTTTATAGGCGGCAGGCCTATAATAAAGTAAATGGCAATGTGTAATGATGATGATATGTTCAAATATGCAATGTGAGACTTCCATTCTAAAAGTTTTAAATATCCCACAGTCAGTTCAAAAGAACTGGATGTCACTTACCATGTTCAAGTATTTTAGCGGTAGATATTGTTTATCACAGATTTTGAGACCTGGAAATTTCAAATTTGAGGATCCAGCACACAAAATCAGCCTTGTGTTTACATCTGGATAAACAAACAAATACATAAAGAAACAAGTGACCACAAACCATTACTGGCAAGAAATGCAAAAACCATTACTGGCAAGAAATGCAAGCATTTATTTTAGAGGTCAATGGTGTATTTTGCATGTTTCTATCGAAGAGACACCTACAAATGATCGGTTTGGCAGTCAGTGATTGACATTTTGACATGCAACTGATAATATAGTTTACTGAAATCACAGTGCTTTGATTGGCACTGATGCAAGCACGAATGATCACTATTGTCAACAGTTTTTACATAAGAGACGCCCTAACGAGTGAAACAATGGGCCTGAGTGTATTCTACCATGCAGCTGCAGCCTCTCTTCTCTTTAGATGCCTCAGGACGCTTGTATGCCCATGTGAGCGAGACCTCCAAACCATCACCTGCGGGGGGAGGGGGTCACAAGAAGGGGCATACAAATAATTTCCACAAAGAAAACGACCCCTCAGAGTTTAATATACTTCAGCTGCTCTCTTATAGCGTAATCTGTATCATCTCCACTCTACCGTTACTGCCTTGTTTTGTCAAGGAAACCCCCAAACAAAATATTTAGATGCGTCGGTGTCCCCCGCCCTTCAGAATGGATTCGTCCAGTTCTCATCACCAGAGCGAATCGATAGTTAAAGAAGCCTGAATATTGCAGCTCTATTTCGGCACCGACAGAACGTGACATCACGAGTCTACAGGTAATGGCATCTGTTTTTAGTCCTCAGACTTAAGTAAAGGCGATGAGTAGTCTTTCTAATTGATACAATGATGCTAAGCTGTATTATATAACTGGCATGACGTTATGCTTTGAGTGTAAGCTATAATTTGACGTTTAAAACGGGAAAAGATTAAGGCTTGTGTTTATTTTACAGGTCTGTTCCGTTTTTGGGTGGAAAACTGTGATTATTTTAGTTCTCCGCCTCATTAACTAGCTGAGTCATAATTGACATCACCTGGAAATTCATATTAAAATGTCTTTACTATTCAACCAAATATCTAAACTTTGATATCTAAAAAAAATGTCTAAAGTTCATATTTTAAAATGGCATTAACGTAATTGCTCTCGTGCTCTGTCACAGTGAGGAAAACAATGGAGGAGCTGAAGCTGAAAGATCCTATTAATAAAGTGTCTTTGATCAAAGGTAAAACACTTTATTGCTATTGAGTTTTTATAGTTATTTACTGAAGAATTCAGAACCAAAATATAATGCTGTACTGTCCCTATAAGCATTCATTTAGAGGATATTAAAGCTTGTTTTTTATTATTTTTATACTTCGAGTATGTCTTGGTACTGTGTCTAAAATAATGGTTGTTTGACTCACTGGGTATAAAGTTTTATTGAGCTACTTGTGAGCAATTGGTTTATTTAATTCTTTGATGTATTTGTGTAAAACATTTCTGTAAACTATGCTTTCTATGTCTGCAACTAAATACCTCAGAACTGCTCATCAGCAGTTCAAGCGTAATGAATAAAACCTTTTGTTCTGAACAAGCGATTTTACAAAAATCATGTTATTATGCCCAAATTTAATCATGCATGGCAGTGTTTTGTTATCATTAGTTGCGATGGGACAGTTTCCAGCCTCTGCTAATACTTTCTGCTTATACTAGTATAATCAGAAGATATTTTGTCCGTCTGACTGTGTCTTCCTTTTCCACACACTCTCAAATAAATTAGGCCAAAGCATTTCAATGTGCCCTGGTACTCTGCTGAGAGATTGAGTTTTCGATGCAGAATGGCATCCATAAACATTACCCACCGCAGAACCTCATGAAACGTTAATGCCTTCGTCCTCTCCGCTCTAGCAGCCTGCACAGGATTTCAGTATATTTTAGCTTAGTCATCCAAGCAAGGCATGTGAAGTACAATTTTCTGGAATTATGTGTCTCTGATTGCAGTGATATGTCCTTGATATGCCCATTTATGGTATACACCCTTGAGTTTGTAAGATGAGGTCATGTCTTTCTGGAGCATTTGATAAGATGGCCTGGTTTTCAGCAAGAGGAGCAGGTTTGCTTCTAAGTTTAGGCAAACTAAATTGCAGCCAGTAAACGTAACATTTGCAGAGCAACGGATCTTTATTTAAAGGTTAAAAATCTTCACGAATGTTTTCTCAAAGAAGTTTAAAAACTTTTCTGATTCAGAATGAAATGGCATTGTATAACATTAGAACCTCTCAAACTTTTATTCAAACAGCAGCTTATTCAAATGAAACCCCAGCCATCCTTTTTGCAGATCCCAGTTTAAACCCTACTCATGACAGGATGGATCTATTCTGAGTCAAGTTATTAATTCATGGAATAGACCCATTTTCTGACCTCCAGGGAAATTACCATGCGATTCATTCTGATTTAATTAACCTTTGGAGACGGGGTTTGCACTTCGTCGGAGGGCAGAACAATCCGGCGAAGTTGAAATGCAACTCATTGATGCTGATACAGAAATAAAGACACAGATCACCCATTAACTGTTGATGAAAGAGTGATTCTCTGACAGCAGAGCACCATAATAGTGTCTAATTATGCATTTAATAGTTCCCATTAGATAATGTAGCCTAATCATTTATCCAGATGAGCTGAGCAGGAGCACTGTGGAGGCCAGTGAGTCTGAGAAGGTCATCCAGCGGCTGAACCAGGAACTGCAGGAGGCCAATGAACAGGCCAACTCGGGCAAACACAAGTGTGTCGAACTCCAAGGTAAACTCACACAGATTACTCTCTCGTGTCTTATACATTAGGATATGAGAGACCAAACTGATCCTAAAACAGCACTGAACTTTGCCTCACTACATGTATTTTTTTTATTTATGTAAAATGCATGATTAAATAATAATAAATCTAAAATTACACATGATGATGATTATTATTTGGATATTTGAGTAAGCCTGTGAACATTCGAAATGATTTGTAATGGCAGTCATGCTCAGTAGGTCCCCCTGATGGCTTGTGCTGTGTATTGCAGGTCTGTTGGAGGAGGAGAAAAAAGCCAATAAGCAGCAGGCAGAGGAGTCAGCAAAACAGATAAAGGTCTTGCAGAGTAAGTGAAGGAGGGTGTGTATTATTACTCAACAATGTATTATACCAAATGGTCTACATGTGTATTCAGCTCAGCTCCAGAAGATGCAGGATGACATGGAGAATCTCAGGGATCAGAAGGACAGCGTGGTCTTCAGCATGAGACAGGAAGCACACGCAGCTCAGGAGGAAGTGCAGGTGTTGCGTCGCGCTATGGAGAAAACGGCAGCCGAGCGAGAGCATGAGGTCAGCGCGCTGAAGGGGAACTTGGCGACGCTAACTTCTGAGCTGGAGAAATGGCAGTTGGCTGCAAACAAGTACGAGCGTGAGCTTAACAGTGTACAGGCCAGTCACCAACAGCAGAACCAGCAGAGAGACAGAGCTGCCAAACAGCAAGGTACCCACAACCCCACACACCTCTGCCCTCACACATGACTGGACCGGCCTACAGAATTTTAAACCTACATTTTACACCGGCTTCATTTAATTGCTAAAAATCATGAAGTTATTTGAGAACGTCAACACTTCTCATCCATGTGTTTTTCTAAACCAAAATGCAAATTCATTAATATTTATAATTTCATTTTTACAATTTTTTTTTAATGTTGTTAAATAAATAAATAAATAACTGTACGTTAAATACAAAAAATCCATACCTCTTAAAAAATAGTAAGTATGACTTATCAAATTAGCATTAACAAATCCAAATATTTCTGATATTGTTATAATAGTAAAAAATTATGTAAACATTATTATGCATTGGTTAAAGTGTTCATTTTAAAAGGTTATTTCCTTGAAAAATAAATGAATTTATACATTTCAGAGGTCAATGAAATCAAAAATCATATAACTTCAGCCTCGCCAGGCTAAATTACTGTATTTTGCCTCAATTAAATTAAGGCTTTTTGTATGTCTTTTGCACATTTATTATCTATTATAGGAATTTGTCCTCCTTTCCCAGAAACCTGATGAATGAGGAAAATAATGTGTTTGTGGAGGTTACAAGTCAATCTAACAACAGTCACAGCAGTGTTTGCAGTAATCCGACAGATATTCAGAAGATGACTCACATTTCTCACATCACTTCCACCGTTATGTAACAGAGTAGCATTGTGTGTGTGTGTGTGTGTGTGTGTGTGTGTGTGTGTGTGTGTGTGTGTGTGTGTGTGTGTGTGTGTGTGTGTGTGTGTGTGTGTGTGTGTGTGTGTGTGTGTGTGTGTGTGTGTGTGTGTGTGTGTGTGTGTGTGTGTGTGTGCGCACACGTTCTATATCTGTGAGTTTGTGTGCATGTCTTTGGGTATGTTTTTAATTGTGTGTGTGTGTGATGCAGCAAGCGAGCTGGAGCGTCTGCAGAAGGACTGTGAGAGCCTGAGGAGGGAGTGTGTGTCTCTGAGGTCAGAGAGAGAGCAGCTGGCTGATAAACAGCAGAAAGAGAAGATCAGCCTGCAGAGTGAGAGCAACACCCTGCGCTCAGAGAAAGAACAGCTAATGAAGAAACAACAGCAGCTGGAGAAAGAGCTGGACAGGTCTGTATTAAGCGGTGTCAGCTACAGCTAATTGAAACGTGAAGTGTGCCATTGCCGTGCCACTAGAAGCACCAAATGCAATTGCAAATTGTTTTCAAACAAACCCCCCCCCCCCCCAAACTCACGCTATTGGTTGAGTCAGTGTTGCGGTGTCAGGATGCCTTAAGGCACCATTTTTATTAAGACACAATGTTCTCAGGGAAATTAAACGTGTTGTTCACCCAAAAATGAACACTCGTGTCGTTGGGACATGTCTTTTGTGTGAGTAACAGACTGAAATTTACTTGCATTTTTTTTGTTTTGCTGGTTGAAAGTCTCCTGATATCCTGATAGCAATCACTATGTTAAGCGGTCTAAATGTATTTTTATTAATATATATCGTCTGTGGAAGGCGTAGGACCATAAAATGTTTGTTCAATCATTGCATTCGGTCCGAATGAAAGGATAGCATTCCCTATCAGTCAACGTGTGTTTGCATACTACTGCGCACACAGCCTGTTCATGCAGACTTCATACGTCATCAGCGCGCTTCACGTATGCTGTGCATACAGAGCGAGAATGGCAGGCAAACAGTTGTTTACGTTTGTTACTGTAGTACTGTTACTCACTATACTGTAAAGTTTTCTCGCCGGTGAATGACACATGATTTAATCCAATAAAATCGTCTTGCTTCTGGTCTGTGCGCGTTCATGTTTTGGAGGCGTGGCTTTGGATGATGTTTTGCAGGGAGGGTGGGATCGTATGGTTTCAATGATTACAACAACATGTTTGGAACAAACATGAGAGTGAGTAAAGAATGACAGAATTTTCATTTTTGGTTGAACTATCCTTATAAGCTTACTTATAGTTAAATACAAGCATTTAAACATGAAAAAATGGCACACTTCACTAGGAAAATATCAGTTTCTGGGTTTTAATCGATCTTCATTTTGATTAACCAATATCGATTCTTAAATCCCAAGATCAGTCTTTTAGTGTATGCTTTTTTTCTGATGATGCATGAAAAAAATGCACCAAACATTATTTGTGGTGCCCCCTTGTAGCTTTGTGCTTTATTACTTTTGATATGAAAAGCTTTCAAATTCTGTCATTTGAATCAAAAAAATTATACAATTATAACAATAATTGTGGTTTTGACACTCTTTAATGTGGCATGACAAATCACTGTAGAGATTTATGTTTGAATAAATCTGTCATGAAAAAAGTTAGAACCAAATGTTTTTCAACAAAGAATTAGACTGGAAACATACTTAAATCATTAAGAAGTTGGTATAAAACTGCCTTGTGTGCAGTTTCATTGTTTGTATACAACTTTGAGTGTTGATTTATTATTATATCTAAAAAATAAATGGCAATTGAATTTGGAATGTTCATTTTAATATTTTAGAAATTTACCAATTGACAGTATAGTTTTGCAGCTTCAATTTAGTTTTTTTTTCCCTTTAAGATAAATGGACATACTGTACCTGATGTATATCCAAATGAATCAATATTGAATTGAATCAAATCAGAATCAACTGAAATCTAGTGCTTCTGACTCAAATTAATCGAATCGTTGTATCTTTTTCAATACCCAGCCTTACACTTCGTTTTTAAATTGGAAAAAGATCCTTTTGCAGACTTGTGATGTAATGATGTAATCTATCTGCAATCTGAACCTGCATTCTGCCTCAGCTCCAAGAAACAGACCACAAGCCTGAGCAACACGGTCAAGACCCTGGAGAAGACGCAGGTGGACATGGAGAAACGGCTGAGCGTCCTGCAGGAGGAACACCAGAGAGACACTAGCCAGCTGGAGCAAGGCAATAGCAGGATCAAAGAACTGCAGAAAGAGGTTATTCCCACCATAGTTGAGAATGAAAGTAGAACTGCCTGAGACTCATTAGCAGGCATGTCACAAAAGAGCTCTGCACCTAAAAAAAGACCTGGCCCCTGGATACTGTGTGTGTGTGTGTGTGTGTGTGTGTGTGTGTGTGTGTGTGTGTGTGTGTGTGTGTGTGTGTGTGTGTGTGTGTGTGTGTGTGTGTGTGTGTGTGTGTGTGTGTGTGTGTGTGTGTGTGTGTGTGTGTGTGTGTGTGTGTGTGTGTGTGTGTGTGTGTGTGTGTGTGTGTGTGTGTGTTATTGACTAGGCTCATTGCTCCTTATGAAAGGTTTCTACTCTCTTTCTCTCTTTCTCTCTCAGTATGAGGAGATCCAGTCAGAGCTGTCAGGCCTCAGGGAGAAGTTTGAAAATGTAGAGGAGGAGAAAGGCTCCATCAGTCTGGAGCTGCAGCAGAGCCAAGAGCGCCTGAGGCTTCTGCAGGACAAAGACAACCACGTGAGTTTTCAATCCATGTAACAATTATGTTCAACAACAGGGGCACTGACAATAGGGACAGTTCAAGAGGAAAGAGCGTTGTTTGTCCTTGAAATCAGAGATGAAAAACACAGCACCATTTGTTTGACAATAAACTTCCACATTTGTTTCAACATTTTGTATAGCCTAAAGATGAAGTGTGTAATTTCTGTGGCCAATAACAACACCAAACGTAGTTACAGACTGTTTCCAATAAGGTTTCTACCCAGGGTCCAAAACTGACGCTATAAAAAGAGTAAATAAAATGTTGCGATATGCAGATTTCAGTTTTTTTTCCCTCAAAATTCCATGTGACGACATAAAATACATACTGAATATTTCTCGAACATGCCATCAAAACAAAAATGAGGTAGAAAGTGTCTTAATATTTTTGTGACAGTTTCATGTATGAAACAAATAATGTATTTTATTTTTACAATCATTTAAGAACAAAATTCTTTAATGTTTTAATTATTAAATCAATACTTTATTTCTATAAAATAATATTAGAAATATATATATATATATATATATATAATATATATATATATATATATATATATATATATATATATATATATATATATATACATATATATATATATATATATATATATATACATATATATACATATACGTTGAACTGGGAAAGGGGAAGTGTTTTAACAATGAAACAATTACACGCTTCACCTTTTGATTTCCTTTTCTTGATGATAGTAAAATTTACCAGTCCAATAATAGCGCACATAAACATAAGACAGTCATTCAGTAATATCCCTCCCTTCCCTCCTTTAGCTGTCTTTATTGCAGCCCATCCTAGCCGTAGCCATCGGCCTTGTCCTGGCTTTGCTGTATTGGTGCTTGGGCCCATTGTGGTAGAAAGGTACACAGTGCTCCTGTCCCGTCTCATTCCTCTGCTTAAGCATCCATCATCCTCAGGGCTATGCATGACCACTAAACAGTTCTCTGCTTAAGCTACAAAATGCTGTCCGGTCGTTTGCAAAATGCTTCCGTTTCCCTACTACAGGTCCGCTTTGTATTATAAGATGCACACTAACAAGTGTCTCTGACGAACTCCATTTTGTAGGGTGTAGTTTTCCAGCGTAGCTCTGAGGCATCCCGGCTCTCTTTGTCCTGCACCGTATGTCTTCTGCTGTCCCTGTCTGCGTGCCATCCTTGTGGCTTTTGTGTCCCCTTCTCGGCTCATGTGCATCCTTGATTGTAAACATGTTCTGATTGGTGATGAGGTGCTACAGATGATGTCATCTCTTGTCATGTTTGTTTTTGCAGGGAAAATGGATCAGGTGGATGCCTGTTGCCGCTGTAACCATTGCTGTGACGGGGTATTTGCTTTCAAAGACCTCAAAATGAACAACGTGATGAACCAGTAACAAGCGCACACACCGTGACATGCATACCTAGTCAATCTTTCTGAAACGTGTTAACATTTGTGTCCTTTTAGTCTGTGTGGTGTTAGTTTGAGTAAAAAGTGTTTAAATGCAACTTTCTACTCGCATACCGACAGCCTTAGAATAATATCATCACAACATTTCCTCAGTTGCACCATACATATATATATTTTAAATTTGACGTTGTGTATGCATAGCATTTGAAGTATCTGGCTAATAACAGGTATTTTATTGAACACTGTTGCTTTGCCAAACAAACACTTAGTGAATTGCCTTAAATAACATACAGTAGCATCAAATTTATACCTTCCATGAGAAGTGATTGAGAATTGCAAATCCCACTGCAATAACACATTCGAGACATGATGCATCCATTTAAGTTTTAATACATTCTGTGGCTTAAAGGCCTAAATCCGCCATGTAATGTGTATGTGTCCTTGCACCTTATACAAAGCCATTAGTAATTAGTCTATGCACTGTACTTTGTGAATAGGATTTGACGTATTATTATTATTAATGATGATGATGAAAATAATCACTGTTCACTTAGGACATTAGAGAGCTATTTTGTTCTAAAGAGACTTATAATATAGTGTTTATGATTTATGTTTATTATTACTTGTACAGAGATTTAAGGAAAAGCTACCTGATCTAACAAACATGCAATTCCAATAAATAAGCAAAAGTGTAGTTCAGCCATGTTAAGTCCCTGTTTTTTTGTTGTTGTTGGAAATCTTTTATGCATATCAGATGAATTTCATTTCGATAACACTTTACAATAGGGTCAATTTGTTAACATTAGTTAATGTATTAGGTACCATTAATTGGCAATAAACCGTTTTTACAGCGTATTCACCTAGGTTAATATAATATGTTTGTTATATACTTTTTATAGCAAAACATTTTTTATTCAGTTGACTTTGCAATATACAATTTGACCATTGTAGTCTTAATTCACAAACAAATATCTCTTATGTGGCAGTTCTTTTTAGTGAATCAGAAACATACAGCACAATCAATTCTAGTCTTATATTACTTTGTGTAAGAGTATGTAAACAACGTGGACATTCATAACTGAAATGAATCAAATTAAGAGCTTGTGAATCATAATCGAATCAAATTGTGAAATGGATACCTATGAACCTTATTGTAAAGTGTTAAGATTTCGAGAACACACACACACACACACATGTCTGGTGCACTATCTTTGTGAGGACTCTCCATAGACGTAATGGTTTTTATACTGTACAAACTGTATATTCTGTCCCCTTACACTGCCCCTATCCCTAAACCTACCCATCACAGGAGACATTCTGCATTTTTACATTTTCAAAAAAACTAATTCTGTATGATTTATAAGCTTTTGTACCCATGGGGACCTCAATTTAGGTCCCCACGGTGACACGAGTCCCCATGAGTCTGTGTGCATTCAGGTTTAAGTCCCCACCAGTGTAGAAAAACATGTCCACACACACACACACACACACACACACACAAAAACACCCTGGGCACATAAACGCACCCCCACTAAATGATGGCCTTATAACCAGTTTTTTTATCATAAACCTGCAGCCAAAGGCACACGCTTCCATGGTGTAATGCAGTCCGCCCCAATGAGTCATCCCTCCTCAATGCCGCATGGGAAATATGAGGACGTGCCCTGATCAAAAGAGCTCTGGCAATAATATGCTCAGTTTATTCTGGAGTAAATGAAGTGTAACGTCACCAGCGATAAGGTTATCAGCAACAGTGATGTCAGACCTTCATCTGGCTGCAGGTGGGAATTAGCTGAATTCCCCAGGCCTGAGGATCCTGTTTCTGACCTCCGTCTTCCGAGTAAATGCATTCTTTAAGCACTGATGTAACTAGAATCTGTTTTTATTATTCCTTTTCACGATGCAGGGCTGCGGCATGATGACACGGTTAATGTCAGAGTAAAAACAGCTCTCAGAGGTGCTGTATGATAATAATTATGGGCCAGAATGAGGGGTTTTAAGGCACTCCCACCTCCAGCAAAGCTACATGAAAGCTTCATGCTGCTTCTTAGTTTGGTATAAAAGGTTTCTGACTCCACACTGATCAGAGGGAACGATGGGTGACTTTAAAGATAGTGTTACTGCAGCTGCAATCAACCTGGCAGATGATGCCCCGTGGAAAAAGATACAGAAGAACACCTTCACACGCTGGTGCAATGAACACCTGAGGTCTGTGGAGCTGCAGATCAGCGATCTTAAGTTTGATCTGAGCGATGGCCTTGTCCTTATCTCGCTGCTGGAGGTCCTGAGCCACAAGAGGATGTTTAGAAAGTACCACACGCGACCCACCTTCAGACAGCTCAAGCTAGACAACGTTTCGGTGGCTCTGGAGTTTTTGGATCATGAAAAGGTTAAGTTGGTGTCTATAGGTAAGTTACAACCTGCCTGAAACGAAGGCATTTGCAAAGATCTACAGTATTAGTTTTCTTGAGATATTTTAAAGGCACTTGAACAACATTTTAAAGATCTTGTTTCTGAATATTGTTGAGATAAAGTTTGTAATAAAGCAATCTGCTGTTTTAATGTGAGGTATGTCAAGTAGGAAATATTTACAGTTCAAGACCAATTAAATAAGAATAAAGATGAGTTGGAATGTTATGAAAGACTTATGATCAAGTTTGTTTTATATAAGCAGAAACACTATTGGCTATTGTGCACCCTATTGTGCCATACTATTTAATTTGGTATTCTATCTCTCTATCTCTATCTCTATCTCTCTCTCTCTATATGTATGTATATATATGTGTGTATATATGTGTGTGTATGTATAGGAGTAAAAAATTAAAGTGTTTATAGCACAGATAAACATGGCTAAGGTAAAATTATCACCTTAAATTAAAATCATGTTGTAATTAGAATGAACAAACCATAATTCACCTCTAATTATACTAAATATTAAATATAATTGTCTTTATGCTATTAACAATGTTTCTGGCTGACAGAAACCATATCGGTTAACATCAGGTGTTTATTTGGTTACAGTAAAGTATTGCTTAAAACTTTCCTTCATTATTTATGATGTGATTAAGGGTTGTTATGGTTGACTAAAACTGTTAAAATTGTTTTCGGTTAATTTAAATAAATCTGAAATAAAATAAATATTAGATGAAGAACTTAAATTAGAATTGTTGATTTAGCAACTAACTGAAATAATGTCTAAGATGACATACAAAAATGACTCAAACTAAAGCTAAAAACTATTTAAAATGATAAACTCAAACTAAACTCTTTATTGTGTCTATATAACAGTTTCATTTGTCAAGAAGGTCAGCAGCAAAGTCAAGATGTTAATTATTTGCCTGTTGTTTGAAAAGCATTAGCATTTCTTCAGAAGGACGTAATAATACAACTGAATTGCTGCTCCCACACTGACACTAAAACATGTTTTTCCTATGAATTCCTGTGGCCCCTTCCCTAATTAGGGAGGGAAGGCCTTGGGTCAAAGAGTTTTAGTGTCAAATTGGAGATGGGACTTCAGTCAATTAGCTGTGAGCTGGACCGGAACAATGTTCCCAGTTGAACTCTCTTATTTGAATGTAATGGCTAACTTACAAAAGTTATTTAAGTTTTTTTTTTTTTTTAATACACCAACTTATGTTGCCAAGAGAAGGTCTCCATCTTGAAGGAACAAAATAGACACACACCTTCACTGTCTCCATACAGACAGTAAGGCCATAGTGGATGGGAATTTGAAGCTGATCCTGGGTCTAGTTTGGACTTTGATTCAGCATTACTCCATCTCCGCCCTGGCGTGGGAGGATGAGGCAAACGATTCTGTCTCCAAACTGACTCCAGAGATAAGGCTTCTGGGATGGATCCAAAACAAAGTCCCTGAACTGCCAATCACTAACTTCAGCCAGGACTGGCAGGATGGCAAGGCTCTTGGTGCATTAGTGGATGGACTAGCACCAGGTATAAAACGTTTCTTAAATAGTCTTCTTTAAACTCTCCATTTGTTGAAAGGGAAAAAGTATTTTTAAAGAGGTTTTCATCTTAACAAATGATTGTTTGCGCTTCCACAGGCTTGTGTCCTGATTGGGAGAGCTGGGATGCAGTGCATCGGGTGAGTAACACTAAAGAAGCCATGCAGCAAGCAGATGACTGGCTTGGAGTTCCCCAGGTGAGTTCAACCAGAATAGACTACTCAGTGTACATACATTTTGATAACCTCCTTAGGGACTCTGTTGTCCTCAATTAACAATTTTTTTTAATTATTTTTTTGTTTTATTAAATTTATTAAGCTCATTGCCCCAGAGGAGATTCTTGATCCAGCTGTGGATGAGCAGTCAGTGATGACATACCTCTCTCTTTTCCCCAAAGCCAGACTGAAACCTGGAGCCCCACTCAAGCCAAAGAAAGGTTTGGCCCTTTATAAAACCCCTGCTGTTAAGTTTTTTTGATGTCCTCGATTATAACGAAGATGAGATAAAAGATGATCATGATGATAATTTGATGAGAACTTTTTTATAAAAACATTTGGTTGACTATGAGACTTTCTGCAGGTTACATTGATATGCCAGTAGGTGACAATTTACTGTCTTTGTAAGTGAATCTTTAAATCATTAATTTAAAAGATTTGTTCAAACACTTATTCATTCAAGAACGAACGCCACTACTTTAGTTCAAATGCATAATGTTTAAAGCCCCATTCACAACAATGGTGACATAAACTACATTTTGATAATTGTTTTAATTTTATGAGAATTTGGAAGTCCACACCCCAGCCATAACAATAACAACACAGGGAAATAATATTTTGGATGAAATTGTTCATCAGTTGATGAACAGCCAATAATAATCCACCCAACTTTAAGATCTAAGAGCTCAAACAAGTTCAATACAACCGAATGTTGTTGTCCATTGCTGTGGATGCTAATATATTTATTGTTATAGTTGGGCCATGCTACAGAATTGGTTCAAAGTCAGAGTTGGAAACGTCTTGGGGAAAATGGTGTCTGTTTCCACAAATTTTGTATGCATGCTAATTGTATAATATCCAAGGTACACATTTCTAGTAATTGTGCAGTTAATTATAATATTGTATTTTCAGAAAGCTTTGGAATATTTCTCCTCTCCCCAAATTTATCACTACCGAAACGCAATAATAAATAATTTAATAAGAAGGCTTATGTTGACCTATTAATATGTTGTTTACATCTACCTTGTAAATAGATTTTTTGCTATTTAAAAAAAAAAGTTTCCATAGGTAAATCAATAACGATTACAATTCTAACAATATTTCAAGTGTAATTTATAAGATTTGTTGTATTTTGAATCCAATATTTCTTTGTAAAAGGCATTAAGTTAATCATACTGATTTCAAAGTTAAGGATTCATTAGTTTGAATATACATTGAACCAAACACTATAATAGCATCTTAGCTGATAATTCAGTATACTTTATTTTAGACAAAACATCGGTAGTTTCGGTAGTGACGGCACATTTCCTGTAGTGACAGTAATGTTTTGGCAGCGACTACATCACATTACAGAATTTTAACTCGCATACTAAAACATACTAAGATACTAATGATTTCCATAACTGTACAAAAATGTTGTTTATTTCCTCCAAATAAATAATTATGTGTTCCCTTTTGTCAATACCAAAACAATGATGGCATGTTTCGGTAGTGACAATTTAAGATACTTTTGAGCCTAGTTCAAAGATGATAACCACCACATGGTTACCTAGCACAGTTCTGAACAGTTGTACATACATAACTAAGTTTTATGGAATTACACCCTAAAAACTTTGCTTAATTGCAGAAAAAAGGTATTTGGTAGTGACGTCCCTTAAAGTAATACACAGATTTTCAGACTTTTGAACACATTTCCCTCAAAATGATGGTACCTATCTATAATGAGAGAGAGACACACAAGAATATTTCCTGATCAAAAATGTAGGGGTGTGGTTAAAATCAGTCTCAGCCAATGGATTAAAACACACACTGGTTTGGTAGTGACATGAAAATGCAGGACGTTTTTTTACATAGTTTCATGATTTAGAAATAAAATGTAGACTAAATGTTTTTTTTGTTTTTTTTTTACTTTACTTTTAAAAAATCAAAAAGATATTTTTAAAAGCAACAGTAGAAAAAATGTAAAAAAATAATAATTTCAATATCATTTTCACAAGTTGAAATTTAGGGATTAGGGTTCGGGACAGCCACCTCCCAATTGAAAGTACGCAATAAATGATGATTTTATATTAAGCTTACTTATATTTTAAATATTATTGTGGGATTCAATAGATAATATAGTGGAGGGGCTAAGTGCTTATGTTTGGCAGAATCGTTCAGTTTATGATACAAGCGTGAAAATTGGCATGAGCAGTCTCCATGGGTCACTTGACAAGAAAATTGTCCGAGCCACTTGAAATTTCAAGATGGCGGCCATTTTTCAATATGGCCGACACCTTAGTGGAGCAGTTAAGTGATATAGTGGTTTATTTGGTGATACGAACATGAAAATTGGCATGAGCAGTCTCTGATGGTCACTAGACAAAGTCTCTGATGGTCTTGAAATTTCAAGTAGCTGTGGGTGGCTTATTGTCAAGTGACCCACAGAGACTGCTCATGCCAATTTTCATGCTTGTATCACCAAATAAACCACTATATCACCTAACTGCGCCACTAAGGTGTCGGCCATCTTGAAAAATGGAAAATCTTGAAATTTCAAGTGGCTCGGACAATTTTCTTGTCAAGTGACCCATGGAGACTGCTCATGCCAATTTTCACGCTTGTATCATAAACTGAACGATTATATCACTTAGCCGCTCCACTAATAGAAGGATCTTAGTAAACATCTAAAATTGGAATACTTAAATGCTTTTTAAATGTGTTTTTTGGTTGTTGGGCGGCAGTTTGCACCAATTCTGGTGAATGGCCCAGTTATCATTCTAAATTCTGATTTGGCTTTGTTGCGACTTTTTTCGTTGGTGGAGCAAAAGAATATTAGAAATATTGTGTCTAAAATGTAAGTTAATCAATATTAATTTTATTGAACTGTTGTAAAAAAGCAATATCACATATGCATTAGTGCTATTGTTGGTCTCAATATAAGCAGCAACTGCGTCCTCAACCCTACAGTCAATACCTTGATGCTGATTAAAAAACAAAAAAAAAACATGTCTATTGACATGTTATGTGTCAGCTACCCAAATCCAGTTATTTTCATAAAGTGTACAACCTTGATAACCTTGGGTCTATTTTTTTTTTTTAATCACCCTCTCATGTATCACATTTTTAAAAATGTATTTTCAATTATTATTTTTATTTTAGTGCCAAAACCCAAAGCCTGTCGTGCCACAGGACGGGGATTGCAGTCCAAAGGCATGAGAGTAGGTCAGCTGGCCGACTTTAAAGTGGACACCTGCAAAGCTGGACCTGGTAATCTGGAGGTCCATATTAGAGACCCCAGTGAGTCCATAAAACTCCCCACAATCTATATAAAGATACACAATTATGTAACCCCTTTGTGGTCTAAATTAAATGTCTCCCCTTTCTGTCAGGTGGCAAAGCAGTGTCTGTCAGACAGAAGGATGCACTTGAAGGTGTATATACCTTTGAATATACACCCACTGCTAAAGGCGATCACACAGTGGACATCACCTGGGTTGGTCAGCACATTGCTAAGAGGTTAGCTCTTTTTTACACAAGTTCAACATAGAAAAGCATATTATTGAAATAAAATGTTAATGTTTCTCTATTACAGCCCATTTAAAGTCCATGTTGGCTCAGAAGCTGGTCCACAGAAGATTCGAGCATGGGGACCAGGACTAGAGGGAGGGACTGTGGGCTTGTCAGCAGATTTCTTGGTGGAATCTGTTGGTGTGGACTCTGGCATGCTGGGTGAGTGGATGTTAATGTAGAAAATGTATTGCGTATTTAAAAAAATTTCTAAGCAATTAAAATGCATTACATTACTTATATTGTTTTTATTCTTTATTTTATGATATAATTATCCCTTTTCACAGATATTGTATTACTAAAACATGGTATAGCTATGAAATTTAAATGTACTATACACCTTATACATATTATCACACTGTATACATATTATATTGTTAATTTATTATTATATTTTATAATTGAATCACTTTTCACCAATTATCTTTCCAAGGTTTTGCCATTGAAGGTCCATCTCAGGCAAAGATCACATGTGATGACCAAAATGATGGCTCCTGCCTTGTGCGGTTCTGGCCGACTGAGGCCGGTGAGTATGCTGTACACGTAATGTGTGATGATGAAGAAATCCAGGACAGTCCCTTCATGGCTTCCATCAGACATAAAAGAAAAGACTTCCACCCAGAAAAGGTAAATTATCTCCTATTAATCTGTTTATGTCGACATGTGTTCAGTGTGAGAGCCCTTTCTCTTTTCAGGGAGATCCATTTTATATGAAGGACATATTTTTTTATTAGATGTGAAATTATTTCATTAGGTATGCATGTTGGGTTTCAGGTGAAAGTAGAAGGACCAGGTGTTTCTCAAACTGGGTGCGTAGTAAACCTCCAAACCCAGTTCACTGTAGATACCAGGCAAGCTGGTGAAGGAGACCTTAGAGTTTATGCTCAGGTACTAATAATGCAATGAAATATTTATGTATTTTTATTAAAATTAAAAGCACTTTTAATTTTCAGAGTGGTTTGACTTCTTTACAGAGAGCAGATGGAGAATGTGTAGATAATAGTGTTGCCTCTGAACAGTCTGGTGTCTTTGTCTGCTCCTACATCCCTTCATCTCTCTCCAAACATACCATTGCTGTGTCTTGGGGTGGAGTCATGGTTCCTGGCAGTCCTTTCATTGTGAGTGCATCAGTATATCTTAATAGACAGCAGTAAATATGATCTTTAGAATTCAATGTGTAGGGAATGGGATTTTGCAATATGTGAGCATGCACAACAACATCTAATGCTCTCTCTAATGCATTTCATTTACATGGTCTGATGAAGGTAGAGAAATCATTTTCCCAATTTGTTTTCCATCATGTTGCATTCATGTTCCAGCATTTGTTGCCTTATTGAAATTCCATTTCATCTCACAATGGCTTTAAACCTGTCTGGTGATGATGTACAGCTGCTTCGTGCAGCAGCCAGAGCTCACGGGAATGTAATAGGATGTTTATTAGTCTATTTGTACTGGCATTCCCTCTGTCAAGAGGGAATGAATCTATGCTTACTGAAATCACATGTGAAAAAACATACATTAAGAAATGAGCCTATGAGCATTAAAATATAATCTTCAGTGCTTTGGACGCCTATGATTGTGATGCTGTAAGATTTTGTATGAAATGTGACACTGTGTCATTACTGTTTCAGGTGACACCTCGCAGGATTAAGATTACACCATGTAGCCCAGTCTGGTTTAAACCAGATGGATCAGAAATGTATTACTCTGGTAAGTTTAAAGGAACAGTTATTCCAAAAATCATGTACTCCTCATCATCTTATTCCAGACTGTATGGTGGTATTTTTTCAGTGGAATGCAAAAGGAAAATGTTTGAAGAATCTTCACACAGTACTTTTCCATACAGTGCAGTGTATGAATGACTAGGTGTGACAGTTAAATAATTATTATAAAAAAAAAAGAAATGGAGGAATCAATTCATAAATGATGTAAATGACAGTTCAAATTGTCAGATAAATAGATTTTTTTTTTATTCTTTGTGAATATGTAGTTAAATAGTTCACACAAAAATTAAAATTCTTTCATTAATTACTCACTCTCATGTCGTACCAAACCTGTAAGACTTTCATTTATCTTCGCAACACAAATGAAGATCTTTTTGATGAAATTTTAGCGCTTTCTATCTGTCCAATGACCGCTAGAAGAGATTGTAAAACTAATCCATATGAATTGAGATGTTTAGTCAGATTGATCAGTTTACTTTACATATTTACCTGTTGGGTTATAACATACATTTAAACAATTCACAATTGGGAGCAACCAAAGACGTTTAGACCTAACTGCATCATAAGTGCCATACTTGATTTAAGAGATTACTTACATTTCGATATCCCCAAAAAAAAAGGTTTTGGAGCAGTTCCCATGTGAAATCCATTTGATCACATGTGGAAAACATAGGAAGTGAATGTGTTTTTTCTGTTTGGAATGACATGAGGGTGAGTAAATAATGATAGAATTTTTGTTTTGAACTATTCCAGTTAAAATTAACATTATTTAAAACATAAAACACTATTATCGCAATTTTAATTCTGAAAATAGTGTTATTCATGTCCTAGACATTTTTGATTTTATGTTATCTGATTGTGTGAAGATGAAGAGATGGACCTTGATGAAGACTTTCCAGACAATGTACGGCCTGGTGGTCATGGAGAACTTGTTATGAACGTAATCAGCCCGTCAAACAACCCGGGTGACGCCACAAAGGTATTGAGTTGTACAAATTCTCTGAATTAACCTGAAAGAACAGTACATTCAGATGTTGTTCGTTTCTTCAGGTAAGGGCTCGTGGTCCAGGCCTAAAAGAAGGTGTTCTTGGAGAACAGGTAGAGTTTATCATTGACACAAGCAGCGCAGGCAGTGGACGACTTGCCATAAGAGTGGAAGGACCCTGTGAAGTTACACTAAAATGTCTGGACAATCAAGATGGCACTTGTACAGTGTTTTACCTCCCCACAGAGAATGGAATGTACAAAATAAATGTCCTTTTCGACAACTCTCACATAACTGGCTCTCCATTCCAGGCTGATATACAGAAACCGATTGACCCATCTAAAGTTTTGGTAACAGGTCCTGGTCTGCTACAGGGGAAAGTCGGAGAACCTTGCATTGTAAATATAGACTGTGCAATGGCAGGATCTGGAGACCTATCTGTGCATGCTGTCTCTGACTCAGGAGTCATTGTCCAAACTGAAGTGAAGGAGAATGAAGATGGCACCTACACGGCTGTTTATGTGCCTCTAACTGGAGGCGTATATACGCTGCTTCTGAAATATGGAGGAAAGGTGGTGCCCAACTTCCCCGCTGAAGTTATTGTGGGTCCAAAGGTCTACAAAAGCCATGTAAAAGTGAGCAGGCAAGGTAAAAGAAGAATCCTAATGTTTGTGACATGATGAATAGTTTGCATTCGGATTGTGTTTGTTTGTTATGAGTTTGTCTTCTCATCCATTCTGTCTTTTCAGGAGGCATTGTGGTTGGTGAAAGGGAAGCTGACACATGTCAAGTTGTTGCAAATGGTTTGGGTCTCCGAAAGGGCCTCACTGGACGTCCTAATATGTTTACTGTAAACGCCAGGTGAGGTAGTAATTAGGTAAAAAAAATTGATAACCACATTTGATCCATAATGTTTCTCTTTCTCAGCAGATCTTCAGTTGATGATCTGGGCATAACAGTGGAGGGTGCATCTGAGTGTCAGGTGACATGCGAAGACAACGGTGAAGGCATGTATGATGTGGAATATACTCCTTCAGTGCCTGGTGAATATAAGATCACCATTACCTCTGGAGAGAAAAGCATTCCAGGTAAGCTTTAAAGGGTTAGTTCACCCAAAAATGAAAATTCTGTCAGTAATTACTCACCCTCATGTTGTTCCAACCCCGACTTTCGTTCATCTTCGGAACACAAATTAAGACATTTTTGATGAAATCTGAGAGCTGGATCACTCCTCCACAGGCTTATGGACACTATAACTTGCTGGCCCAGAAAATTTATTAAATACATTGTTAATATAGTCCAAGTGACTCCAGTGGCTCAATCTTAAGTTTAAAAAAGCGACGAGAATACTTTTTGTGCGCAAAAACAAACAAAAATAACGACTTTATTCCACTATTCATTTCCTTCTCTCTGGGCCTCGTAGTGTTTTTGCGCAGCGCGTCTGTGTTTCACGTCACCACGTATCACACATGACCAGAGTCGCCCAATAGTGAGCCTACGTGGTGACGTGCAACACAGACGCGCTACGCTTAAACACTACGTAAAAAGACTCGAGGTCCGCTTTATAAACTTAAGATTGAGCCACTAGAGTCACTTGGACTATATTAACAATGTGTTTAATACATTTTCTGGGCCAGCAAGTTAAGGTGTCCATAAGCCTGTGGAGGAGTGAGCCAGCACTCAGATTTCATCAAAAATATCTTCATTTGTGTTCCGAAGATGAACGAAAGTCTTACGGGGTTGGAACAACATGAGGGTGAGTAATTACTGACAGAATTTTTATTTTTGGGTGAACTAACCCTTTAAATTATGAGAAACAATTGTTATTTACCGTTTATATTATTTACTTCAATGATATGAAATAAATCCTAGTATAAGATTTTTTTTTTTTTTCAGATATGGGTGTGATCAAGTTGTTTTTACTAGGTGCCGTTTAGGTCAAAATTAAGATTTACACATGATTATTTATTGAAAGGTGTAGAACTACCATCACATCTGCATTGTCAAACTCCAATGACTGTTAAACCTATTTTACTGTACTGCATTGTTTTAAATGAAAATAGATGTTTTTTTTTTCTTCATTGATGCCCGTATCTGATGTTAAACCCATATTGAATCTGTACATTTACAATACATGGCGAAAGGAATGGAATGAATGCATATATAATAAACTAAATGACGTGAATCCAATACTAAATCAAGGAGTTAGTTGTTGTTATTATTTTGAAAATGGATCCGATCGGTCACTCAAGACTCACTCAATGATATTTATTGAAAGGGGAAGAGAAACCGGTTTGTGAGTTGTGTTAGAATTTCTTGATTATAAACATATTTTAATAAAATGCCCATTTTAAATGATATTAGACAATGTTTTTATTCAGAAAATATATTAATAGACATTTTTAAAAACATTTCTCCTGGAATAATTTTAGAATTTTTATTGTACATTAAATTGTACCAGATTCTATATAATTGTTATATATGCATGTTTTTGTATATTGATTGTTTACAATAATTTAACAATTTTGTCTTAAAAACAATGTATTGAAATGATATTATGATGATGATGATGATGATGATGATAATAATATAATATAAAATAATGTAATGATAAAGTAATAATAATATTTTTCTATTGAAATACTATTGATTTTGCCATGAAATGGCATTAAATCATAAATAACTACTTTTTTTATTCATAGATGGGTTTAACTGACACTATTTACAAAAGTGTCACTTGAATGTATTTTAGAATTTTTGTCTTGTATTAATATTAAATGTCTTTATCGTTTTTAAATAATTGTATCACTTTAGTTATTCACTTTGTTGTCGAAATGAAAGTAGCTGTGCTGCTGACATAGCTCTGAAATTTTCTTTGTTTATATAAATAAATAAATAATAACAATGATGATGTTTTACACACTGCTATTTGTATTCAACAGGAAGTCCATTTATTGCATCAGTAGAGGATGTTTCTGCAGATTCTGGAGTCTGTCTGCAGTCAGGGCTTTGTTTATCTACAAATGCTGTTTCTCATGGTAGGTCAATTTTATTTTTTGCTTTTTTTATGTCCAAGACATTGTCTGCACATTATTTTAATTGGCGTAGGTACTGAAATGACAGAGATCAAATACAATGGAGATGGGATTTACACAATGAGTCCAACTCCATCAATGGAAGACAGAGAGTCTCTCATAGATCCTCAGAGTCCGTATAAAAGCAGCAGGTTAGACAATCTTTTAAAGCAAAGTAAAGCAAATTATCTGAATGCCTTGGAAGCAGAGTACCTTAGAAAAGCGGATTGTAACTATTCCTTACTTTTTTTTAATCATAGTCCCATCCAGTTCCAAGCTCTGCCTAATTGTGACTGTGATGGAGAGCTTCCCTCAGCTCATGCTTTGAATATGGCAGAGATTGTTCCAGGTTTTAAAGGTAGAATCTGTGGTAGAACTTCCCAAATGTTTACGATTGGCTGCAATAGCAGTGGAGAAGCACCTGAGACTGTTGCTGTGGTGAGACCTGATGGTGAGCACAAAGTCAAATTAAAACACTTATATTTGCAATCATTGGACAAATCTCTCTCTGAGATGCTGTGAATGTTTGCACTGTAGGTTCCATGGAGTTCCTTGAGCTGAAAAAAAAGGGAGATGGCACTTCTAGCGTTGTCTATTTGCCCACCATGGATGGCTGTCATTTATTAACAGTGAAATTCACTAATGAGGAGACTTTTAATAGGTGAGAATGTATTGTAATAGCAGATGTGTTAAATTTCATATAAATAAGTTAATTCCAAGTCAAGTGTCTTGGTTTACGCAAGTAGCATCTTTTTGTTTTTTATTTTAAATTAAATTAAATAGTTTTTTGTTGAAAATATACTTTATATTATTATTTAAATATAATTTTTTGTGTGTGTGTTTTTGTTTTTATAGACAATTCAGTTTTCAAGTGTTGCCGATAGATGATACCGCTCAGGTTAATGTAGCATGTCTAGGTCTGACATCAGGAATGTGTGCCTGGCATCCTCAAACATTTACTGTCGACTCCACCTCCACAAAAAAAGTTCCACAGTTTGTTGCGATAATGACACCAGATGGTATTGCACTAAATATTATATTAGAGCACAACTACTAATGTCATATTTCAGTTACACATCTTACAGTTGCACATCTTATTCATCATTAAATAGGCTTGAGTGAGGTATTTGAGGTCAGAGATAATGGCGATTGGACATACACCGTGAACTACACCCCTTCAATGGAAGGACTTCATTCTTTGATGGTCAAATATACTAAAGATGCTTCTTTTGGCAGGTATAAGCATTGCATTTATAGGTATGAAATATTGATTAAATGCATAGGTCAATACATAGAGATGGGACTCAGCAATTCCACCTTCAACTGACATGTAATTTGATGCATGTTGTTAATTTACAGTCCTTTCAAATTTCGAGTGCTGCCTATGCCTGATTCTAAATATAAGCATCATGGAGGCCAAGGTTTGAGGAATGGGACTCCAATTTTTTGGTTGGATTTAGACGCACAAGTGTGTGTAAACACTCCTCAGACCTTCACAATTGATGGCAGTAGCACCGGAGAGCCGCCAGAGACTGTAGCTGTTGTTACACCTGATGGTGAGAATGTAATGGAGAGGATGTTTTGTTTGTCATTTTAAACAATAGAATTCGACTAACTGTTTCACTTTGCAGGCAAAATAATGCTATTAAGTGCAAAAGACAATGGAGATGGAACATACTTAGTGGCGTACTCCCCTTCTGTTGAAGGATCTCACTCAATTATGGTCAAATATACCAATGATGATTCCTTCAGAAGGTAAAGCAGCAGATAAATAAGATGTTAGTGTGAAGCCACTCAATACGTGCTTGTCCTCAGGTTCTTATATTGTGCTCTTTCAGTCTGCACGGGTTTCACTCTGGTAGAAGGGATGAAGATGTCTTAAATAAAGAGGAACCTTTGAGTCAGGAGGGAAGAGTCAATGCTATGGCTCCTCAAACATCCGCCAACTGCTACAATGTTGCACCAGAGACCGTCACCATGGTGAAAGCTAATGGTCAGAACTATGCTTTTGATATATTGCCATTTTGACATTAGCATGGCTGTGTGTTTGCTAGGGTAATCAGACAGTCACATGTTTTTTTTACATGGAGGCTCAATCAAACTCTCCACAGATGTGATGGGCAACAGGGACAGAACTTGTAAGGTGGCTTGCGCACCAAATTTGAACAATTCTGTGATGCACAAATACACCAGTGAAGAGACTCTTAGAAGGTATGAAGGTGTATTTGATGAGTCTATTTAGGCTGTACTGTCATGTACAGTAAATTGTACTACATTCTATTCTTTCTAGAGAGAAACCTAAGCATTTGGTGCTTTATTTGTTTCATAGCCTCTCTGAGTTCCAGACAGACTTGACTGTTGAAAATACAGGACCAAAGATTTGTGCTCAAATTCCTCAGTCATTCAAAATCAACTGTAGTAAATCTGGGAAGCCCCCTGAGTGTGTGCTGATGATCACCCCCATTGGTAAGGACCAGCTTCTTTTGAAAGGCGTTTCAGATTTCTATGGCTGTATCCTGTGTAATTGACAAAGCTTCATATCTACAGGAAAGACTGAACTGACTGAGGTCAAAGAAAACCCAGATGGGACTTACTCTGTGAAATATTCTCCCACCATAGAAGGTCTTCATTCTTTAATGGTCAAATATGCTGATGATGATTCATATTGCAAGTAAGAATATAAAAAAAAAAAATATATATATATATTAAAAATAAAATGATAGTATACACACTCACCTAAAGGATTATTAGGAACACCTGTTCACTTTCTCATTAATGTAATTATCTAATCAACCAATCACATGGCAGTTGCTTCAATGCATTTAGGGGTGTGGTCCTGGTCAAGACAATCTCCTGAACTCCAAACTGAATGTCAGAATGGGAAAGAAAGGTGATTTAAGCAGTTTTGAGCATAGCATGGTTGTTGGTGTCAGACGGGCCGGTCTGAGTATTTCACAATCTGCTCAGTTACTGGGATTTTCACGCACAACCATTTCTAGGGTTTACAAAGAATGGTGTGAAAAGGGAAAAACATCCAGTATGCGGCAGTCCTGTGGGCGAAAATGCCTCGTTGATGCTAGAGGTCAGAGGAGAATGGGCCGACTGATTCAAGCTGATAGAAGAGCAACTTTGACTTAAATAACCACTCGTTACAACCGAGGTATGCAGCAAAGCATTTGTGAAGCCACAACACGCACAACCTTGAGGCTGATGGGCTACAGCAGCAGAAGACCCCACCGGGTACCACTCATCTCCACTACAAATAGGAAAAAGAGGCTACAATTTGCACGAGCTCACCAAAATTGGACAGTTGAAGACTGGAAAAATGTTGCCTGGTCTGATGAGTCTCGATTTCTGTTGAGACATTCAGATGGTAGAGTCGGAATTTGGCGTAAACAGAATGAGAACATGGATTCATCATGCCTTGTTTCCACTGTGCAGGCTGGTGGTGGTGGTGTAATGGTGTGGGGGATGTTTTCTTGGCACACTTTAGGCCCCTTAGTGCCAATTGGGCATCGTTTAAATGCCACGGCCTACCTGAGCATTGTTTCTGACCATGTCCATCCCTTTATGACCACCATGTACCCATCCTCTGATGACTACTTCCAGCAGGATAATGCACCATGTCACAAAGCTTGAATCATTTCAAATTGGTTTCTTGAACATGACAATGAGTTCACTGTCCTAAAATGGCCCCCACAGTCACCAGATCTCAACCCAATAGAGCATCTTTGGGATGTGGTGGAACGGGAGATTTGTGCCCTGGATGTGCATCCCACAAATCTCCATCAACTGCTGCTATCCTATCAATATGGGCCAACATTTCTAAAGAATGCTTTCAGCACCTTGTTGAATCAATGCCACGTAGAATTAAGGCAGTTCTGAAGGCGAAAGGGGGTCAAACACAGTATTAGTATGGTGTTCCTAATAATCCTTTAGGTGTGTGTGTCCATTATACATACTACTATAATTTTATTTTTTATATAATTCATTCATTCATTCATTGCTTTTTGTAAATGCTATTATTGTGGTAATATTTTAATAATAGTAATAATAATGTTTATTATTATTATTATTATTATTGATGACAATGTTTATTATTTTTCATTCACTAACTTTAAATGTAGTACATTGCAAATATTATTACAATATAATTATATGCAAAACTATTATTAATGATACAACATTTATTATTAATGATAATGTTAATGATAATAATGCAAAACTATTATTATTATTGATAAAAAATGTATTATTAATGATAATAAAATGTATTATTATTTTATTTTTTTAGTATAACATTTATAAGTATAACATTTGTGACAGTATAAGTCATTCATATATTCATGATTTCATTCATACTATTTGTTTTTCAGTCCATTGAGGTTTCATGTCCTGCCTCACTCTGCTAGTGATGATGAGCATGGAATAAATACAACTGAGGTTTGTAGTAGACAATTAAAAGATGTCTGTACTCAAATCCCTCAAACTTTTACAGCTTGCTGCAACACTGATGAGGCCCCAGAGACTGACATGTTGAAAGCTGATGGTGAGGCCCTGATTATAGATTTGTATCTATCTGTTTGGAAGTCATCAAATATTGAGCAGAATTTAAAAGAAACCTTGTTCTTTGTGGTATTGATTCCTTAGGCACTAGAGATCTGGTTGAAGTGTTAAATAATGAGAACAGGGCCTATGCAGCAACACACACACCCTCCACTGAAGGCTCTCACTCCTCGGCAGCCGGATATCCCAGTGAGGAGAATTTTCAAAAGTAAAATAGCAATTACATTCCAGTCTCTATCTAAACCATATGCATTAATCAGTCTCTCTCAGTATCCAATTCATTATTCACTAATTTGTGCTCTATTTATCCCGTGATTAATTGTGACAGGAATTATAGTCACCAGTCATCCTCCTTGCACGCTTCAAGCGGTAACATAGGTTTTCAAAACAAGGTATGAATGCATGATGTTTCTTCAAGGTTAATTTAAATCCATTTAATAATGTCTTGAGTCCTTGAGACATGTCATACCTTGAATTTCTTCAACATCTTCATTATTGCTCATCAGGTTGAGGGCAGAAATGTAATTCCTCTTGGTGCCATTAATCAAGCAGGGTTTATATCCTGTGATATAGTCCTGCCGTCAGACATAAGTGAAGGTGAAATTACAGGTGAGCTGTTGCTCTGAATTCACTTGCTCAATTTAATGATCGTTTTCTCACATCATTATTTTAATGGCATTCATAGGTGAGGTGATCACACCGTCTAGAAAGACAGCACAGCCTGACGTGATTGATAACAAAGACGGTACCATCATTATAAAGTTTGATCCTTCAGAAGAGGGTCTTCACCAACTACTTATTAAATCGACCGGAAACGATCTGCCAGGTTAGACTGCACACCTCCTCTGGGAATGAGAAACTTTCACTTGTCCCTCTTCTTTTTGATCGTCAACAAACCAAATATAGAAATGTTTTACTGTTGACATTGCAACTCTATGGATGATTCTTTCTCCTTCCTGCAGTACTTCCACTGCAGTATTATGCAAATAGTCGTGCTAATCGCAGCACGATGGCCTATGGATGTGGCCTTATGTATGGAATTGCAAATGAGACGGCAACGTTCACCATCTGTCAGGAGGATTCAGCCTCGAGTGAGCATTTGTTTTCTGATTCCATAATAACAGACTCTGTACATTTTTGTACACCCACGGGGGGACATGTAACATGATCCCGATTTCTACAGAGTGTGACCCCCCCCCCCCCCAAAACCACCACTCCATCCCCCAATTTCTACTGTGAGGGGCTACAAACTTTCGATTCGCGCAGAGGAGGGGGGGTGCTGTATATTGTTTGTGCATCTAAAATAAGTTGACTTCATTTTGTGTGTCAAAATAGCCAAGAACCATGACAGTCAAGTCAAGTGAAAAGTGTGCTGAAACGGGCTGTCTTTTTGCGCAAAATATACATTGCTGTTAGCAAATTATAATGCAATTTCACTGTGTATAAGTTCCTGTGAATTATTATTATTTTTATTTTTTTAAGTCTTCATTAAAGCATTATGAGCCACGAACCAAGCCAACCTACAAGGTGAATCACAACATTACAAACTTTTATTTGAAGCAAAAAAAGTATTTAAAAATCAGACAAAAATACAAAGGTACAAGACTAGGTTTTAATGAGGGAAAGAACTACAATCCCATTAAGCACTGGGAATGACAATCAAATTAAAAATGGAGAAATATAAAACTCTTTATTTAATGTTGTTGATTATGTATAGAAACGATGTATAGATATATATCTGCATATTTTGCAAAAAGCTTAAAATGTACTAAGTATTTTGACAGCATCGCGAGACCGACTCTATTACGCCAATTACGGTGCTTCATGGGATTTGGCGCTCTCTGCAGAGCTCTTTTGGCACGATTTGCTCGCCACGAATCCGATTGGTGATATTTTCTTTATAGCATCATGGGTAATATAGTTTTTCACCACAAATTCAGCTGTTAAACATGATTATTTTAAAATCAAGTTAAAATAATGCAGACTGACGGCTTCAGCCTCATAGCTTCCAGTAGGTCTGTCTTTAAAGATTTAAAACTTGTCATTAAAAATCAATTTCCTTATTGAGAAAATGAATTGAGTTTTTACTTAGGAACCCAACTGTGTCTATGGACCCTACAGTAATTTCTGTTATTTGTTCAGGTGACCTGGACATCACAATCGAGGGTCCGTCTGAGGCAGATGTGCGCTGCTTGGACAATGCAGATGGCACTTGTACTGTGAGCTACCTCCCAACTGAGCCTGGAGATTATGAGATCCAAGTTCAACATAATGAAATTCCTGTCCGAGGCAGCCCTTTCAAGGCTAAAATTACTGGTATGGCAAACCCACCAAACCTCAAACCACTATTCATAACGGGATAGTGCTCAAATCTTAAATTAATGCATGCATGGTTTTATAAACCCAATACAGATGGAAATGTGAGAAGGTCACAGGTAAAACTGGGCAGTGCTGTTGACTTCACCATTAACATCACTGAAGAAGACATTAGCCAGCTCTCTGCCAGCATCATGTCACCCACAGGCAATGATGTACCCTGCTTACTGAAAACACAACCTGACAGCCATCTCGGTGAGCCATCTATTAATGTACTCACTGCTTCTGTTGGTAAAAATAAAATGACTAGCATTCATTTGGTTCACCCAAAAATGAAATTTCTGTCATTAATTACTCACCCTTGTGTCGTTCCAAACCTGTAAGACCTTTGTTCATCTTCGGAACACAAATTAGGATATTTTTGATGAAATACAAGAGGTTTCTGAACCAGCCATAGGCAGCAATGTCATTGCAACTTTCAAGGCCCAGAAAGGTAGTAAAGACATTGTTAAAATAGTCCATGTGACTACAGTGTTTCAACCTTCAATCCGCCACTGCATGAGGATGAGTAATTAATGACAGAAATTTCATTTTTGGGTGAACTAACCCTTTGAGCCTAAACAAAAGAATATGTTGATCCAGAAACATGTATGTCTTGGCAAAATCATGGTGACCCCTTAGTGCCACTGTCAAACTGCATCTGATGTGCACTTTGTTTGTTATGCAGGTGTATCATTCATCCCCAGACAGGCTGGTGAGCATCTGGTCAGCATCATGAAAGACTGTGAGCATGTGAGCAACAGTCCCATCTCTCTTTCCATCAGTCAGGAGGAGATAGGAGATTCCAGCAAGGTGAAGGCCTTCGGGCCAGGCTTGCATACAGGGCACACCTTCTGCATGTCTGAATTTGTGGTGGACACTTGGGATGCAGGTATGAGACTATATAATCCAAATTAATTGATTTATGGCTTGTGTTGAGATTTGGATTGTATGTTATGATGGTGCAAACTTTATATGTAATCTAAAACAAGTTTTACAAAAACATTCCCGAACTTTATGCAACCTGCAGGATATGGTGGGCTAACGGTTGTAATTGAAGGTCCCAGTAAAGTAGATGTTCGCAGTGAAGAGATGGAGCAAGGAACCTGCAATATATCGTACTACCCAATCAAGGCTGGGGCCTACAAAATCTCCATTAAATATTTAGATGAGCACATTCCAGGTTTGAAGAGCTGCCTCTTTATAATAATAATATTTATTATATATATTTTTTATATATAATGCAATGAAATAAATTAATAATTGTATTCAACAAGGATGCATTACATTGATCAAAAGTGACAGTAAAGACATTTACATTGTTAATTTTTTTTTGTTTTTGTTAATTTGTTGTTCAAAAAATTAACGTAATGTTGACGCCAATAGCCTTGTGGGCAGCGTGTCGACATATAGCGCTGTTCGAATTCCGGCTTTCCCGATCTCTCGCCCCCCCCACCTCCAACTTTTCTTCCTGTCAACTAACTGTCCTGTCAAGTCACATTTATTTGTATAGCGCTTTTTACAATATAGATTGTTTTAAAGCAGCTTTACAGAGATAACAGGAAAATAATGCAACTAAGTTTATTTCCAGAAGAAAATAGCATCACAGTCCATCTTAAGTAAGTTCAGTGATGTTTCATTTTTTTGTTTTAAAAAATTATTAATTTAGTTCATATACATACATACATGCATGCATACATACATGGATACATACATACATACATACATACATACATACATACATACATACATGCATGCATGCATGCATGCATACATACATACATACATACTATACAGTGGGGAGAACAAGTATTTGATACACTGCCGATTTGGCAAGTTTTCCCACTTACAAAGCATGTAGAAGTCTGTAATTTTTATCATAGGTACTCTTCAACTGTGAGTGACGGAATCTAAAACAAAAATCCAGAAAATCACATTGTATGATTAAGTAATTAATGTATAGCCGATCTGGAGAAAACGGTGATGTCAAGTTCAGTTCTCATATAATGGTGTCAGATCAATAATATTGTTGAATATTAAATTAAATGTCCCCAACTAAGCAAGCCAATAGCAACAAAGGTGAAAAAGGTGACATTGGCAAGGAACCAAATCTCCATCAGGTGAAAAAATGAAGAAAAAAACTTTGCGAGAAACCAGGCTCAGTCGGGGGGCCAGTTCTCCTCTGGCCAGAGTAATATTATCTGGCCAGAGATATTATCCTCTCATAATAAATGCCAAAATCGCCAAAAAGAAATCGAAAAAAAGAAAAGAAAATGTACACAAAAATGTAAATACTGTTTTCAACATTGATGATGAGAAATGTTTTTACTTACACTTCAGTATAATAAATAAAATTTCTCTTCACCAGGGAGTCCTTTTACAGCTATGGTAACAGACCGTGGACTTATGAGAGAGAACATCACGTACAACCAGAAAGCGTCTCCTATTGCCAGCATTGGGAGTGAATGCAGCTTAGCCTTTAAAATCCCTGGTTAGATGAATAGCACATAACACTAATCCAGGTACTATATCTCACTCCTCAAGAACTTTCCAATGATGTAAACAAACGCATTCCCTTTCATCACAGGTACTGATACTGAGTCTCTGTCAGCACACGTGCATGAACCATCAGGAACTCTAGGGGAGGCTGTTATTGTTGCTACTGGCAATGACTCCTATGCAGTGAGCTTTCTAGCGAAAGAGATGGGAGTTTATAATGTGACCATTAAGAACCAAGGCCAGACAATCCCTGGCTGCCCACTCCAGTACACTGTCGGCCCATTTGGACAAGGAGGATGTGAAAAGATCCAGGTGTGGGGACAAGGCCTTCAGACAGCTCTGGCAAGTGTTCCAGGTATCCCACTAATATTTCCCTCTTTCTGTTTTTTGTTAGCACGAGGTGTTTTGTTTTGTACCATCACAGGCTAATTCAATTGTGAGTAATATCAAAAGTATGTTTTGATTTCATTTTGCAGCTGACTTTAATATTTGGTCCCGTGAGGCTGGCGCAGGAACTCTGTCTGTCTCAATAGAGGGTCCTGGAAAGATTAAGCTCCACTTTGATGATCAGCTGGATAATTATTACAATGTGTCCTACACGGCACAAGTGCCTGGTGGGTAATTGCTGTTATGCAGTATACTGTATGTAATGTTTCAAAACATTTTATGGACATCGTCTGGACATAGAAAATATGTCAGAAATATCCGGTCAAGCTCAGGTACTTAAACTTTAATTATGTAGGCCTATAACTTGATTTACACAATGAAAAATTAACAGGACACCTCCATATGAGAATTTCAACTTGTCAGTTGTGATAATTTTTTTCATCATCATACCGATTTGATTTGTTTTATTGAGAATAAGAATGAAATGTTTTACAGTGAGATGCATCTAATACCACAAAATATAACAGAATTCATCAAGTCCAATGCTATTACTACTGTTTACAATGCAAATTACTTGCGACCTAAATTATTATTTATTTATTTATTTATTTATTTATTAATTAATTTCACCTGAAATGATGTGACTTTCTGGAGAATGATGTCATTAGGGATCTGGAATGATTGAAAATGATTTAAAAATAAATAAATCTGTGATCCTATGACAAAAAGTATCTAATATTTACATCTTTAAAAAGTAAGTATAGTAATTTATTCAGTATATTAAGACTTAAGGCCTGTTCAAAGCAATGATGATAACTATTATAACGTATTAAAGGGTTAGTCCACCCAAAAAAGAAAATTGTCATCAAGTTGTTCCAAACCTGTATGAATTTATTTCTTCTGTTGAACACAAAAGAAGATATTTTAATGTTGAAAATCTGACAGTTGACGGTAACCATTGACGTCCATATTTCTTTCCTAATATAAAAGTCAATGGCTACCGTCGACTGTTTCATTACCAACATTAGGAACAATAGAAACATCCACTCCACAACAATAACAATAAGGACACAGAGGAATGATATAATTGGAATCACATTCCAATCCCTTTCTTTCCGGCGGCAGATGTGTGTTTGTATGGACAGCCGCTAATATAGTTATTGTTATAGTTATCTTTATAGTTATCATTCTTGGTGTGCATGGGCCTTTTAGGTACATAAACATTTACTGCATAGTCATAATGACAGCAGAAAAAATAATCCATCAGCATATTGGTTAATGAATTTAAGGAAGAGAAGGGCCTATTTATAGACATATTTACAGAATGTGTTTTCCTGCAGGAGACTATGAGGTTTCAGTCATGTTTAATGAAGAGCATATTTCCGAAAGCCCTTTCCTTGTGTCTGTCAGTGCCGTCACAGATAAGAGTCTCACGCAAGGACAAAGAGGCGACGGTATGAATTAGCAGTTTTTGAAGACCATTTCCATTTTGCATGGGATATATTTGAGTGTTTAGGGTCTGACTACTTTCTATTCTGCCAGTAGATCATAATCAGATGTGTAACAGTTACGAGGAACCCTCTCTGTCAGAGATGGAGATAAACATATCATCTGACAGCAGTGCTGAGCCAGTTTTCCTGTCTAACGCTAGTAAAGTCATCTGCCATGGTCCAGGCCTGACTAAGGGCATTCTAGGACGCAAAAACACTTTTTATGTGGACTGCAGTAAAGCTGGTGAGTGCAGCTTGACATTAGCTAGAACATTAAGCAACTCGTTTCACTCAGTTCTGAGAGAGACATTTCTTTTTCATTACTTGAGTGCAACTGCATTTGTGTTGTAGGACGAAACCTTCTCTTTGTCGGCATGCATGGCCCCACTGTCCCCTGCGAGCGGGTGTCGATCATTCACATGGGCGGACATCAGTATAGGATCAACTATGCCGTAAAAGAAAGGGGGAACTACATATTAGCAGTGAAATGGGGAGATGAGCATATTCCAGGATCTCCGTTTCATATTAGTGTTCTATGAAATCCATTAATATGTGTATGTGTGTACATACACTACCATTCAAGTTTTGGGTTGGTAGGATTTATGTTTTTGAAAAGTCTATTATGCTCTCAAAGGATGCATATATTTGATAAAAAAAAGTTTTATTGTAGTATTATGTAAAGTTATTGTTTTGTATTTTTAGATATTTTGAAATATAATTTAACCCTGTGATGGCAAAGCTGAATTTTCATCATCATTAATCCAGTCTTCAGTGTCACATGATCGTTCAGAAATCATTCTGATATGCTGATTTGATGCGCATGAAATATTTCTTGTTATCATCGTTGTTGAAAATGGTTGTGCTGTGTAATCAGAAGGGGAAAAAAATCAAGATTCTTTGATAAATAGAAAGTCCAATATTTATTTGAAATGCATTTTTTTTTGTGACAATGTAAAAGTCAAATGAATGACCTTTCTCAATAAAAATATTAATTTCTTTAAAGAAGAATCTTACTGAACCCAAACCTTTGAACGGTAGTGTACACATTTAAATCTTTTTTTTTAAATGTTTTAATTATTTATATAATTATAATAATAAATAATTATAATTATATAAATATTTATAATAAATGGCTAAAATATATAATAAATATATGTAAGTTTTTTTTTATTTATTTTTTTATCATTCCCCTCAGATTCTTTTTATTTTTTTTTCACTACTGTATATTTGATGTATAACTAAATTGAATGGCTGGTTAAAATCACACATTTGAACAAAGGTGAATTGGTTTCCATAACTTTGCTCGCATGCAGTGATGCCTTTAGAAATCTGGAGGATTTCATCTTGTGAAATCTTTTAGAAATTAGTTAGCAGTCTATAAGTGTGATATGAGCATAAATGCAACTAAATAGCTTTAAATGTTAAATGGAATTTATATGCAATTTTTTTTTAATTCATTATTAAATTCATCGTCATCTAATTTATTTATTCCCTTCATATTTATTTTGAGTAAGAGAAATATTGCATTTTCCATCTGACCTCATTGATTTCTTGAGATCACCACAGACAGTTTGCTCTGGATGCCATCTCAGTGTTTATTGAGGTTAGCAGACAGCTGACTTTCATTATATCCGAAGCGCAGACAGCACACTGACCAGCCACGGTATGACCTTTTAGGATCTGTCATTTGAAACTGCTTGATTATGACTGACTTCACTGAATGACGTCAGTGTAGGATTATGCTTATGAAGTAAGTTCATTGCTCTCATTGTTCCAGATCTATTTGTTGAGTCATTGTTGTATCAATTGTTGTTATTTTAACGATTTATACTTTTTAACCTCAATTCAAATGTTTCGTTGTCCTAGTAAAGGCAAGATCATTGTAAAATATGTCTGTGAATGTATAAAAACATTAAGGGAAAAAAGACGTATTGTAGGCTGTGACACTAAAGCGAAGGGATACAATGGCCATGTAAATATTTGAAGCGCATGGTGAGATATCTAGGTTACATGTATTGATTAGACACGAACAGATGCTGCCAGACCCTCCCCTATCCCTCACCCTCTTTGAATCTGACCTGTACATATGCTGCCTTATAGCAGAGCAACAAAGGTATTTTGAAGTTTTTCATCATTCCCTGACATTTTTAATGTGTGGTAGGCTTTCTGCTTGTAATTGTGCGCTGTATTATTCTGCAGGGTGCTGACTAGATAAAACCAGACTTGCCATGGATCAGGATATGATGAATATGTTTGCCATTGCTGCAGGGACTCTTGCTATCCCTCTCCTCCTCTTCATGGCCTCCTTTATGCTGTGGCCATCGTCACTCATCAAAGTCTATTACTGGTAAATGCCACTTATGAATAATACATGCATGCATTTACCTTCATTATACAATGTAAATATTAAAGCCCACACTCAAAAATGTTTTGGAGAAACTGAAAATAAAGATATAATGTGGAATTAGAAATATTTCAGATGTTTAGGTCCCTAATCAAAAATCAGATATTTTATCAAACATTTTACTCAAAATGTATAGCAAATGCTGTATATTAATAATATACTTTTTATTAAATTAGAAAAGAATGCAAAAATAAGTCTTTTGTTATATCAATCAATTTATGAGCATATTTTAAAACAATTTTTTTTATAGCTATACATTTATTATTTCTATATGCATTTTGTTTTTCATTTTATATGGCAACACTACAAAAAAGTTTTATTTGTTAACATTAGTTAACTTCATTATGTAACTTCAGCTAACATTGAACAATAGTTTATTACAGCATTTATTCATCTTAATTATTTTATGCTGTACATTTTTGGCAGATGATATTTACCAACAGGATTGCAGTGATGCATATTAAATGTGAATGCACATATGTTTTGTTCATATATTCTGCCACATGAACGCTTTGTGTTTGTGGAGGTACTGGAGGAGAACTCTGGGTCTTCAGGTACGTTATGCAGACTGTGGAGGTTATCGCTTCTGTTACTCGCACAGGGGGAAACCAGGCCTCAGGCCCTCTATACTCATGCTGCACAACTTCTCTGCTCATAAGGACACATGGCTCCCCATGGTCAAGGTATAGTATATTTACATGGCTGGGGTGTGAGGTAGAAAATGAGAATGCTATGTACAGTATATTGTTCATTATAACATCGATAAGCAGTTTGTGTCTTCATCCTAAACAGTACCTTCCCAAACATCTGCACCTGCTGTGTGTCGACATGCCAGGGCATGAGGGTACAACACGTACCAGCACGGATGACTATTCAGTCCAGGGCCAGGTCAAGAGAATACGGCAGGTAATGCCCGGATAGGTACCCTTTTCTATGAATAGGTGTACATATTAAATGTTTGTGTTGACAGCATTTATGAATATTCCCCTCTTTTACACCACTCAGTTTGTAGAGGCCATTCGACTAAACAGAAAGCCGTTCCACATGGTCGGGACTTCAATGGGTGGCACTGTGGCAGGAGTGTATGCAGCCTGCCATCCCTCAGATCTCTACAGTTTGACCCTCATCTGCCCAGTCGGTTAGTTAAAGGGGTGGTTGATTTATGATTTCACTTTTCTAACTTTAGTTAGTGTGTAATATTGCTGTTTGATCATAAAGAACATCTGCAAAGTTACAGCGCTCAAAGTTCAAAGCAAAGGGAGATATTTGCTTTTAAAGGAAATCGCTTTAAGGACTACAACAAATGGCTGGTGGGGACTACACGACATTCCTCCCGGGTTAGTGACATCACTAACCCTAAAATTTACATAAACTCCGCCCCAGAACACAATTTATAGTTTATCAAGACAGAATATGCTAATCAAAGACTAGACGATAACTACACATAAGCTACATAAATTCATCAACTAACCATTCAGAAATGTTGTCTACATGTCACTTCTTGAGTCTCTCCATCTTTGTCTGACTCCGGTTTGAACATAAATTTTCAGTGCATGTCTGTGTGATGTAAAAGGACACAAGCTCCGCCCCCTGTGCCGGGAGCAGCAGCTCACATGCATTTAAAGGAACAGACACAAAACGGTGCGTTTTTGCTCACCCTGAAAAAGTGACAACTTAAACATGCTATATAAAAATATCTGGGGTATTTTGAGCTAAAACTTCACATACACACTCTGGGGACATCAGAGATTTGTTTTACATCTTGTGAAAAGGGCATTATACCACCCCTTTAATATATTTCGTCTTTGACACAGAATGCATGGATAAGTTCATGCAGACATAACACAAAAATAAACAAAAATGACTCCCTATTATTACTCCTACATGCTCACATTTTTCTCTGAAGGTCTGAAGATCCAAAGCGAGAGCAAGTTTGACAGTCGGATGCATGATGTGGAGCACAGCCAGTACACACTGAATATTCCTCTTATCCCATCCACTCCGGAGGAGATGGAGGAGATGCTGAAGCTCTGTTCTCACGTGCGCTTCAGAGTGCCCCAACAGGTTAGTCACACACACGTCATGTAGGGTTGCTCTAGATTCAGAACACGCCTTCACACACCATGTGTGGTGTTTACCTTCGTTTATAGATTCTTCAAGGCCTGGTGGATGTACGGATCCCACACAATGACTTTTATCACGAGGGTCAGTATGAACATAGGCCTACTAAATGTATTTACTTTAAATATGCAACATGCTATAGAAAGTCTTGTTTTGCCTAAAGTATCTTCTCTATAAACTACCACAGTTTTCATGGAAATTATGAGTGAAAATTCCAAATATGCTTTGCATGAGCATATGCAGCAAATAATTACCCCTTTACAAGTCATCTGGGGCAAACAGGACCAGGTATGTGTACGCATGCATACAGGAACTATACATAGAAAACACACACATGCACATTGTACAGAGTTCAGTACATTAGTTTAGTAACATTGAGATACTGATGTAGTATTAATAATATTAGATTTATTTTCAGGTAGTGGATGTGTCTGGCGCAGCGGTGCTTGCCGAGGCTCTTCCACACTGCCGTGTTGATCTGCTGGAGAACTGCGGTCATTCTGTGGTCATGGAGCGACCGCGACAAACAGCCAAACTCATTTTAGATTTCATCATCTCTCAGCAGAGCACAGAGAGCGCCAGCACGAAGAAGAAATCCTGAGACGGCTCTGCCATCAGTTGTGTTTTGATTAATACTTAAATGCAGCACCCCACTGACCCTGAAGTACAGTATATAACAAACTTAGGGAGAAATAATAATTTTCATAGTAATAATTTTGCAGTGTTTTTCAGGTTGATTGATTAAAGAAAGAGATCATGCTTATAAAAAGTATATGGTAACACTTTACAATAAGATTATATTTGCTAACATTATTTAACATAATGATCTTAATGTCAATTTCAACATTTACTAATACATTTGTTAATTTTTATTTGTTGGCATTAGTTAATGCGCTGTATGAGAACCTAACATGAACATCTGTTTTTGTATTAACTAACATTAAGGTTAATCTAACAAAGATTTACAAATTATGTATAAAAAGAGATTTGAAAAAGAGACATTATTCATGTTAATGCATTAACTAATATTAAAGTCGGCATGAAATGGAAGTTGCAATTTCTTCCCTGTTGTGATGTATATGTGTCCCAGTGAAACGGCTTCTAGAACAAGAAAAAATGTAGGGTGGGACTTCATTTTGCATGTATACCATGGAATTGATTATGTACCAATGCTCTTACAGGAATACCCTCATACTTGCATTCAGGGTCTTAGTAGATTTGGGTCCTATGATTGTAAAGGCTTAAAAATAAAATGTGTGTTTCTGTGTATATGTAAAGACACACACACACACACACACACACATGCATATTTATATATATAAATATATGTGTGTGTGTTACTTTAATCAATTACAATTCTACAGACTGTTACCAAAGATATCTGGCATTTATGTTTATTTAAGAATCAAACATACAAAGGCGGCACATCCCAAACATCCTAATTGGGCTCAGGTGATGGACAACAAAATAGAAAAAAAAAAAAAAAATATTTTTTTTATTTACACATAGGCCTACGGTTTCATGCTGCTCATGTATTTACATTGCATAAGGTAAATAGCCTTTAAACATGAAGTTTATAGGGGTGAAGCTGTAGTGAATCTGGTTGATTAGGCGATTGCTCTTGAAATTGTAATGACAACTAGATTAAAAAGTTCACCGAGACAAACTAAGTTGGCTTGAGAAAGCCGGACCAGATAGTTTGAAGAAGTTTTAAAAGCTTTAAGTTTAAAGTAGTTCAAAGTAGTTTAAAGATAGATAGATTAGAAAGAAAGAATGAATAGTTAGAAAGAAAGATTGGTTAGAAAGAAAGACATTATTTAGAAAGAAAGATATTGGTTAGAAAGAAAGACAGATTAGTTAGAAAAAGGAAAAAGAAAGATTGGTTAGAAAGACAGATTAGTTAGAAAGAAAGATTAGTTAGAAAGAAAGAAAAAGATAGATAGATAGATAGATAGATAGATAGATAGATAGATAGATAGATAGAATGGAAGCTTAAATGAGTCTCAATGAGTTAGAAATAGTACATAGAATGGTAGGAAAAATTAAATTTAGACATTTAAGTTTGAACAGTCTTGGCTCAATTTGAACATTTCGCAATGAAAGTCTATCTTTAAGCCTTCATTAGGGGGATCAGTCCTGTAATTCGCACCCTGGGAAGGAAAGCATCCTGAGTTTAAGTATAGTTTGTCATTTAAACATTTTTGTCAAAAAATATGACACTTTTTCAGGTGGGGGAGTTGATGGATTTAAATATTAAAATATGGATTAAAACATTATATTACTTTCACTAAAATCTGAATTAGAAGAAATACATTGAATTAATACTTTCAATTTAATATAATTCATATTTATTAAAATACATGTAATTTCAATTGTATTTAATTTATATTTATTAATATATACAATTATCCTGCTGGAATTGCTGTGTGCCCCTATAGCTTACCTATAACACCATTGCAGCATTTCATCAGTAGCTCTGTTACTATGGCACGTGTCCAATAAAATAGAATTTGCCATGTCCATAAGTTATTGTTGGTGAGATTCTGTAGTTATGTGATATTTGTGCAAAGCAACATTTTATCCCCAGCCTTAAAAGGCAGTCTAGAATGTCATTAATTCTGCCGTAATGTACGCTGCTAGTGTCACGTGACAGTGCGGAATACTGCTGTATTCTCGTCTTTGAGCAGCTAACTCTCAGTGTCCCGTACAGCCGCAACCAAAAACGACGATTAAACCCCTCAGCTCTGGAGACGGGTAAGGATGGGGTCGTCCCACACAGTATCACTGCCAGGAAAAACATTTATTTTATTCATTTATGTCACCGTTAAGTTAGTAGTTCGCAGGGAGCTAGCTGTATATTATGGTAGCTGGCTAGCAAACGTTCCTTGTAAAAACGTTTCATTTTATTAAAACATGTTCATGTTTTTTTAATGTTAGGTACATCAGGTACAATCCCTGGACGTTCCTAACTCTTCTAAACGGTAAGTAATTACGTTGTAGAACACCTTGTTTACTTGTCTTACCAAAACAGTTAGCATGCTATTGAGCATTTAATTCACTGAGCTTCTTCACAGTGATGCATCTTGTGTTTATGTGCGCGTCATTACCGTCTCAGAAAATATCCAGAGACCCTTAATTGGGTCTATACAGTTATTTACCTTAATGTATGGCTAATACGTTTCTTTTTTGCAGGTGTACTCAAGCATAGCAGTAATATCCGAACAACTTCTGTGGGTCAGAGCGGTTTACCTATCCTTATCAAATGGATAATGGGGACTGGGGGCATAGGGTAAGTATGTGGAGAAATATTTTAACTGAAGTTTAATGTTATTATAGAAGTATTTAAGTATATTGGTAGTCAAAGTTGTGTTTCATGCAGTATTGCAATTTGAATTTGAAGTAGAATTGAAATTCAGACATTCTTATTATTATTTTTTCTAACTAGAAAATAGAATTCATTATAACAATCTTTTAATGTTAATTGCTCAAGCTCCTTAAGTCTGGTGCATTCTGATTGGTGGTCAGTGGTTTTATCATTCATCAGCTGGAAAGAAATTGTTCTGAAAGTGATTCCAATGGTATGGTTCCTGCGTTGTTATGTGGACTTCGCTATTCTCATAGAATTAGCGATTATTCAAAATTCGTAGTTATGGTATTTATTTATCCTTGGTGTGAACAGGCTTTTACAGTTTTCTTACAGTACTAGATGATGAAAAATCCCAAAAGTCATAGATTGCCATTGAAAATGACTAATTGTAACATGTACTTTCAATCTACATCCACAAGCTCTACATCAATCTACATCCATTGGTTCAGACCTGCAGCCTGTTTTAAATTGATTTTATTTTCTAAGTAATCAGATTGAAGGTTTTTCCATAACTGACATTCAAATAGGTCAAAGTTTCCATAGATAGATGAGCTATATATCTGTCTTACTGCAAGGTCTATGTAGCCATCAAATTATGACCTTTAAACTTTAAGCTTTTAACAGTATTTGTCAAGCCGACATGTTTAACGAACCATCCTTTTCTATTTCCAGTTCAACTCACTGTAAGTTCTGTCCAATATGATTCATATTTCAGTGCAGAAATTGAAAGAGCCATTTCCTACATTTTTTCAGATCCTGTTATTAGTGATGCACCAAAAATATTCAGCCAAAACGGCAAAAAAATAAAATAAAATAAATTCAGTTTCGGGCTAAATAGTTTTGGAGGACCAAAATCGTTGACCAAAGCATTGGCGTTTAATTGGTGCTTCTCCAATGATGCAATTTGACAGTGTCAGTGTCTATTTTGTGCACCCAACATGGATAAACTACAACAGGTAAACATGTCAGCATTGTGGATGCACCTCACCATGACCAAAAATGACGCTAGAGTAGAATTTATTTGGCTGAAATTTAGAGCGGCCCTCATTGCAAAAGAACTTTATGAGTGGTTTAATATATCAAACTGAAAACACAACACCCTGAACAGCATACAGGTTTCAATTACCCCAACTTTATTTTTCAACTATCTTTTATTTGATGCATAACTACCTGTTATTAGCTGCATCTTTAAGCAACTTCTTTTTTTATTTTTTTTTGCTGTTAACAGATTAGTTACATTAAAGTCCATAATGACACAACTTTTTGATTGTGTGATGAGTTGCATTAATTAAAGATTTCTCGCTATTGTCCATCTCTTTTAGTTGACTCACCCAGTCACCTTAAATGTCGGAGGTCAACTCTACACGACTTCTATCTCCACTCTTCAGCGTTACCCAGATTCCATGCTGGGAGCCATGTTCCGCGGCGACTTCCCCACCACGCGGGACGCTCAAGGAAACTACTTCATCGATCGGGATGGGACGCTTTTCCGCTACATATTAAACTTCCTGCGCACATCCGAGCTCACTCTTCCTGTCGACTTCATGGAGACGGACCTTCTGCGTAAAGAAGCTGACTTCTATCAGATCGAGCCTTTAATCCAATGCCTCAATGACCCAAAACCTCTGTACCCACTGGACACTTTTGAGCAGGTGGTGGAGTTGTCCAGCACTCGCAAGCTGTCTAAGTACTCAAACCCAGTAGCGGTTATTATCACGCAACTAACCATAACCACTAAGGTCCACTCGCTGCTCGAGGGAATATCCAACAGCTTTACCAAGTGGAACAAACACATGATGGACACCAGAGACTGTCAGGTGTCTTTCACCTTTGGACCATGTGACCACCATCAAGAGGTGTCTCTAAGGGTCCACCTCATGGACTACATCACCAAACAGGGATTCACGATTCGGAACACACGGGTGCACCACATGAGTGAGCGTGCCAATGAGAACACAGTGGAGCATCACTGGACTTTCTGCCGGCCAGCATATAAAGTAGAAGACTGACCCGTTTATGAACGTGGTGCCATTTCAAATGTGGTTGCTGCTGTTTCCAGTGTGATGTTTTAATATGTGGGTATTCCATTGTCAGTTGAGGCCAAGCAAAAAAAAAAAAAAAAGAACAAAAAAAAAAAGGGAAGGAATGAAATGTTCAAAATGAAAGCATCAGACCAATATAATATAAATACATTTTCAGATGATACTCAAGCAACTTTCAATAATCTATAAAACACCTTGACCATGTAAAAAAACAAACATTCCCCAGAAAATGTTTCAGGTATTCATTCATTCCATCAGATGAGAAATCTGTCAAACATTGTGCACTATGTGCAACATCAACATGTTAGTGTGCATGTATTTCTAACACATTCTTTATTAAATGTCCACATGCTGTACATGGAAATACATTTTACTGATTTGTTTCATTTCAGAAGGGGGAAAAAGCATCAATTGTCTCATTTTAGTCTCTCCTACTGAGAGTGATTGAACATATAAATCATGGAGAGACTCTTTTCAAAGTTAAATTGTTATTAAATAGGTAAATATTTATATATTTGCTTAAACACTTTTTAACCTTATGCCAGTAAGTGAGAACACCCAAAAAGACTATGAAAGGGACTTAGACGGTTCCCTCTCTTATATCAGATTTGGTAGAGTCCTGCCAGCGGACCAATTAGAACACACTATTGTTCATGACGTTTACGCCGCCATGTTTTCCTGATACATGCGCCAAGAAGATCAATGTTTAAGGGCACAACTGTTCAGATGTTGTATTCTAGCATTTAAAACTTCATTTTATTAGTTCATATTATTGCGCTGTGCTTTAGTCTGGTAATTGTGTTTTAAAAGAAAAGGATGTTTAGAAAAAGTCGGAACCTAAAATATATATTAAGTCTTGTTCCCGGAAAAAGACGATTTGGAACGTACAGATTTTTGCCCTTGTTCTTCTGTATCGGGGGCGTCATGGAGTGGATCATGATTAACGTGAGAATTGGACGAGAAACGTTTTGTAAGTATCAAAGTCAAATCTTATGTATACATACACGCCCCTATCTTTGAAGCGTTTCTGTGCATCATTCTGCGTCCTCATTGCGCAGGGCGCCCTGACAATTTTTGGTTTAATAAAACGTGAATGATGATTTACTGAAATCTTTAAAACAAAAACTTCTTAAAACGAATATGTCAGTGCCATTGTTTTGTCTCGAGATGTACCAGTAATGTTTTTTTTTTCTAAGGCATGTTTATTAAAACTATTTAATTAAACTAAGACCTAATCCTGGTTTAATCGAAGCCCAGTTGTGTAAAACCAGGCCTCGATGTCTATCATTGACTTTAATTACATAGAGTACAACAGTGTTAAAGGCTCACAGTTGACTTATAATAAATACCCTATGTATGTAGGCCTATATGAATTACTGTTTATTCTGTATACTATTGGTTGTTGTTATAGATAAGTGGTTACATTATTTTCTGCCTCCACAGATGATGTCTACAGAAGAAAACAATCGGAGAGGGAATACCAAAGCAAGATTGCTGAGGGCTTGATTGTGCTCACAAAGTCTGAAGCTAAATGAGATCATCACAACACACTGGAAATACATGATCATCATGATGAAGAGACTGAAATCAAAAACGCTTTGACACTTTTGCACACTTACACACTTTTGATATCAATCAAAAATGGGGATACTGTAATATATCAACTATAAAGCAGCTGTGACAGGGACTGCGTAATTTTGTGGACAGATGAGGTGCAAAAGACTGTGTTTCTGTACAGAAGGTTGCAGTTTTTGTATTGACTAAGATAAAGATGGTTATTTATGCAATAAAAGTTGTCTGTCCTGTGATTCTAACCAATACACTTTGGAAGCCTCAAGCCTGTTTCAACTACAAATCCTTATGAATCTCTATTGTTTTGAGAAAAGCTCTCATATTAATGACTTGGCATAAAATAATGAGAATCTTTGTAATTGTAATCAAAATTAGTATCTCAAAATAATGAAAAAGTCATAATTATGAGTTAATATGTCATAAATACAGGTAAAATTGTATAATTTAGTGTATTGTAATAAAAAATCTTGTGTATAATAAAATAATAATAATTATGACTTGGTATATCATAATAATGAGATACTTTCTTGTATATATTTGGCTTATCTCATAATAAGGAAAGACTAACAAAAACTTTAGTTAATGTCAAAAATATTAAAATAATAATAATAACATCTCATAATAAAGAGAACTACTCATATTAATGACTTGCTGACAAACTTTCTTGTAATGACTTTCTCATTATTATGCGATGTTAAGTCAGTTACAAGAAAATTATTATAATATAATTAGTCATGAAAAATGTTGTCAATATGATGAGAAGCTAAGCCATAATTATCAAAGCTTTTTTTTTACTTTTAAAATTATGGTCAGTTGTAGTGTAGCCTATAAGTGCCATCTGTAAGTAAGTTTATGAAGATAAAGTCCATCAAAGTCTGTAGGTCCAAAATTAATTTATTTACCAGCAATGGATAAAAGTCCCACTGAACATCGTTTTCCCAGACATATTGCCTCACATTTTACCTCAGTCTTATTTTGCAACTTTTACCTGCAAAAACTATTGCAAAAATAACAAAATGATTACACTGAATAAAGGTCAAGAAAATAGTCGTATATGCGTCTTACAAATGATGTAAAAACGTCTAAATGTGTGATTGCACTTAAAAGTCAATATTTTTTTTATTATGCTGTTAAATCTTTGTGAATGTGCTGTCTATCATCATCATAACAGCAGTTGCCAGCTGGACGACAGCTTAAGGAACATTTTCTTCTTCTAAGAGCATTACTTGTAGTGTCCAATCGGCAGAGATCTCAGACAGATGAAGCTGTTGGGATGCTGGGCCAGAGTTAACGGGTTTCCATCGAGCCGAACCTCCTGCATGTTGTACCTGATGTAGTGCGTGTTGTTTCCTTTGCAGAACGTGTCATCCGTCAGTGACGTTATGTTATTGTTCTGAAAACGATTTTAAAAGTATGCTTACTTGTAGGGACACACTTAAATAGCCTACTACAGTAAATATATTTAGACTATAAAGATGACCGTACATGTAGATGAACCACGCGCAGACTTTCCGGCAGCAGTGGGACGGCCTCCAGCCCGTTGTCTCCAAGGTACAGGTATGCCAGCTTGCTGAGTTTCTAATGCAAAATATGGACCCCAGTCACGATGAATAAGACAAACAATGTATTGATAAGAATTCTGAATCTTTATTTTATTCATTTTTTACCTTGAAAATGTTTGCTTTCACTCCTTTTGTTTTAAGTAGATTGTGATTGACATCGAGAGACATAAGTTTAGCTGGCAGCATTGGGAGTTTGACCAGCTTGTTCCCAGCGAGCGTTAGTTCCTCAAGCTGATCGAGTTTAGAAAAGGCGCCATCTTCTATCTCAGAGATGAGGTTGCCAGACAGGTCAATTCTTTTCAGCGTGGCTATGAAAACAACACAATATGGACGTATCATCCCAGCTAACAGGGAACGTTCTCAGAACTTTAGCTAACGTTCTTTCAAGGTTATCTCAAAGTTATGAACTATCCTTCCAATAACGTTAATAAAACGTTCGTTCAAAGTTCTGGTTAATGTTCTCAAAACAGCACAAACGTTATTTATATAGTCTATGGAGCGTTTTTTTTTTTTCCTGAGACGTTCATCTAACGTTTTTTAAATGTTACAATTTGTTTCAAAATGTTCAGCAAACATTCAGAGGTAACTTCCCATTATGTTTGAAGAATGATAAAATGAAATGTTCCCTGAACAGTCGCATGACCAAGAAAAATGTTTTTAAATCAATTACGTTGAGAACATTCAGGGAATCGTCTTTAATAATGTATTTATGGGCTACTTTAATGGGAATTTTAGAAAAACGTTCTTATATTAGAACATAATTTTGTTAGCTGGGATGGTACACAATTGGACATTCCAATGGGGGTGCAAATCAACATGAACATCTTTCTTATTTACTCACCCTCATGCCGTTCCAAACCTGTTTGACTTCTGTGGAACATAAAAGAATAGTGTTTTTTTGTCCATGGACTCTTAAAAATAAAGGTTCCAAAAGGGGCTTTTTGGAGCAATGTCATTTTTGGTTCCCCAAAGACCCTTTCAGTGAACAGTTTAATAATCTGGAGAACCATTTTCCACTAAAAAGAACATTTCATACAGTGAAAAGGTTCCATAGATGTTAAAAGTTGCTTAATGGAAAATAGATGCTAATAAAGAAATGATGTTTTATTAACAAAGTTCGGGAGGAACACGTTCAGATAATCTAACCAATCAGTGTGAGAGGAGGCTTATAGAGCCGTCTTACTTCTGTCTCATGAGAGTTTTCCAGCATCCTTCCGCCACCCCAACTCCTCCCTCTCGATTACTCCTATCCCAGCTAGGGATGGGGGGAGTACTCTGGGTTCAGGCCAGATTTCGAGCTCAGAGCCCTCTCCTCGGACAGCACGCCAGATACGCATATTCTGATTATATGTAAGTGTGAACTTGTGAACCTATAATTTTAAAGTCAATGAGGTCCAAATGTCCAAAAAAAAGAAAGTTACAGGGGTTTTTAGAATGACATGAGGGTGAGTAAATGATGACAGAATTTTCATTTTTGGGTGAACTATCCCCTTAAATGCACAAAACCTTCTAGATGTGTCTCCCCTTCTATACCAGTGACTCTAAGGGACCTTTCTCAGGTCTGTATGTCTGTTTGAGCCTCTTAAAATAGTCTCAAGGAAAATTTCACTCAGTTGCTCTGATTACATTGATCCGGTTCCAATCATTACACAGTGTGTTTTTGGTGGAAACACCCAAAAGCTTTTCTAGCATAACTTCTTACCAATATCAGCAAAGTCTTTGTTAGCAATTTTAGTGATTTTGTTGAAGCGCGCATAGAAGTACGCCGTTTCCTTTGGCAGTGGTGGAACTGTTGTCATATCAGGAGAAACCTCCTCACAATACACCGATCCAATTAGACACACACACATCAGGCAAGTAGGAAGTTCTGAAAAATAAAATGAAAATAGAAATAAATAGGCTAATTTTTGATCAAATGAATGCAAAATTAAAGTAAAGAATAAATACCCTTGTCATCTTTATCGTCTGCTCCTGGACTTTCCTCATCTTTATCAGCTGGACTATCATAGTCTGTGCTGAGAATGACCTTTTTCTAGAGTAAAGCAGATTACAAGAAAATGGCATTATTTTGTTTCCTCTCAATATCAACATGTTCAACCAGTTCGCATGCTATTTTGTCTTTCCCTGAGCTCATGAGTTCCCAGATAACTTGCCAATTGTGCTGCTTTCCATTGGACATAATCCCATTATGGTTTTAACAGGTTTTCCTTTGTACCTTTCTTAGAACAGATTTATGATATCTGGCATTCTGATTATACATACATACATACATACATATATATATATATATATATATATATATATATATATATATATATATATTCATTTTAGCCATCACAAACGTATATGTTAAGCAAAATTCTACTTTAACATGACAATGTTTACAAATTTCTGTATACACATGCATTATCAGAATTAAATTGTCATACCTTTGGTTTCTTGGCTTCCATGACAACTCTACTCTCTGAGATTGATTCTTCCTCATCTACTATTTGCAATATCCCTTTGTGTCTAGGTATCACTTTATTGGTTCTTGCCATATCACAAAATATCCATGGCACGGTCAGGAAAAAGAGTAAAATCCTCAGACCCATCATCTTGTGAGGAGAAACAGTTCTTGTCCTGTGTGAAGAGCAGCGCAGTGTGTCACAGCCTCTGAGTAAAATGAGACCTTTAAAGAGTTTCTCTGCAGTGACTGCCTGTGAACCATTAAAAAACAAGTCATGAAACTGGCCTTAACCCACTCTGTGCTGCCCTAAGGTTATTTAACGGATCACTCGCCCCCATTCCTGCCAAAATAAACTGTACTGAAGATGTTTTATTGATTGCTATAATCCATTTCATGTCCATATGCATGTGTTTTGAAATTGTGCTTAAAGGGAGTATAAAGTGGATAAAAACACTTGAAATTGATATATTTTTGCTGTCTTCTTGTGAATGCGCATGATCTTACAATAACTAATAATACCTGTTCCTCCCTTTAGTGATATAATGAGACATTTTCAGGGAACACTGGGATCCGGAAAATAAAGGAAAAATATAGAGGAGAAAGAACAGTTCTGGCTATGGAAATAAAGGATGGAGTTCAACAGGAAATTACTATTAGTTCAGGAATCTTGGACAGCATTTTTGAAAATGGTGAACTTTTAAAACTCGTCATGTGAGTTAAGATTGTGAAATGAGTGTGTTGTCCATCTCTATGTGACGTTCAAAAGCTTTATTGTTAGAAATTGTTTGGTAGGTATCAGGGGATGGATTGACAGAAGACGGAGAAAACCTTCTGTTCCCCTGTTTTTGATTAAGCCAAAAAGAATTCCTGATTTGGGCGAGAGAAATAACATCATCTTTATACTGGAAATGCATGACAAAGTGCTGTGAAATAGATTTCAAACATCATTCAGTTGATATGCTGAATGATATACATAACTTCACCTTCTTTATAGATCTCTATGAAGTGAGAAAGATCTGATGGCTTTAACAGTGATCCTCTGGGTTTAGAGCATTTATGGAGTACTGCCTGTTTTCATCAGAGGCATGTGATCACCTGGGAGAAGAATTAACCAGGTGTTCAAACAAATGCATTCCAAGACTTTAAAAACGCACTTCCTCGACCTCCCTCTGGGTGCTGTTACTTAACCTGATGGGACGTAGGATGGAAGTTGGAACCTATACAGACTAGAGTTCAACATACAGATAAACAAAAAGATCAGCAAAATTATTATTGAAGGCAAAGCGTCTTTGTGGCAAAGTCCGGATATTATTCTGCATGGTTTGCCTGCAGCTCTACCGACTGATGCATAATGGAGAGAGTGTGAACATCTCAACAGATGTGAGATATGAGGCGCTTAAAGGCAGGGTAGGTAGTTTTTTTTCAAAAAAATGTTTTCCCAAATTTGTTTAAACTGTCTTTATATACCAATACATAATTAAAATGTAAGTACTCTGAAAAGGAGAATATAAAAATCGAGTGTCTGCAGTCCTCTCAGGGCTGCAATAAACACAGCTACTTATTTCCATTCGTAACGAATGAAATGATTGGCTGGGCGACTGTCACTCTCCCTCGCTACCATGGCTACAGGAGCTGCCCACATGAGCGCAGCCGTTTGACTCGAGGACGGGAAGAGGCACGGAAGCTAGGAAGAATCACAATTATGGCAGAGAAAGAGCAGTCAAAATTCCCAGTACCTGCATATACAGTCAGCGAAGGCAAACAAGGCAAAAAAAAGGAAGACAGTATTCGAAAAGGCTATGACCAAAAAGTCTTTGGATAAAGCAAGAAGTCAGACGAGAGTCAATATCGGCCAACAGTGTTTTCATCATGCAAAACACCGTATATGTTATGAATCTTACACGAAATTCACCTTCATCACAGTGTAACTGATGGTACTGGGAAAACGTGTATCAATGCAACCTGTTTTTAGCTTTGCCTAGCTCGTTACCGAATCAAACTCAATATATTTTAAACTTTACCAGTATCGATATGCTAGCTTGATAGTGAGTACTAACAGCCATGTTAGTTGTTTATATTCATAATGATAAAGTTAGGTATTTTATTACATGTGATTCTGACATGATGTCACTACATGCGCTGCGCTCCTCTCCTCCGCTCGGCACTGGCAAACGTGTCCTCCAGCTGAGTGGTCGGCATCGCGCGTTCATGTGTTTTGGGGGCGTGGCTTTGGAAGGAGCCCAGAAGGGAGGGGGTGGGAGTGAATGGAATAAGTAGCTGTGTTTATTGCAGCCCTGAGAGGACTACAGACACTCGATTTTTATACTCTCTTTTTCAGAGAGACTTTTTGGTCATAGCCTTTTCGAATACTGTCTTCCTTTTTTTGCCTTGTTTGCCTTCGCTGACTGTATATGCAGGTACTGGGAATTTTGACTGCTCTTTCTCTGCCATAATTGTGATTCTTCCTAGCTTCCGTGCCTCTTCCCGTCCTCGAGTCAAACGGGTGCGCGCATGTGGGCAGCTCCTGTAGCCATGGTAGCGAGGGAGAGTGACAGTCGCCCAGCCAATCATTTCATTCGTTCCGAATGGAAATAAGTAGCTGTGTTTATTACAGCCCTGAGAGGACTACAGACACTCGATTTTTATACTCTCCTTTTCAGAGTACTTACATTTTAATTATGTATTGGTATATAAAGACAGTTTAAACAAATTTGGGAAAAAGTTTTTTAGAAAAAACCTGCCTACCCTGCCTTTAACATTTGGGCTTCTATCAGGTTAAATATATTAGTTAAGTAACAATTGCACAGGGCCCAACAGTGAAGATACCTGGAAAACCCTTTATGATGGAGCTTATGATCACGTTAAACCGCGGTCCTGACTATCTGTGGTCACAAAAAATGTCTTTCGAAAGAGTAGGGGTTTAACCCCGGCATCCTGGCCAAATTTGCCCAGTGGCCTCCAGTGTTGGGTAAGTTACTTTAAAAAAGTAATTAGTTATAGTTACTAGTTACTTCTCACAAAAAGTAACTGCGTTAGTAACTGAATTACATCATTACAAAAGTAACTAATTACCAGGGAAAGTAACTATTGCGTTACTTTAAAAAAAAAAAAAAAAAAAAAAGTTTAAATATGTGAAATAACTTGGATACCCCCAATATTAAATATGTTAAATGAATTAAATGGACACTAAATAGAACATCTTATTATTCTAAAACATTGTACACTAATCTACACTAGTTTAATGTTGCTGTGGGACAATGTGAGAGACACCTATTAACTTAAATATTAAAATATTATCACTACTATAATGGAACAACAAAACACAATCAATAGAACATTTAATATTTATTGCACAGACCATAACTGGCCAAGAATAAAGGCTAAAAATAAATCATGCTTCTTAAGAAATGTACCAAAAATAAATAAATAGTAATAAAAAAAATATACATACACTAGTGCATATAATTAAAATGATAAAACTCACACACCTTTACAACTGGTAGACATTCTGTATAGCCTACTTGAAGTATTTTCTTCCTCACAATAGTAAGTTTAACAAAAAGTGCTCTCAATATAATACTGAACAATGTACCAACATAAATAATAATAATAAAATATAACCTTTTGGGGGTTTATTTTTATAACCTACAGAGAACGTCATCATCAGAGGTTATTTTAGCCAAATTCTAGTCATGTTTGCCGCACGTGTGTTTGAACGTTCGAATGTGTTTGAATGTTTGAACGTTCCCTGCAGGTTATTTTGGAGTTTGTTATAAACTAATCAAAACATTGCATATGATGTATGCTACAGAGATTATTCTAATGCTGAAATGTGTAATTTATTTATAAATAAAGTATTTATGCTCGGACACATTCGGTCTCTGTCGTGCACTATCTAGCGCGTTCTCGGACACACTTGGTCTCTTTCGCGCACTATCGAGTGCGCTCGCGGCATTCGCCTCGCTTATGTCCAGTCCGGCGCATCATAAACACACACACCAGAGAAAAAACTTTGCAGCTCATATGGTTGAGAGAGAGCCTACTCGGATGAAAACCGCTTCAGTGATCTCAATTATAGTAACGCCGCATTTTTATTGACAGTAACGGTAACGGCGTTGTAACGGAGGAAATAGTAATTAGTTTGATTACTCGTTACTGAAAAAAATAACGCCGTTAGTAACGCCGTTTATTTATAACGCCGTTATTCCCATCACTGGTGGCCTCTGTCCATCATGGCCTATAATCATCCCTATGTACTCATTGGCTTGATAACTCTGTCTCCTCTCCACCAGTAAGCTGGTGTGTGGTGGGCGTTCTGGCGCAATATGGCTGCCGTCGCATCATCAAGGTGGATGCTGCACATTGGTGATGGTTGAGGAGATTCCCCCCTTCTATGTAAAGCGCTTTGAGTGCTGAGAAAAGCGCTATATATATGTAATGAATTATTATTATAAATGCAAAATATAAGTTCGTTTTGGCCTGATTTTGTTCGAACTGACGTCACATCAGTTTGTTCTTCTATTTTGCTTTAAGTATATTGGGGCCATAATTTGGGGTAAAAGGCCCTTTTAAAGTTTTCTTTGCTCCTAAAACACTATAAATAGCAACAAAATAACCACATTATCTTGTATATTTTAAATGTATAATTTCCTAAACACCAGTTTGTCATCATACATGTGTTATTTCATGACATTGTATTATTTATTTTCTGTTTTCATTTTAGTTTAATATTTAGTAATTTTGTCATGTGCTTTTGTCATTTTTATTTGTTTTTTAAGATATTTCGATTTGCCTTTAATTTATACTTATTTCAGTTTTAGCAATTTTCACCTAATAGTTTTTTAATAGTTCTAGTTTTAGTTAACAATATTAACACTGTTATGCATGGCAAATCTGTCCTGATTGATTCAGTAATTTTCTGAAATGACATTTGCTTCTGAGTTAATTTTTTAACAATTATTTTATGTAGCTGATGAGATTTTTTTTTTTCACTTTTAATGTTTCTTTTATTTTTTTACTAAACAAATTTTTACATAATTTAATAAAGAGGTTACATATAGTAAGTAGAAATGTTACTAATAAAATATAATGTCATATGTATTTGTCATGTCAAAATTGTGCCCGCATGGGCCTTTTGCCTTCATTTATCTTCTCCATTTATTTTTACACAAATTATGCTTTTCCATTAATTTTACATTACCCATAATCCAAAATTGTGCATGTGGACATATGTAGGATGCAACGTGTATGCTCCACATTCAGTTACTCCTTTAATTTTTTAAACAAGTGCAGAATTTACATATAGAAATATTTTCAGTTTCTCCTGTGGGCTGATGAATCAGCGGAGGAGGCACTTTTCGGTAGAGAACACAAGTGGATCCATCCTCACCGATCCGATAGGACACCTCGGAAGGGTCCACCCACAGGGTAAGCTCTATTGGAAGTGATTTGGAAAGCTGCTCTTGTGCAAGTCCAACAGCAGAGGCTGCTTTTCCTATGAGAGGGTCCATTTTACGGTTGATCCGTAAACATCTGTAGCCAGAGCCTCTGCAGGGAGCATGAGGAAACCAGTGCTGCCGATAGTGCTCTAGAAGAGAGGCATATCAGGTCAAACTGCATAATAGCTTGCATACTGAATCTTTAAAATACATTTAAAGCATTTTACTATAGTCACTAGGTTATTCAAAAGAATATTACTGATGCCATCTGTTTACATTTTATATATATATATATATATATATATATATATATATATATATATATATATATATATATATATATATATATATATATATATATATATGCATATATAATACTCGGAGGCGTGAGAAAAGCAGGTCGCCGATAGTGCTCTAGAAGAGAGGCATATCAGGTCAAACTGCATAATAGCTTGCATACTGAATCTTTAAAATACATTTAAAGCATTTTACTATAGTCACTAGGTTATTCAAAAGAATATTACTGATGCCATCTGTTTACATTATATATATATATATATATATATATATATATATATATATATATATATATATATATATATATATATATATATATATATATATATATATATGCATATATAATACTCGGAGGCGTGAGAAAAGCAGGTCAGATGTCTCACCTATCAGCGCATCAGTGAGTGTGTGTGTGAAGAGCTGCAGCTGATCTCCAGTGAGAGAAACACTGTTGCTGCTGCTCAGTAAACTACTGATGAAAGTAGCAGCGACTGACACCTCTGTTTTCATCCTATTTTCAGGAGAGCATAATTATGCTCCTCACGAAAAAGATACGAGCCGCAAAGTAGGCTACAGTGGCAAATAAAGATAAAGGATAAAATAAATCAAGGTAAATTACGTGGAACTCTACAAATTCAGTTATTTATCTTAACAAAATTGTAAATAACTCACCTGTAAGTTTTCAATGACACAAAACACTAAAAAAACCCCCCACTAACTTATGTGTTTGTAATTATAAATACCGACGGACTAAAACAGATATTCAGTTTAAACTAGAATATTAGCAACATTAACTGTTTGGAGGACGGACAAATATTACTGAGAGTAAAACTACAAAAGAACTTCCAAGACTGTGACGTCATAGGGCAGAATTAGCGCGCTTCTCTAGCGCCATCGCCTGACAGATCAGCAGTCACGTGTGCAGAGAGCGTTCTCAACCAGTGTGCTTGTGGTTTTAAAGAGTTAAAATACCCAAAAATGTTTTCATCATTTACTCACCCAAAAATGTTGTTCTAAACCTGTATTAGTTTCTTTCTTCTGCTGAACACAAAATTAGATATTTTAAAAATGTTGGCAATCAAATATACACAGTATCAATATCATATATATATATATACAGTATCTTATATATACAGTATCTCACAAAAGTGAGTACACCCCTCACATTTCAGCAAACATTTTAGAACATTAACATCTTCTCAAGGGACAATACTATATAAATGAGTGTGTGTGTGTGTGTGTGTGTGTGTGTGTGTGTAAATATATGTCTTGCACATTGACTACTCTAAAATATATCCAAGTTTATTTCCATAGTATTGTCCCTTGAGTAGATATACGAAAATGTTTGCTAAAATGTGAGGGGTGTACTCACTTTTGTGAGATACTGTGTGTATATATATATATATATATATATATATATATATATATATGAAGAGTTCAGATGCAAAAACCTCTAAGTGCCATCTGAAATTTTCTTCTAGAGTGATCATTTTTATAAAGCTTGTATATTCACTTAAATGACAATTAATAGGTAAATTAATAGGTAACTCTTCATATATATATATATATATATATATATATATATATATATGAAGAGTTCAGATGCAAAAGCCTCTAAGTGCCATCTGAAATTTTCTTCTAGAATGTTCATTTTTATCAAGCTTGTTTATTTAAATTCAGTAATTTCACTTAAATGGCAATGAAAATGACCTATTAATTGTCATTTAAGTTAAATTACTGAACTTAAATATACAAGCTTGATAAAAATGAACATTCTAGAAGAAAATTTCAGATGGCACTTAGAGGCTTTTGCATCTGAACTCTTCATATATATATATATATATATGAAGAGTTACCTATTAATTTACCTATTAATTGTCATTTAAGTGAATATACAAGCTTTATAAAAATGATCACTCTAGAAGAAAATTTCAGATGGCACTTAGAGGCTTTTGCATCTGAACTCTTCATATATATATATATATATATATGAAGAGTTACCTATTAATTTACCTATTAATTGTCATTTAAGTGAATATACAAGCTTTATAAAAATGATCACTCTAGAAGAAAATTTCAGATGGCACTTAGAGGCTTTTGCATCTGAACTCTTCATATATATATATATATATATATATATATATATATATATATATATATATATATATATATATATATATATGAAGAGTTACCTATTAATTTACCTATTAATTGTCATTTAAGTGAATATACAAGCTTTATAAAAATGAACATTCTAGAAGAAAATTTCAGATGGCACTTAGAGGCTTTTGCATCTGAACTCTTCATATATATATATATATATATATATATATATATATATATATATATATATATATATATATATATATATATATATATATATATTCTTTGCTAATTTTGAGAGAAAATCCGCAGAATGTATTAAAATAGTCTTTGTTGGTTATTTTTGTGATTTTAGAACTAAATGGAGCTGGTGACACATTTATTGCTAACTGAAAGCATAATCAAATTATCCAAAATATTTCATAATCAAACATGTGAGGGGTGGGTATGTGTGGAACTGTGAATAAAATGGATTCCAGATCTGATAGACAACTGTGCATTGCAACTCAGCTACTATGATGTTTTCTGAGGAATTCTCGGTGTGTTGATTATGTGTGGGCCAGCGCTTTATTTCTTTTTGTGAAGCAAGAGTTCGCTGAATAATGTGCAATATTGAATATTGCGCATGTATATTTATCTTACACAATAGGTAACTGCACAAGTAACTACATATTTCATAAGGAATATTTATTTTATTTATTTATTTTCTGTCTTTTTAATCAATCAGTAACTTTGCTGGAATTTGACAGACTTTTACACTTAGATTTAAAACCGTTAGACTATGTTATGTTTTCTGGGCAGCCGCAGACATTAATGCAACTTTACTTAAGCAACTATGATGTTGTCATATTGGACTGTTGACTAAAAGCAGTGCCCTAAACTGGAAAGACCTGAAAGACGAGAAGAGAGTAAAAAGATTATACACCACATAATTACGTTAGTTTTGCATGCAAATATATTGTATTTATCTCAATTGCAGGGTGTGTAAAGCCCCACACTCCTCGTACATTAGCAAGAAAAGCTCCTCCCTTGGTCCACGAATAGCAGAGGGTGTGTCCTCAGTCTTCCTGACTATAATAACACCAGTGAAAAAGTCTTAAGCGGCGAAACGGGAAGAAAAGAGAGACTTACATTGTTGAAGTGAAAACCCAGCACATTTCAAATGAGGTAAGGAAGTCTGCTTTTGAGTATATTAATATGCGACTCTTCCAGAGTTTGTGAACCTGTGGTTGCTGCAACCATGTTGTAGGCTACTAGGCAAATATAGGAAAGTTCTTTGGAGGAAAAAAAAAACTGTTGTAAGCTGTTAGAAACCTCTAGCACTCACAGATCATGTTTCAACCTGTTATCTGCAGTCTGGATTACTTCTAACAACAGCATAGGCTATTTACTTCACAAAAGGTTGCTAACCTTAAAGCAGACACATTCTGATGAATGACACAGTCTATCATTAGGTGTTAACTGTCGCAGGTCTCATCCTGAAAAGCAGCCAAAACTTTGATCAGAACATGATTAGGTCAGTCTTTCAATGGAAAATCTAAGTGATTTTGTGTCTCCAAATTCATCAAACCTGATGAATTGTCATTGTCTTTGTATGTTTTTACTTGTGATCGTTTCGATCAGTGACCTTTTTGGGATAGGAATGGGGAAATTAGTTAATATTTGACCAAAAAAAAATCTAAAAAGTTACAAAAATGAGAACTTTCCATACCACAAACCACAATCATATGATGAAGTATTACTCATCAGTTTCAGAATCACTTTTTCAATAACTGTAAGTCTGTAACAGTACATTCAAATGAGTTTATTTAGCGATATACTATGATAATTAAATATTAATTAAGGTATTTTATTCTCCATTGTCCTGCTTCTACATTATTTTTATTTGTTTGTACACTTCTGCAGTGTCTGCCTGCACACGACTCATCTATTCCTGTTAATAAAACATTTGAAGGCTGTTCTTTCCCATTGAATTGTGAAGCTATATCTACAAAGGTCTTTCTCTCACTCTTTACATGCAGGATGACCGGCAGACTGTTCCTCTTCACCTTCTTCGTCCTCTCTGGCTCGCTGACCTGCAATGGCTTCAGAATTTGTGCCTTTAATGTTCAGAGTTTTGGCGATTCAAAATCAGCCAATGCCATAATCATGAATTCTATATCACGGGTAAGAGGATGAATACTACAATGCTTTTTACTTATTATTTAAATATATAAAATATGTCTAAATGTGTACTGTTTTGTTCTTTCTTGCAGATTGTAACTCGTTGTGACATATGTTTACTCCAGGAGGTCAGAGATCAGAAAAATAAAGCCATCCCACGCCTGCTTGATGCAGTCAACAGGTAGACAATATGCAATATGAACTCAAAGTGTTACAAATCAGATTTAAGAGATAAGCAAATCTATAGTGCGAAAATGCTATTACGTTATATTTTGTTTCCAGGCTTAGTAGTAATGATTATGACTATGTGGCAAGTGAACGTCTCGGGAGAACACAAGCGTATCAGGAGCAATACGTTTTTGTTTACAGGTATGTGTTCAGCACTTCTGTTCTTTAGGACAGTATGTAAAGGCTAAGGATGCGCATGATATTGGGAAAATGTTTATTATCAGCTGATATTAGAGATGTGTTGATTTCTTTTAAAAGTTTCTTTTAAAATTAATGCATTACAATATTGCGTTACTCCCAGAAAAAGTAACTAGCTGTGTTACTTGCTTGTTTGTTTTTAACCCTAACCCAAATTCATGCCTGTACAGTAGAGGCAAACAAACCTTTCAGCTGTGCTGCCATTTTGATTTACAGAAGAATAGGACGCAGGAGAGAAAAGTTTGACGCTCTTACTTCAGCAATAAAAAATAAATAAATAAAAAAACACATGTGATGTTTATTCAAAGTAATTTTTGCTTATTATGGTTGAATTGGATCACAGAAGTTCAGCAGCAAAGACATTGGTTAATAAAGTCGGATTAAATACATATAGTATATTTGTGTAATTTAACATTTAATTGTTGCAGGTTTGCATTTCACTGTTTTTATTTATTTAGTGGAATACTGAATCTGTTTTTGTGCAAGTAAGCTGAGTTTCATCACAGTCTGCACACATTTAGCCTAAAACTACAATATCCATTATGTTTATACAGCGTATACAACGCCTCAACGTGTCAGTCAATACATGGGAAAACAAAGGAACTTATTTGTTAATAAAAAAACGTATTTTGTTGTAAACTCAAAAGTAATGCGTTACTTCATTAGTTACTTGAAAAAGTAATCTGATTACGTAACTCGCATTACTTGAAATGTGTCATCCCAACACTGTTTATCAGCATGCTCATTCCCCATATTTTTGCATTTAAATTAGATTTGCTGTCATCTAACACTCAGTTAAAGTTATTTAAAACATAATAATTTAATGATACCGTCTTTAGCAAATCACATGTGAAATCACAATGAATATACACTATATTTTTATAGTGTACATCATGTTGTGATGCCTAAATTCACTTGTAGCATTTAAAATGATAGGTTTTAGCACTTAATGTTTTATTTTTAAGTTAATTAGACAAAATAGCTTAGATTTTGAATATAATAATAATAATAATTTAATAAATAATATGTTTATCAGTTATCAACCATAAAACGTATTATTATTATTTTTTTTTTTTATTGGTGCATCCTTAGATAAGGTAGGGTGTTGTTAATATTAGATATTTCTTAATGAGAGGTAAGGTACATGCCTTGCTGCGTTACTTTCATTAATACAAATATATTCTTGATCACCACAACTGTTTTTTTTGTTTTGTTTTTTTGTTAAGGCCTTACAAGATAAGCTTCCTCATTTATTTTTTCCCCTTCATACAGGAAAAGCACAGCAAAGCTGATAAAGCAGTATCAGTATCCAGATACGCAGAAAGGGGATGTTGATGCTTTCTCCAGAGAACCCTTTGTGGTACATTTTCAAGCTCCTAAAACAGGTCAAATTAAAAAAAGGAAAACTTGCTCACTGAATTTATTCTGACACATCATTGTAAGCTGAAGTTTGATGATTTTTAACATGATCTGATAATGTCTCTATTAACAGTGGCCAAGGAGTTTGTCTTGATTCCGCAGCACACTACTCCTTCAAATGCCACCAAAGAGATTGATGAACTTTACGATGTCTTTGTGGATGTCAGAGAGCGATGGAAAATTGAGGTGTGATGATGGATTTCCTGTATTATATTGAGCATCATTTCTTGAGATCAAGTCTTAAACCTTGCATTTTTGTCATCTTGCCAGAATGTGATGTTCCTTGGGGACTTCAATGCAGCTTGTGGTTACGTGGCTAAAAAGAACCGTAAGAACATCAGGCTCTTATCTGACCCGTCTTTCATCTGGCTGATTCAGGATCACGTGGACACTACGGTGAAACAGTCGACTGACTGTGCATACGACAGGTATGCTAGCAAAATGTTCATTTTAACATAAGATGCTTATGATTTGCATGTAGAGATGGCATAATGATTCATATTTATGGCTACAATCTACAGAATTGTTGTGCATGGAGAGCCATTTCTCAGAACAATTGAACCTCTTTCAGCACAGCCGTTCAATTTTCCCAAGGAATTACGTCTTACAGAGGCTCAGGTAAGCCAAATTCAGCATTTACCATTATTTTGTGCATTTTCATGTCACTGAACTTCGAATTGTCTGTTATAGGCTTTAGAAGTAAGTGATCACTACCCCATCGAGGTGGTCCTCAAGACTCAGAAATCAGGGGTTTTCACAAGAAGCAGCAGAGCATCACGTCTTTTTCCTACAGCGTTTGTGCTGAATGTCTTCCTGCAGATGATCATATGAACACAAATCAACCACAAGTGGACTATTCAATTCACCTAAATGAAGTGAAGACTTTACTTTGCTGTTACACAGCTGCTTTAAACTTGAGCTCATAGAGCCACAACTGCATCTTCAAAATGTGTTGCTGATTAGTGGACGTGATTAAATATTTTTTAATAGCTTCTAGAAATTGATAATCATGGAGGACTGGCTCAGGTTGTATATTCTTGTCTTTTGTTTTGACATAAATTAGATTTCTCATTTATTCATGCAAGTTAAATATTTTCATTTTTGGAGAGGATTTTATTTTTGTAATAAAATGACAAATACACAGTTATGATTGAGTTGTTTTCTGTTCACTTGTTTCACATTTGGTAATTGGTTTTCATTAGACATTTTCTTAGGTTACACCATTTTAAGGTGATATAATATTAAATACATGTTCTTGTTACATTTTGGTTTAGGATCGTTGTTCATAATTATGCATAAATTACTGTAATTACTATAGCAAGTACATTTGTGACAAACTGAGAAATCAGCTGGCTGAAAGTTATGGTCCGATAAAACTTAAAACAATGACAAGGCTAGACAGCCAAACACCAAATTCCCATCAAGAGAATCTAGAACTTTAAATATTGATTGTGATGTTAATCCTGAAGAAATGGCTTTTCAATAAAACCAACTGTATCTGTATTTCCAAAAATGTTTGTTATTCCCTGTATATAGTTCCACACAATTACACTAAATGTACTAAACTACTAACAAGTTCAAATGCAAGCCAGAAAAAAAACGAACAAAATAACTTTGTAAATCAAAGAATGGACTTTATTTGTGGTCAATAGAGCCTTGGTTCACACAGATGCAATGTGTGTGGTGCTTAGTTGGCGTGCAGGGCCTTCCAGCGGCTCAGGGGTCCATGGCTGGGGATGTATTTCACCCCACAGCCGTCGGGGATCAGACGCTTCTCCGCCAGCATGTCATCAAAGTCAGTGGCGTTGAACTTTGTGAAGCCATACTTCTTGGAGATGTGAATCTAAGGAAGGAGAATATAGACAGTCAGCAGACCACTTTTACACAGTTAACACCTAGACCAGTGGTTCTCAAAGGGGGGAGGAGGGGATGAACCTAAGGATGAATTCACTTCTAAATGGTCAAAAGGTAATTCTACCAAAAATAAGCAATATTATGTCTCTGTGGTCCCTTAAAAGGGCCCAGCACTGCACAGCTAGGCTCATACACATCCACAGAATTACTGTCTGCAGCCTTTGCACACCACACAAGTACAGACAACCTGTCTAGTCGGCTTAATAAGCTGCAGGTAAGAGTCAGTTCAGACATTCAAGTGCGTAAACAGCGGTTGGCGCTCTGCCTGTATAAATCAGCACAGAACGCCAACTCCACTGCATTTTTCATCTTCAGACCATTGACTTCGCACCAACTGAACAAGCCTGACATAGAAGTTTCTCGCCACAGAAAAACACTTCAGTGGACAGCATCACACAAGCAGCATAGAAAACGTACAAGACTCATGAGGTGCCGTCAAGAGCACTCAATGCAGCCACTGATATTGTTCATACAAAGCATCACTGAAATATTTACATTTTTCGATTTACACAAGTTATGTTCTGATCCATTATTCTCTTATATTTGTGGCATTAGGAAGTGAAACTATTGCAGGGTTTTCAAATTTTCTCTTCACTTTCTATGATTTTAGACAAATGATCTAGTATTCAGGGATGGGTTTGCTTAAGGGAGCGTCAGATTTTTATAAAGGTTTAGGGAGTGGGAACAATTTGAGAACCACTGACCAACACATTTTTCAACTTCATTTTAAGTACCTTCTGACGGCCAGGGAACTTGAACTTGGCTCTCCTCAGAGCCTCGATCACATGTTCCTTGTTTGAGGCCTTTGTGCGCACGGACATGATCACCTGGCCAATGCACACACGGGCCACTGTGCCCTGGGGCTTACCGAAAGCACCACGCATACCAGTCTGGAGCCTGAAGAGAAGACGAACATTAAGATTAATTTACACAAAAATGGCCAAACAGAAATTCTATCAAAAATAAGCAATGTCTCTGTGGTCCCTTAAAAGGGCCCAGCACTGCACAGCTAGGCTCATACACATCCACAGAATTACTGTCTGCAGCCTTTGCACACCACACAAGTACAGACAACCTGTCTAGTCGGCTTAATAAGCTGCAGGAAGGAGTCCACACACACACTCACCTATCAGCTCCGGCACAGGATAACATTTTGTTGATGCGGATGACATGGAAAGGGTGCAGGCGCACACGGATGTGGAAACCATCTTTACCGCAGGTCTTCACCATGTACTTGTTGGCGCAGATACGGGCAGCCTCAAGAGCTAGACAACAAATTGCAAATTAAAGAAATTAAGACCATGTATTAAAAAGTGCTCTATGAAATGGGCGAATATTATAAGATATGAACAACAGCATCATAGATGCCTCACCTTCACTGGACAGCTGCTCATACTCATCAGATACCATGTGACCGCACATGGGGAACTCATCCACCTTAGCCTTTTTCCTGCCCAAGTCGAAGATCCTGATCTTAGGATCTGAGTTTGAGAAGGACATGCTTAATCAGAACAAATCTTGAACTATATGAATGTTCATATTTGATGAAATCGAATTGATTAATAGTTATTGTCCTAAATTCAGGGTTCCTACAACTCTGGACTCACAAATTTTCAATTTTTTTACGTAACATTATTTATACTATAATGATTTTAAAAAGCAGATGAATTTACTACTAAACTTTAAATTAACGTTTGAATCATTCCAAACTGTCATTATGTATTGGGAGTTATTACAAGCAATTATTAGCAGATGCATTATGAGCTTAAATTTTACAAAGTATAATCATTACAGAAACTTCCATGACTTAAGACTTTTTCAGGCCCAGAAAATGGTATTAAAATTCTTCTGATATTGTCTTCCATAACTTACCAGGAACACCTCGACAGAAGCGGGATTTGGGGTAAGGCTTGTTCTTACAGTATCTGTAGCTGCAACAGATAATTGACAATTAGCAACTCAAAACCAAAGTCTCTTGCCAATCAGGGTAAAGAGGTCTGCTTAATCACCATAGCATATGCCTAGTTAATACAAGTACAAAAACGAAATATATATAAAGCAAAACATCCTGTCACATTCGTAGATTGTAAATTATACAACTACAAATGCAGCACATAGCTAAATGTCAACAGACAAGAAGTGTTTAGCGCTTATTTACAAGCTTCATATTTAATGATGATCCGTTTCAACTAACCAATAATGTTTATCAAGCATTTTAATAGAAGAAAAACTTGTTTTAAGAGCACATTCGGGTTAACAGCATTAAGTAGCCCGTCACTGCTGAAAGAGGCCGGTGTGCTGCACATGGTTAGCGGGCCCTGCCATTTTCAGTACGGCCCATTCTTAAAACACTAAATTCACAACTTACCAACGGGCTGGACGGCGGCCCATGGTTGCGATCTGTAATATAGGCAATAACAATAGTTTTAAAGATAAATTGTTTTATTTATAAGTGAATAAACAATGTGTTTTTCCAAATTTCTACAGAGAGCGACGCAACGCGCTCTCACCACGCACTCACCTAATGGTGGAAAGGAAGAAAACTGATCTTCCGCTGCGTCATAATGCACCGCCAGAAACTACTTCCGGTATTAGTGACACATTTTTACTGTCTATACTTAAAACATAGTTTATATTCTAGTTTAAAAACAACAACAACCGAGTAATGCATATTAATATAAGCGTGTAGAAGACAACTTATAGTTAGTCCCTGTCTGTGCTCAATATCAACTGGGAAGTAGTTCTGCGCTCGCTCGTGTAGCTGGTATTTGTAGTCCATGAGTTTGTACCAGGAGCGTAGCTTTACGGGTTATATTCTATTACTACACGAGCTATAAAGGAGATTTTAATATAAATATATATATTTTCCCTGACAGCATTAGCCTACTACAATAATCTCTTGTGTGAGTCTTATTTTCTGTCGACTGTTTAGAATGACCGATTCGAGAATATATACAACAAACTTAACAAAAAGAGAGATAACGTTACATAAAGGTGGATATTTACCCACACGCAACTGAAATACAAATCTTCAAAATGCATTCCTATCATCATTCAGCCCTGTGTTTGAAGCATAGACTGTAAAAAATAGTGTGAAGCTTGTGAATGCCTCTACAGGACAGGGAAAGGCATTTTCCTAACCAAAAGAGTATCAAAAACAAACAGCACACGAAATCAATTCAAGAACAAAAAATGCAATGACTTTTACACGTTTTTCCGATGTTTTCCTTGTAAATACAGCAGTAGGCCTACATGAATTGCAAAAGCCTACCATGTTATCAAAGTCGTAGCCTATTACATAGTAGGCTGGCACACAGACACATTATGCTAATTTTTAAAAGGTAAGTTTGGGAAACTTGGGGAACTCATTTTTAAAAGGTAAGTTTGGGAAACAACACAACTAGTGCTGTGCTAGCTGTGTTGTGTTGAAACTTAACTTTAAGTTCCGTTCATTTGCTTGGTAAAACGTTAGCTTGTAGGCTAAGATATGTTTGCGTTACAGTTATGCAGAATAAAAAAAAAAACTAATGTAATAATCGTTTTGTGAAATTAATTGTATGATTGTTGTTGATGTCGACGCATTTCACTATAGAACAATTCTGGAATCTATCACGGCAAAGCATATCTGAAACACAAGAGGGCGACAAACACCTTCAAATTTGGATCAACTGCATGGTTGCTCGCTCCACATTGTCTCGAGGGAGCGCTGTTGCTTTGTGCTTCTCCATTTCGGATGTGGTAATGATAAAAATCCCTCCTGCACACTCCTAATTTTTTTTAGAGAGGAATGACCTCACATCTCTGAACTGTGGATAACGAGGACCAAATGCTCGGGTGGTCATTGGATCCCATGAAATCTCAAATGTTTGTTCATATTTAATGTGAAAAATGGTGTGACATTACAAAAATCCTCCTTCTGCTCTAACATGTGATGGAAATGTAGAACATCAGGTCAGATGTAGATCACAAAAGCATCCATCATGTAAGCACGACCAAGGGGAGAGATTTTGTTCAGGCTTCAACAATATAATTTATAATCTAAGGAAACATCCACTCTATCTGAAGCTGAGGCCAAAGCTCTGTGAACAATCTGAAATATTCCTCTGGTCTCGCTCTGAGTTCTTCAACTAACTGGGGCAAGCACACATTCTTACCTTAGATGGGGCTGTGCACAGGTCAGGCCAAGTCAAATCTGCCTCCTCATTTATTTGATCTCATAACTCTGTTCCAGAGTCAGTCTAGACTGACCAACTCCCACAGCAGCCCGGAGATACGGAAATAATTGATCTCTAATAATTAGGCACGGCATAGGTATACAAATAGATAGCTTTAGCCCCCAAAAATAATAATTTCAAGAACAAATTTGGGATATTTATTCATTGATGTTCTCTTAACATATTGACATATATAGTGACATTATTATGATTATTTTAAATACCTTTAACTGATTAAATCGATATGTCAAGAACAATTTGAACTATTGATTTCCTCTTGTAAGCTACATGCTTGATGAATCAGACAACTGTTGCAGGTTTGTAATTTATGTAACAAAACACAAAAATCTTTTCAAGTAATGTTAACAACACACATTTTTTCGCTCATGAATTGAAATTGAAATTCGCAAGGGAATCCATGTTGAATTCTGCTTTGGCTTAAAAATGAACTATTAGCGTACATAAGCAGCTATTTAATGGGATCACGATTCGAATATACAAAGTAACTAACAGTGCTTGTTATCTATTGTTATGATTTTATTTATTGTTTAAACCAAATTTGGTTTACATATAGCATGACAAAAATTGAATGTTTTTGTACTCATTGGTGTATATTCAATGCAATGTTTTTTTCTTCTATAGCTGCAGTGTTTTAGTTGCCCTTGTGGTTCTCTTCATTTGCATATGAGACTTTAGTGATGGTAAACTCACTCTTTATAAGGGGGTCTTTCCTTTCAGTGAACCACAAACTAGGTGTGGGTCTTCAGATACCACACCCAAAGTTTTCACACATCAGTGTAGAAGAGTTGCATGGGCTCATATGATGCATCAGCTTTTGCTTACAAGGAGAATGAGGTTTCACATGCCATTGTGTCTTGGCCTTGCACAGGTCTTGCACAGTCTGCATGTGCAGTTCTTATGCAACCTTGTGTATATGTGCATGTATGTGCATGGTTAAATGTGTGTGAGAAATGTGAGAAGAAGAAGAAAATGAAGAAGAAAAGAGAGTGGATCATAAAGTTAAAGAGGAATTAAAAACTATTTGAGGAAAGGGAGAACTACATGAAAAAGGGCTGGGTCGGACATTACTCATTACCCATTACCCCTGTGTAAAACAACATTGACTCATGTGGTTTACTGCTTTTAGATGGTTTAAACTGGTCTGGTTCCCCAAACAGACCATGCTGGTGTTAAGCTGGTTTAGCTGATTGGCCAGCTGTTTTCCCAGCTTGACCAGCAGATCTTCACCCCCCCCCCCCCCCATGCAGCAGGACTTTTAAAATATCATTGTTGGTGTCCATTTGAAGACATGATTAATCGTTTGATGATCTCTTAGATAATGTTCTATTTAGCTATGTGGAAAAGTCTTCATTCCTGCAGGGACTGAATGGCTATACTGTGATGATCTCCCCAATGAGTGATTCAGGGGAATGGCTTGTTTTTTTTATCTCAATCCAAAGAAATGAAGTGTAAAGACATTGAACACAATTGATATTGTGCAGGTCGATGTTTGGAACATGGTATGAATGTAGTGTCGCAAAAATGAGTGTTTAGTTACCGATGCTATTGCAAAAATCCTATTCACTGACAGCCATTACTGGATTTATTTAGTCTGATAATATAGTGGGGTTGGTGAGATAAAATAAGTAAAAAAAAACATGTTTTAACATATAACCAATTGTCATGTTTTTTTTATCCAACATGCCCCCCCCCCCATCTATCTATAAATTACAGGAACGTCTGTCTGTCTGTATGTCTGTCTGTCTGTCTGTCTGTTAACCGCATATCTCTCGAACCGTTAGTCAGATGGATTTCAAACTCGACAGGTGTCTCGCCACGGGCACGAGTAAGTGCAGTGCCAAGTTTGACGTTGTTTGGATGAGAAATGCTAAAGATATGGTTAAATATATCATTTTTAGAAGGTTGTGGTTTAAAAATAAACATTCTGACATTAGAGAGTTGTATCGGTCAAAGAAGCCCCAAGAAGGTTGTGGTTTAAAAATAAACATTCTGACAATCTGTCAGCTACACTGTTTACTTCTGAATATTATAGTTTGGTTCCAAAATGTGATAAATCCATTTTGATTAATTTGAGTAAAAATGTGTTTTCTTTACCAAGAAACCAACAATTACTAAAAACACACACAGAAACTGATTTTGCACGGGCACTTTGCACTGCTCCCTGAATCGGCATGCTTATTCATTTGTGGATGTAAACTGAATCTATATGTTAGCTATGCTGTTTACTTCTGAATATTATATTTCATTCTGGTGCGCTTAACGTTATCACTTCTGTGTGTTAATATAGCCTATGCTATTCACCATCTAAACATATCCTATTCAATGCGTTCACAGTCTCTTACACGGGCATCATTTGTAGTTGCCTATTCACAAACTGTTTGCTCAAGCATAGCTTTTTCTCAGAGTTCACTGTGTGCTTTCTACCATGCACAAATAAAAATGTCACTGAACTTTTGCTGTGTAATTGTAACAATGAGCATTCAATCACACCAAACCAACAATTACTAAAAACACACACAAAAACTGATTTTGCATGGGCATTTTGCACTAGTATTATTTTATTTAAATATGTATCGTTATTATAATGATATAATCCTTTTAATTATGAAAAACAAAAGAGACAAATAATCAAAATGTGATATGCTAAGACTAGTGCTGTCAAATTAATCCCATCTAATATAAAACTATGGAAATATATAATGTGTGTGTGTGTATGTACACACACACACACACACACACACACACACACACACACACACACACACACACACACATATATATATATATATATATATATATATATATATATATATATATATATATATATATATATATATATATATATATATATATATTAATCGATTTGAAGGCACTGGTTAAAATATAGCAATTTTTTTTTTCTTCAAAACTTATTCTAGACTTTTCCATTTCCTTAGAAAGACAAATAGAAAGATAAATTTGATGAGCTGGCATACCACACCATAGCATCACCTTAAACAGGAAGTGAAAATATATCTGTTACTAGGGTGATGGCCACAAGTTTATAAATAACAAAAGTCAGAAAAGCCCGCAGCTACGGCATGACACATCATAAGTTTTCCGTCTGCCATTCTGTAGAAATCACCAAAAACAGAACAATTCCCTGCATTCCCGTCTCCAGGTTACTGATGTGTGGAGCGAGTAAACCTGTGCTGACATGTCAACTACCATAAACATGAGATCATGCGATGTCATCCCGGGTCAGTTAAAAGCACATGTCACAACGGGGTAAGAAGGGGCCCTGTCTTCAAGTGTCATTTATTTTTGTTCAACTGGGATGGCAGGGAAAAACTTCTATAATTCACCATGCTGTGCTTAAAATAAACAACACAAAAGACAGTGCATGGTTAAAAAAAAAAAAAAAAAAAAAAAAATGTTTGCGGGTTTCTTCAATTATGGGCTCTTTTTGTCCCTTTTGGATGTTTCACATTCTCACTAGTTTAACTGATTTGCCTAACAGCATTTTATTTTTATTTTTTAGAAATGAATACTTTATTCATCAAAGATGAATCAAATCGATTAAAAGTAACAGTAAATATGTATATTTATTAATGCTACAAAATATTTCTGTTTCAAATAAATCACAGTTTCCACAAAAATATTAGCAGCACAACTGTTTTCAAATTTGATAATAATCAGAAATGTTTCTTGAGCAGCAAATCATCATATCAGAATGATTTCTGAAGGATCATGTGACACTGAAGACTGGAGTAATGATGCTGAAAATTCAGCTTTGCATCACAGGAACTTTAAAAAAATATATATATTTAGTTTTTAAATATTTCATCTCAGCTCTTCCCTAACACTGTTGTCCACATGGTAACGAAGTACACTAACTTTTGATAAGTGTCATACTTAGTGTCATACTTGTTGGTTGTAATGGAAATGACAAGAAACTTAAGAAACGTCATAATTTGTATGAAGCTAATTATAGACATCATATCATAGTTGTAAAATATAATAAAGAATGTTGTTAATAGACAGATTGTCTCTTATAGATTAAAACTAAAAGTCTGGGTCAGCCTACTAATATATATATATATATATAAATTTTTTTTTTTTGGATAAAATATTGGGACGTAAAAGTACACATAGCAGAAGAAACATCCTTTAAAGAGGGACAATATACAAAATATATGGAATGTAGGCCTACATGTATACATGTATATTGTGATTTGCAGACGTGTAAATGTGTGTGTAAAGAGGCGAGTGACTGTGTCATGGCATGGGTGGTTAAAACCTTAAACGAAAAGAAACAATCTAAACACCAAAAAAAAAAAAAAGACAGCGCAGTATAAGAACAAACATTGCTCTCCATTGTAACCTGGTTCTTGGTGTATGGAATTGAAATTGTGAAATTTAGACAGCTGAGCCAAGTGTTACTGCTCATTGCACAATGATTTGACACGTAACAGGCATGTCTATATTCTGCTCTGTCTTGCATGTTCCCTTTATAAAGCAGCTTTATTGTTTAGCAAGGACACAGCGTATAATCCTCAGTGATGCACGGATAGCTTGATATCTGTCAGTTGTTTAACACATCATCCTCCTGCTTTGGAATCCAAATTATGAGTTACAGTCTGTCTGGATTCTTGTCTAATTTCTAAATTGCAGTTTCTCACTCTCATAGGCTCTCAAACACACATGAGCGGAGTCTGTTGGGGGGGGGGGGGGGGGGGTAGACAGTCTGAGGTCCACATGTGGTGAACCAGATAAACAAACACTGCCAGCACTGCCATCTTCCACTCAAAAGTGACGTCATTATTTATCTGCCTCAAACATCTGCTTTGGTTATTCAGTCCAGATGCAGGTATAAAAAGGGTGTCACTGTTTCATGCAGCTTCATTGCAGTGTGATGTAATGTGTGTGCACACACGTGTGTTCTATAAGAGGTTATGTTATTAGATGAGATTATGTAAATTGTGTCATAATCATGATATGCACAAATATACAGCCTACTAATTCAGATTTCAGATCTTCTCATATCATGTCTTGTGGACAATAAAAGAAAATATACAACTATAAAATAAAAATATGTTTTTAAAAACTTATTTTTATTTACTTATTTTATATTTTTATTTATATATTTTTTATACTTTTTTTAATTAAGAAGTTGCTCATATAGCCTACTCAAAAAAAGTAGACAGCGCGAGATAGCAGCTATGTTCTCGACCTCCTCCACATTCCTCCTCCCAAATAAGGATAAGGTTGCTGAAAACACACTCTCTCTCTAACCCCTTCTTTTTTTTTTTTTTGCTTGTTCTTTTTTTTTCTCACTCCCTTTCTCTCACTTTTTTAGGACATAACATTCTCAAATAAACTGGTGCAAATGTGCAAGCATTAACAAAGATTCTGGCATTTACTTTGGTTGATGTTGATGTTGTGTTGATGCTGTTTCTGATTAGGGAAGCGTGTGTACAAGTGAAGCAGCACAGGAAGGATATTTTTGTTATTCCTCTGAGGTTTGGATGTGTAGTTAGGCATGATGAGAAGAAGCGGTGGATATGGATAGGGGTCTTGAGGCTCTGACATTAGCTTTGCAGGGCCCAGCAGTTTACTTGAATGTAGAAGTTAAATTCTCTACACAATTCATTTCTAATACCAGGGGCGTAGAAATGATTAAAACATTTATTCAAACTTAATCATTATACCTGATCATATTTTTTGGGTGGGACTAAGACATTCTGATGGCACTTGTGGCCCAACGGTTAGAGAGTCAGACTTGTAACCTGAAAATCAAGGGTTCAAATATCGATAGTGGCAGGAGAAAGTGGGGGGAGGGAATTAACTCTTCCACCCTCAATACCTATGACTGAGATGCCCTTGAGTAAGGCACCTAAACCCCAATTGTCCACTCTTTCTACACCTTACATAAGTAGGTGACGACAAGTGACTGCATTTATGAGTGATTCATTGAATCATTAATTCAATCAACTTGTTCAAATACACTTGGAGGAACAAAACAAATGTCTGTCTTTTTGAGTGAATCACTGAATCATTCACTCAACCTTGTTTCACAACAAACTGATTCATTAGGTAATGGAACAAAATGTCTGGCTGCTTTCAAAAGATTAAACATGCTGCTTTCGGAGGACGCATTCCAAGAAAGCATCAGGGCATGTCCGAAACCAATGTTAGCTTCACTTCCTGTCTCCTGAGATACTTTGGTCGATTTTATAGGACAGCGTAGATGTATCCTTCACTGCCTTTGATATCCCACAATTGTCACGGTGAGGTCCAGATGATGATGAAGGAGAGTTCAACAATCCTGTGCTTTCCATTCTGTGACAGTTGAGCTAAAAAAATTAATATGGTATCTGCAAAGTTGCATTTAGTTAGAACTAAATTGTCCCACTTTTTTGAGCATAAAAGTATAATTTTAAGTAAACTTGAAGTGTCACAGTAGTAAACTTTGAGTAGGCTACAGAACTAGTTTACAAATATACTTTTTTTAGTTTGTAGGCTACTACAACTAAGTGAACTTATAGACCTTATGCACCAGAGAAACGAGGGCGCCGCCATCTTTAGAATATTGTCTTTGAACTTCCGTTTTTGCAGTCGCTCTGTATATTCCTATGGCATTGCTGTCCAGGAGTAATTAGCTTTTGAAGTGGATTTACTTAATATAAAGTTAACAAAAGTTAACGAAAGTTATCACGAGGATTGTAATGTTTAAACCAGATGTCTTAACAAATGCCAGTAGACCGGGAAGATTTTAAAACGAGCCGTTCATTCATAAATACGCAAGATCGCTGTGAAAATAAAACCGGAACGAGCGCAGCGGTGAAAAGGGGCGGGGCTACATAAGGTCTATAGCTATACTGATAGTGTAGTTAAATATTTGTAGCAAATTTTTTAGTATACTCTCAGTAAACCACTAGTTTAGTAGATTCATACTGCAAGTATACTTCTATGTTTTCTTTAAGTTAGCTTATAGTTTACTATTTATATATTATTTTTGAACTTTAAGTATACTATGTTCCTATTTAGGTATTCATTTTTATATTTGAAATATACATTTAACTGTGTATTGTAATTTGTGTGATATTGCTTGATTAAATAAGTTCTTATTTAATTTCTACTCAGAAATAAGCATCGTAATAATCAAATATTCACTAACTATTAAAATGAACTTAATTTTATAAATAAGTAAAGCTTACTTTAATTCGTTCTCCTTCAATGATTCCCAAATTGTTTGGCCTTTGACCTAAAATATTTACTTGAAACACAATCTGAGATTTTAAGTTAATATTTAAATAAACACATTTCTATTTTAGTTATGATTTGTTTTAATTGTATTATGGTTTAATTAATTACTTACAAACCACAGTTTATTCTAGATCATCATATGAGATTAAATGTGCCTTGAAAGCCTGTCATACCAAAAAATGCATTGACTGCTTAGTCAATGCATTTTCTGGCTCCCCAGGTTCTTCTCATAAGCTTGCTGATGTCAGGATTAAACACCAATCCTTTACAAGCCATTTTCAAGAATATCAGTGCTTACTATAAGCATGCATCCACAGTATGTCCAGATGAGGTAAGTTTACTTGATTCTGCCATTGAGTAAGTGAGTGTGCAAAAGCACATTCCTCTTCTGTTCAGCAAACATCAGACCTCTTTCCTCACTGCAACTCTGAAGGCCCACCAATCCTCACTCTGCAGGGGATCATCATTCTTTATTTTAGAGCAAACAAGTGATGTCACATGTAGCCGGCCAGTCCACCAAAAGGAAAAAATTACAGCTACCGGTCAAAATGTTTATACAGTCTTTACACGGCATCATGATTTTAGGGTTGTTCAAGGCGTGGCTGAAATAATCTATGCACAGAGATTTTCATGATGGAGGGTTGTTTAGATCTCTGTGAGAGCAGATCTCTCTTTCTCTCTCGCTCTCCTTGTCTCTCTTACCTCCACAAACACAGCTTACCTTATATGGCTGTATTTGTGGAGAGGAAAAGGGTAAGTGCCTCTCAGCGTTCAATTGTGCGACTTTGCACTGTCATGTGCCTATAAGTGGATTTGTGGGTATAAGTCGTCATTCAAACACAACTTTTGAATAAGAAAGAAAGTGAGAACGAATTGGCAGGGAAGTACTGAGCGATAATTGATGAGGGATTCTTTGGCTCTGATTCAGAGTTTACTTAGTAGGTTTACCTTTTAAAGACATCATGAATCAAGTAAGCCAGTGATGAAGAGAATGTAACGCACTCACAAAGACTCACACTATATCACAACATAAGTAGAAAAATGTTAACATCTTAATGTATTAACAAATTAATACATTTGTTATAAAAATACAACTTTTCATGGTTAGTTCATGTTAACTCAGATCCATTAAATAATATTAACAGATATAACTTTTGATTATAATAACACATCATTTTATATTATTTATTATATTATTAGTTCATGCTAACTAATATACTTAACTGAAGTTAACTGATAGAACCATACTGTAAAGTGTTACCTAAATCTGCAATTTTCAGATTCAGATTCCAACTACTGCCAGCACATTGTTTTATACGCACACATTTGTGCTGGAAGGCAGGGTGTGATGATGTAATGTGTGATTTGTCAAGCTTGCTTGCCTATACCTGTGTCTGACAACATTCTTAATATGGTTAGACTTCCCAGTTGGAACAAATTAGAGAGAGAGGGAGAGAGAGAGTGAGAGAGAGAGAGAGAGAGAGAGAGAGAGAGAGAGAGAGAGAGAGAGAGAGAGGGGGGGGAGAAAACAGGGAAGAAAAGTGAGATCCTCAGACATCATGACCGCCTCTCTGTAGGTTATTGTGTCACACTGACCCTTGTGCAGTCAAACCCTCTAAACACGTCTCAGCATCTCCCTTGAAAGAGACACAAAGCGCCTTTAAGCTAGGAATAAATGATCACGTGCAGATGATGTTCAGTGACTATCATTATCTAAATCCCTCCAGACATTAATGTCTGTTTTCCCTGCATTGTAGAGATAGAATAAACCTAGCCTCATTTTTCACACTACACAGTGTTCACCGACAAAATGTCACATTTCCGTGCCTCAGGGGAATTATTCACTGGAACTTTGTTTACATTTCCTCCTTCCCACAAAACTTTTGGATGAATGTAAGCAGACCAAATTAGAGATGCACCAAAATGAAAATTCTTGGCTGAAACCAAAACCCTTTAACTTTGAATTGTATTATTGTTATACGATCAAGTAATTAATTGATTACACCTAAACTTCCTTCAGTTGGTGTAACTTTACAATAACATGTAGGATCCCAAAAAAATTCAAATATAGTTTCAGTAAACTAAAAGGCAGGTTTCTGACTATGCCCTTCATTGTTCAAGTATTTTACATGACTATTTTTACTATTTTATTTTAGTATTGCATCTATCACTATTTTTGCACTTGCAGTAAACAAGGTGCTATTTGTTGCTATTTATGTGATGCAAACAGTGTCTACCACTATTTACAGTCAGTGTAAATAACATTAACTGTGTTGTAAAAAGTGTAGTTGTCACGGACTGCATTTCCCATCATCCTCCCTGGCACCTAACCACACACCTAACTCATCTAGCCCTCATCACCAGCAATACTATATAAAGCACAAACACTCCCTCAGTCATGGTCTGACCGTGCCTGATGCATCAGACAACTTGCTTGATGTTCCTGACTACCTTGCTAGCTGCTGCTATCTCCAGTCATCACCAAACAAGATAAGCACAGCAGGATTTTCCAATCACTCACCTGAAGATCTTGATGGCCATCACCTGGAAGACTTCGTGAGGAGGAGTTCCTTGAGCTCTGAAGACCTGGAGTGAGCTGGATGACCACGTGTTTCGATGACTGCAAGCAGGAGCAACCACCTGCACACTGGCACAGTATATGGATTATGCGCTGTGGCTGATTGGCTTGCCATTCACAGTTGGAGATATTGAAGATGAGGACCTCACCACTCAGTCACACCCTCCCACTCCCACCATCCAGTCAGCAGTTATTCACGTTCCAGCGACCCCACCTGCCTCTGAGCTCCTCCCTAGTTTTTCCTCATTCCTCACGCCCACCACAAACCCAGAGCCAGTGCCAAAGCCCGCAAAGAACTACAAGCCCACCACTGACCCAGAGCCTTCCGAGTCTGTCCATGTGTGTGAGCAGGCCCCTATGTCTGTTCTGGAGCTCAAGCCTGAACCAGTGTTCACCTGCACTCACCATGAGCATCAGCCACAAGCCAGAGCCCACCGCAGAACCAAAGCCTGCCAAGTCTAACCAGGTCTATGAGGGAATGCTGGTGGAGTTTGACATCATGGAGTTTAGTTCCACTTATCCTCATGCCCCTGAAGTTTGTACCTCATGTGAACTCCTTGATTCCCTCCTACATTCAAGCCTTGTTGCCACCGTTGGTCATGTCCAGTCCCAAGTCATCTTTGTTGCCATTGGCTTTGCCCAGCTCCAAGCCGTCGCTGGTCAAGCCCAGCTCCAAGCCATAGACGTCCACCTCATTTCTCCACCCCTATGGCTCCATTGGGCTCTTCCTGACCTCACTCCCTCTGTCTCGTCCCCAGTCTGCTGAGCCCCGTTTCCACGAGCCTGCGGTTACATCTTGGCCCTCTAGTCCGTCAGTGTCACCCTGGATCTTTGGCTCCTCTGCTCCATCTGGGTCTCCACCTCAGTCGGGCAGGATCCTGGCTCCACCTTGGCTCTTCCTTCCATCGGTTCCACTGTGGGCCTTCGTCTTAGCACTGCTGTGGATCACACTATGGCCCCTCACTTCTTCATCTCCTCCCTCCCTCCCTCCCTCCCGCCTTCCACTCCCCGTTAGACTGTTCTGTCACCACATCGGGAGCCGCCATACAGGAGGGGAGAGTAATGTCACAGACTGCATGGAGTTTAGTCCACTTATCCTCATGCCCCTGAAGTTTGTACCTCATGTGAACTCCTTGATTCCCTCCTACATTCAAGCCTTGTTGCCACCGTTGGTCATGTCCAGTCCCAAGTCGTTTTTGTTGCCATTGGCTTTGCCCAGCTCCGAGCCTTCGCTGGTCATGCCCAGCTCCAAGCCATAGACATCCAGTCCTCCGGGTACACCTCATTTCTCCACCCCTATGGCTCCACTGGGCTCTTCCTGTCCTCACTCCCTCTGTCTCGTCCCCAGTCTGCTGAGCCCCGTTTCCATGAGCCTGCGGTTACACCTTGGCCCTCTAGTCCGTCAGTGTCACCCTGGATCTTTGGCTCCTCTGCTCCATCTGGGTCTCCACCTCAGTCGGGCAGGCTCCTGGCTCCACGTTGGCTCTTCCCTCCATCGGTTCCACTGTGGGCCTTCGTCTTAGCACTGCTGTGGATCACACTATGGCCCCTCACTCCTTCATCTCCTCCCTCCCTCCCGCCTTCCACTCCCCGTTAGACTGTTCTGTCACCACATCGGGAGCTGCCATACAGGAGGGGAGAGTAATGTCACAGACTGCATTTCCCATCATTCTCCCTGGCACCTAACCATGCACACCTGGAACTCATCTAGCCTTCATCACCAGCACTATATAGAGCACACACACTCTTTCATGGTACATTCAAGTCATCTCGTAAAGACCGTATTTACGAGTAGAACGCACATGAATGCCACCACAATGTCGTAAATACTAGTGGGAAGCTCGGGATTTTCTTTAAGCCCCCGATCTTTATGAGTTGGGGGCGTGCCAGTGAGAAACGTGGCGGATTACCACAAAACTTAAAGGTAAATTATCAGGCTTTTTACAGCAAAGTAAGCTAAATGCCTGCACAGAATATGATGGCATTATAATATAACAATGTAATATGTAACGATAAAGTTTGCAGTGGATTCATAAATTAATTAAAAACATAAAGCAAAGCACACCCAATAAACATTTCTTTGTTCTTCATTTTCTAGAACTAGATTTTAAAACCTTGCTGTATTTTTGTGTCATTAATTAAGAGAAAGTATACCGCCATCCTACTCTGACGAAAGTGACTTGACCTGCCGTCGTAAACACAATTCCCACCTCGTAGTACGAACTTCCCAGGAGGAATTGAACGCACCATCAGTCATGGTCTGACCCATCTGATGCTACAGACTACTTGCCTTGCTACTTACCTGCTTTGTTCCTGACCTTGCTAGCTATCTTTGTTTTAACGATTATTTCAGACAAATACTCAAAAGTTAACAATACATGTCTATCTCATCTGCTTACGTTCTCAAGTATCAAAACTTACCTGTTTATGCATCGTGTTCCTGCCAAACACACCTGTTTCAGATTTACCTCAATTCTGGTCATTGCGTCCAAGCCTGAGCGTGACAGTAGTTATGCATGTGTCATTGTTGATCAATGTAATATTGACTTTAAACAAACTCAAACACAATTAGGGAAAGTAAACTGAATTCATGTTTGAATTTTGACTGCAATAATTTAATGTCTTCAGTGAGATTGTTGAAGTCATGCACACACTCTGTGCATGTCTTATCAAATTGGAAATGTGGGCTCTTTCCGGCAAGGTATCATCATCAATATTATTAAATCTTAATTATTTCATATGCACACTGCTTTCTGCATGTCAATTTAATGTTATCCGTTCTATTGAAGTTACATGCCTGTTTTGTGTTTTTGGCCTGTTTTTTTCTTTCACCTGGCAAAGTTTTGGCACTTCCATTGTCAGCTGATTCAGTTCTCCAAACAACATTAAATGGAAGCCAATCTCATTCCAATGTCACTGAAGGATAGAGAGAAACAAGAGTGGGCATGTATTTTAGTGCCCAATCTAACAAGACTAGATCATATGTAAATATTCTAAGACATATTCGAAGATAAAATAGTTAAAAAATCAACATGGGGTTTTATTTGTTTGTTGTTTGCTCTTAGCTTAATAATAGTCCTCACTAACACTACTTGTTTAGCCATTTGAATTGATTTATTCATTAAATGCAAAGTCTCTGGTTCAGCCAATAAAATCTTGTCAAGGCAACTACATCTTGCGATTTTCATAATTTAACCCATCCCAATTCTGTAGAACATGAAATGGGCATAAGTGCCAAGAATGGTTCATATACTCTTCTAGCAGTGATGTCATTTCTACCACTCTTTTTTTTGTGCCATTTTTACATGCACTTTAAAGTCTGAAATTGTATGATTCTGGGCTGCATTTCTGAAAAGCATTGTAAGTCTATAAACCATTGGCAACAACAGTCTCAACTTATCTCAAGATGCTTTTGAGAAACGCATCCCTGTTTTTTTCATGAGAATACAAGAAGCTACAAGGCTTGTGATTTATATTATCATGCTACCAAAACCTAATGACACCTGTTTTTTAATGAGGTGTGGCGGAATGAGACAGACACGACGGGTGTGGCATCAGTGAGTAGTCTTATTTACTGGGTCAGTCACCTGTATCACAGTGCTCACTGGTCACACTTCTTTCCAGTGGATGGCAAAAGTCAGGGATATCAACAGTCTTTATGTTTACTTGATCTTGCAATATAATGCTCTGTCATTTTCTCTGTGTACTTGATCAGCCTGTGGGATCAGAGTGACTGCCCTTGTACAGTCTGTTTTCTGTGATGTGCAATGGGAAGAATAATGATGCAGTACAAAGCACTGGAGCTCATGACACCCATTACACACTTCTAGAGCTTTTGACTCTGACTCATTCTGCTGTAATATCCTCTCAAACAGTAACAGATGGTACCGACTCTTTCACTGCCTTCAGACATGTTTAGGTGGGTGCTGGTAGTGTATGTGTGTGTGTGTGTGTGTGTGTGTGTGTGTGTGTGTGTCTTTAAATACATCAGTGTTGTATGTAATGACTTTTCCTAAGCACACTTATTAACCCCAGTTTAGCTGATGAAGAATAAAAATATTGGCAACCAATCAGAATCCACCCTTTAAAGAGCGTGAGCATTTAAAGAGGCAGACGATATAACTGCAGTGCACTCTTTAAATAAACAGAATGTTATGATGTGTTGGTGTGGACGCTAATATAGTTATTTTTATAGTTATCCTTGATAAATGTAAATAATAACGGAATTGTCCGTTTTTTGGTGAACTATTCCAGCAAACAATTTTGCATAAAGACATCTGATAGCCGTCCAAACACAGCCCTGATGTCTAGGCTAAAACAAGGCAAAATTTGGGCTGTCAATGAAAATTTAATAGACATCGAACCATAACCCAAAAATAGATTCACAGGCTACGCATAGAACATGTCAAAGAAATTAAACCAAACACCTTGTAATCACTGTTGATTTTGCTTACATGATGGAATAGGTTACAGTTATAATCGAAATTGATTAACCTCCAAAATCAGGTTTATTGACAAAATTTACAGACTTTCAGCTGTTTGCAATGAACAAATGAAACGAAAGTAATTGAAATAGGGCAACACAACAAATATTTCAAGTGGTTTCCCCAAATTCAACTGAATTATTCAACCTCTTCATTTTTCAGTTTTCTCCTATATATTTCCTGATACTTCAATGAATCCATCTTGTCTTCCACACACTGCAGGTTTCCAGTGCCAGAGGATGCAAAGCAGCGCCAGAGCATCACCGAGCCCCACCGAGCCCCACCATGCTTAACTTTAGGCAGAGTGTTCTTTTCAGCATATGATTTATTCTTCTTCCAGACATACCGCTGATCCATAGGGCTGAAAAGTTCCAGTTTCATCATGCCATAGAACAGAATCCCCAAACTTCTGTGGCTTATTTATATGATTTTGAGCAAACTGGAGCCAACTTTTCTTGTGCATTTGGGTCAGTAGTGGTGTACGTCTGGGAGTTCTGGCATGGAAACCGCATGTGTTAAGTACACGCCTTACTGTGCAAGCTGAAACCTCAGTGCTTGTTGCCACCAAGTCTTGATGCAGGTCTTTTGCGGTCACTCAAGGGTTTTTCTGAACCTGCCTTCTCAGAAATCTGGTTGCAGCCGTTGATAGCTTCCTTTTTCTGCCCCGTCCAGGTAGAGTAACCACTGTTCCTTTGACTTTGAACTTGCGAACTATGCTTCCAACTGTGTCTCTATAGGAACATTTAGTGCCTTCGCTATCTTTTTGTATCCTGTTCCTTGTTTGTGGAGGGCAATGATATCTTAACTTTTTGGACATTTATTTTGACTTATTTCTAACATGCAGTCAAACGTGACACTCAACAAACCTAGCCAGTTCAGATATTTCATGTGTTCTAGCTCAAGCACACCTGGTGCAACTCATGAAGCCCTAGATTAGTTGCATCAGGTGTGCTTGAGACGACACCTGTTTTGCAGATTTGTGCTGTTGTGAGGGATTCTATTCAGGGGGTTGAATTTTTTTCATTAAAAGTTGCACTTTCAGTTGAATTTGCAGGAACCACTTGAAACATTTGTTGTGTTAAGCTTTTCAATTACTTTTGTTTGATTTGTTCATTGCAAACAGCTGAAAGTCTGTGAATTTTGCCAATAAACCTGATTTGCGATGGGGGTTGAATAATTTCGATTACAACTGTACATCTCGCAAGTTATTTTGGCAAAAACGACATGTAACCAAATTTAAGGTTATTTGGCTAGAAGTGGGTTACTCATAGCCGGACTATATCGGGTCTATAGTTCACTGAGACACTGAAATGACGGCTATTGCTTGCTGGGATCCCTTAAAGAACTCAAATTAGATCCTTCATTTCCCCTCTTATGACAACATTTACATTGATTAAAAATTGTGAAATCGTATACAACTTCCACAATCAGTATCACAAACATGGCTTGCCCTCTAAATGGATGGATATTCAGTGCCATGGTGAATGTGATTTCACCAAGTGCAACATGTTCCTGGATCAACATCTTTGTTCATACTGAAACAACATTCTATTCAACCAATCAGATTTGAGAGACACTTTATGTCAAGTTTAGGCTTGCAACCAGGGTTAGGTGCTTCTACATCAGAGTTATTCACCATAATCTCCCTCTGATTTTGGGGATAAGTTATGGATATGCTTTGGGTTTAGGGGTAGGTATAGGGTTAAGACAACATTTTCAGACTAATATGTTGATACAAAACAAACATTTTTTACAAACATTGTGTATTGATACATAGAAAATATGTTGATTCAGGAACTTGTCATACTTGGCGAAGTCACTGTGGCCCAGTGTCATACAGTACCAGCATCAGTTAGGAAAGTGTGCAACCTTAATAGACTGTCAACTTATAAGAAATGTGTCTGACAAGTAAATTAACACTCTCATTGTAGACAAGAGTAAGATGATAAACACTTCTGAAAAGGCAATATGTTTTTAGATGATTTCAGAATTATCCAAACCATGTGTCACACGAAGAGAAAAGACCATGATCATCAATGAACTACCTGTTCGTGCAGACCTTAAGCTGTTGACTAAATCAAATAGGGGATGACAATGGTGATTTACCAACAAGCAAGAGTGAGTGTGCAGTGTAATCGTGAATGCAATCTGATCGGCAAATGAATGGCTTGCAATGCTTGTTACTCAGAATGTCTCAGTTAATGAAATGCAAAAGTCTTGATATTTTTTCTTTAGTTATTCTGTCTGTTGGTGGCTGACGATACAGAGTGTCCTCTGTATGGTACGGCTTGAACCTCTCAGCACAGTCCTTGAAGGCCATCAAAATCAACCTATATGAAAACACAAAGATAAAGAAGAGAAAAACAAAGAGAGTCTATTTTTTAAAAACACATTTGTTTTTGTTTTATATGTCTGGACGCCTGACTTCATGTACTGATTTGGATGGATCTCTGTAGTTTTTACTGGATTTGCTGAATGTATGAGATGTAATTCTAACATTATGAAACATTTTTTGTTAATATGGACAGGATTACAGTCACAAAGCAAGTTTGTGAAACACAAATTTACTTGATCTCCTCAGGGAAAACTAGTCTCATTCTAAAAAGATTATTGGCTCATGTTTGTTTTTGGCCTTTATTTTGCTTCTGCCTGGGTCAGAATGGTGGTGAATCACGGCTCAGCTATCATCCTTGTTTTTCAGCTAATACGATTAACAACAGGACTCTCTTCCCTCCACAGATTGTATCCATCTTTCCACAGAGCCACACGTTCCTGTGGAAAACATGCCCTATCTGTCACTACAGCTTCCTGCGTTAAAGAATTACACCCATAAACGGATGGGTCACAACAGGCCCATCTCTCTCAATCTTTCTGCCTCTCTTTTTCTCTCTCAGTAGTGTTTGATACCTTTGATTAAAGAACAAATAATTGCTTTTTTAGCTTGGCCCATTCTTGATAAACATTATTGCCTTGTTAAACCCGCTGCTATTACATTGCTGTACTTCATAAAACAGTTAAACTGTTCAAAATGTTGCTCTGGCTTCTATCTAACAAGCAAAAGTGATGTCTTAGGGACTTAGGGTGCAAGTCTCGCTATATGAATAAAAAAGCTGATTGCAAAATCTTTTCATGTCTTGTGCCCTTTTTTAAACCAATAAAACAACAAAGGAATGTAGACAGAATTCTTGGGATTTCAATGGGAAAATGTAAGCGCTTCATATAATTGTCTCTCCCTACATGTAATTTCTCTTTTAGTTCTTTTTCTTTGCTCCTCCTCCCGCCAATTACTGTACTAATTCTGTATTTACTATCCATAAAACTGAGCATAATATTTTATTAGCCCATATTTAGACTCCATTTATAGCAATGACAGCATTTTTCCTGGTCTTCACAGTCTGTCAAACAAGATCACTACCACCTCGTGTGCATTGTGAACATATTTTGTAGTGCATTTGTGATATTTATATATTTGTGTGATTTGTGATTTGTTCCCTCTTAGATTCCTGGCCTTGTTGACACCTTGTCTTTTGCATATAGCTATTTTAATTTACTCTCCACTGATATCATTCTCTCTGCTTTTCTTTCAAGAGCCAGATTGCTGCCAGAAGGTCTTTATCTTTATTAAGTCTTTATTGACTTGATCAAACTTTAGGGAATGTGGGCAAGAAAAAAAACAGACAAAAGAGACCCAGCCCTAATAAGTAATGCCAGTGTCAAATCCCATATGGCGCAAATGATACCTGGTTTCAGACTGCTGGATATAGTTAAAGTTGTATTGGGGGCAATATGATGTCATCCCGCCCCAAGGTTCTCTGAGAAATTAGGCGGTTACAGCTGGTCCCCTCTCTTTCCCTCTAAGGAATGAAGTAGGGATTGTTTGCAGTCAAAGACAGTTACCCAAGGGAGACAAGCTGTCTACACCAGGTTTTATTGGTACCAAGAGGATAATAGAGTCTCATAGACAAGCCCATACTGGGCCATTATAAGATCCAGCTGAAATAAATATAATGTATTAAACAGCAAACTCTGTCTCTTTAATTATTACAAAGTGAAACACTTATACTGTAGTTTCGACTCATTGTATGAGCAATTGGTCCCAAAAGTATGTGAAATAATATGAATAGCCTACATTTTGAAATTAATCTTAGTCTCACACACAGTTGGTTTCACTAGTAAGCACATCTCATAGTGATGACCCTAACCTGACTCCTAAACCTAAAATTACTATTTAAAAGAACATAGGCTGATTTATAAGTCTCAAATAATGAGGACCACTTCAAATGTCCTCACAAGTTGGTTTTCGACATGCTTAAATTTGTGAGGGCATTTTTTCAAAGTTTGGCTCTCCAAAGTGGGCGCGCACACACACACACACACACACACACACACACACACACACACACACAAACAGTAGAGGATGAATGATCTCACCAGGAAACAGACCCTCATGACACATTTATGCTGTGCAGTATGAAGGTTGAATGTAATCCAGTGTGACTTGAGAGAAGAAAAAAAAATGTTTGGTGTCTTTATGTCAGAGAGTGTTCTAGTCAAGATCATTTTGTTCACTAGACAATGAATGGATTTTACCTCTGGACTTGCAACAACTGTTGGTGTTAAACAGCCAGCCGAAGCTCTTTGTCGAGCAGCAGCAACAGTGTTCAGGCAGATGGAGCAGATACAGGCGCTCTGAGTCTGAACAGGGTGACATCATACCTTTACAATCTGAAGGCGCGGCCGCCGGTATCACGTCAGCTCGAGACGCGCTCGCGCGAACACAAGAGAACCCCCCCCCCCTCTTTGATACTTTACCAATTAAGGTTCTCGCATTAACAGCAGAGAGGACAGAAAGAGGCAGAAAAGGCTACAGGGTGTCACTAGTGTTTTTTCTCGAGTTCAGCGAACAAGCTTTTCCTCCTGGGACACTCGTCCGGTCCGGGAGGGTCGTACAGTGAGTTTTCTGCACTGTGCTCCAGTGAAGTTCACCCTCTGCTGCCTGTGCCACACGCAAAATCTGAAGGGATAGCATACAGCAACAAGAATTACTGCAAGACAACCAGCAAAACGTAAGTTATAAAACCTCTATTCAGGGCTGCGAGGCATGTTTTGTGCTGTTGAACCTAATGTTATGGGAAGCTTACTTTTATTCTAGTTTTGCGTCAAAACTAAATTCGCTCAGGGTTAAATTCGTAGAAAAACAATGACGCAGACTTTTTACCACAAAAAAGTCTTGTGTTTTGCATACATGTTTCGTGTAGCGGGATGGGTGCGTACAACGTAGTGTCCGTAATGGTAGGCTACTGAATGACTCAATATCATATCGCCTACTTATTAGTGCCCTGCATGCTTAACGAGGTGTGAGGGTTATATGATATTGCTAAGGAGACGGGAAAAAAAAGCTTTAACGAATATTAAATACATTATTTAACCTACGTAAAAGGCTTTGTCTGTACATGCAAATCAAAACATTAATATTTAATTCATATTAATACTTATTATGATGTCCTCATTTACGAAAAGTGTATAAACCCGATGCTCTGCAGAGGTTTTGGCGCATCACTCGTAATCTAATTAAGGCCTCCTCACCAAATAAGGGAAAATATGGAAAGATCCGCGCTCCCTTCATCCTTTGATGTGAGTTGCGCGCGCCCCCCCATGCTCGAGGAGAATCTTGCACGAAACATCCCGACCTCACCTGGATGACAATCGTGAGACAGTAAGATTCAACATTAGGTTTTTCAGTAAAAACACAGATTTTTCTTTCTATAGGGGAGAAGGATGTTAGTTGTCACAAGATCTATATGTATCAGTAGGCTAACTATAATTTTTTTAGTCAAAAGTCTAGTTACACAAATGTGTGTTTTCTCTAGTAGTCGTTTTATGTTGGTTTCAAACAAGAGTCATTGTCAAGAACAATGACATAACTAAAATTAAATTATTTCCCCCCTAAAGCTGTTGGTTAAACAAGTGACCACACTGGCATACACTCAGACAAATCATGATGAAAATAGATTTTAATTGAAAAGTTGAAGTGTTTGTCATGACAGGGGTGTTTTTTATATATATCTGGTGCAGACAGTTATTTTAAAATACAAATTTATCATTGTGACAGCTTGCCTCAGTTTGGTCAACCTGTGTTTAAAGTTGAAAAGTTGTGATGTTCTTTCTTCCCTATTGTGACATGTAAGCTTTTTGAATGTTGATTTAGTCTATCGGGAATTGATTGGATGGTATCGCTGTGATGTCATGTGAGTGACAGGTTGTCCCGCCCTCACGCCAGTGAACACATCATCAGAGAAGAGTAGATCACTGCAAGAGGGAGGGGAAGTTATTTTGATTAAATATTACGAGGGCACATTAATTTAAATAATTAATAAATCATTTATAATAAACACTGCTATATTCCATGAAAAAATATGAATTGTCAATTTCGATTTCTTGGTGACTAATGAACTGAATCTCTTTTTTTTTTTTTTTTTTTTTACAAGGTGTGACAACTAGCCCCAGTCTCTCGCAATGTTATAATTATTTGGATTTAAGAATGATATAAAACACATATTAGCTGCTCATGTTTTCTATTTGGTTTGTATGAGCACAACAGCAATAGCAAAGCCACATCCTGTTGACACAAGAATTAAACACCTTAACAAAAATACCCGAATGCCATCTTTCCCCTCGATGTGTAATCTGTGTTTTTCACTCATGCATATGTAGATGCACATCAGCCTTTGCGGTTGACAGCAACACATGGGTTAACCACACTTTTCAGCATGGCTGAATCATGGCATCACGTGCCCTCCTCTCTTCACTACTCTGACAAGCATCTGTCCTCAAATGAACCTGATATGCTATGAGATTATACTTAAGTCAGATGATTACATTTATTTTGGTTTTAACTCACTACGTTGAGATCATGTTTTGATGATATGATTGTTGAAATGTGAAATTACTCAACAATGATTATCATTAGGTTTTCCTTCAGACAAGTTCACTTAAAGGGATAGTTCATCCAAAAATGAAAATTATGTCAGAATTTATTCACCCTTAAGTTGTTCCAAATCTGTATTTATTTCTTCTGTTGAACACAAAGGAAGATATTTTGAAGAATGTCAGAATCCAAACAAATTATGACAGAATTTTTATTTTTGGGTGAACTTTAATGTTTGAATGTCATAAGGGAGTGTAGCTCAGTGTTCTTTTCAGCTGTGTCTCAAACCTTGACAATATTCCCATATTTGTCTGCTACATGTTAGAGTACTTAAGAACTATACAGTCCCATTTGTGTTCCAGTAAAAGTACATTGGAAACATTTATAACCCATTCTGCGTGGTCAGACATGATATATCTATTATTGTTTATTTAAAAAACATCCATGTTTGGAAATCTAATTATAAACTGAACAAGTGTTTTTTGTCATGTTGTTTATTTTTTTACCATAAAAGTGCTGTGTGGAAAATCATAAAACCAGCCTGTCATACTACATATATCCTGCAGGTGGCGCCAAACTACTGGGCTCAGCAGTACTGGTGTGTTCTGAATGCCTGACTTGTTTGTTCTTCTTTTGTTTCTGAGCAACTGGCCTATTTACAGTTTGACTGTATTGTGGACATTATAATATCACATGGGATTTGATAACAATACAAAACATTGGTGATTATGTTGACTTATAAAATTAGATGTATGGTTATACATTACAAGGAATAGTTATGAATGCAGTTCATGATCTTGAGTCTGACACAATGTAACCTTATTGATTTTAGGTTATGTTGTGAGACTGTAATGAAAAACCTGAAGGCTAGCCTTCTCCTTATCTTATGTTCTGTTAACGATATCAGGCTTTCCCTGAGGATACATCTGAAGGAGACAGAGAACAAGAACAAGAGTATAACATATTGTGAACACATATGTGTGGTTATGATGTTTTATGATGGGGGTGGGGAATTGGAGAGGGGGTCAGGGGGGCATCGGTGGCTCATTACATGAAGGGCATTCCACAGATTCTCCTGGAGAGACAAATGCTGAAAAAAGCTCTAAGGGAAAACATTCTTTTTGGACTGCGTCCTCACCCACTGTTTTGGCCCATTTGCCTTATTTAGTCAAATGCTGGATTAATGCAGCTCTAAATTGTTCTATTTTGTGACTTTCTCCCACAAAACGGGTACAAGGAAGTAGGAAATCCTGCCAATATTTTTATATGCACACCTTGGTATTCAAACACCTCTTTAGACATATTTTCAACTTTCTTACTCATCTGTTGTGAATTTTCACTTAAGTTATTCAGACACCGTGTCCAACAGCAGTTCATAATTTGATAATTAGTGGTAGCTTATACGTCAACACATGGCATAGTAGAACATTTGCTTAGATTTAATCTGTAGCCTAGATATATGTGTGTTGATAAATGCATAAAGTGAAATGAATGTCCATATTAAGTTTAACATAAACATACTATATTGGCTTTTAAATGTTCAGTAAATCAAAATGTTTTTGTTTGTTTTTTTAATTGAAATTGCTTTCACATGTCTGAGGACTAGAGGTAACCATAGCAAATGTGTATTGCTTTTCTTTGACGATTTGACTTTTTAAATTTCCAATACTGATTTCGGCCAGTGTTGTAATTTTTCGTTGTCAGTTCGTGAAGAGCAAACACAACATTAGGGTGGTGTACACAATCACATATAGGCTACTCTCATTGTGTAATATCCTGTGAATGCTGCATGAAAGTGTGCTGTTTTCAGACCGGTTACCTTATAGGCTACTTACATATAGACTAAATGCATGACACAATGACACATATTCATTCAGCAACTTCTTAAAAACCGAAGTTTTATAGAAAGAATCCACGAACTTAAAAGCCATGCATTGATGAGAATGAAAATGCCATTAAATGCCCATATCACATGTGTAGGCTATTTTAGTCTAATTTTATACAAATATTTTGTTTTTCTTATAGTCACATAACTTTGGAAAGAAGAGCATACAAATTGTACAATTTCTCAAGACTCCACCCAAAAAGCGAGACAGCGAATTAGTGCAGGAGACCCGAGTCGATAAAAATGAGTCAACACACACGCCCCCACCAGTCGAGCGCCGCCGCTCCCCAATCCAACGCTTCTCTCTCCCCGGACAAGGACGCAGACATGCCCGCTACAGAGAAAGATCTCGCCGAGGACGCGCCATGGAAGAAGATCCAGCAAAATACATTCACGCGTTGGTGCAACGAGCATCTGAAATGTGTCAATAAGCGCATAGCGAACCTGCAGACGGACCTGAGCGATGGGCTCCGGCTGATCGCGCTTCTGGAGGTGCTCAGCCAGAAGAAGATGTTCCGCAAGTACAACCAGCGCCCCACGTTCAGACAGATGCAGCTAGAGAACGTTTCCGTGGCTCTGGAGTTCCTGGACAGGGAAAACATCAAGCTGGTGTCCATAGGTATGTTTGCTTTTCATTTCTTTTTTTGGTCGCTTTTGAACATTACTCTTTTTCTTAAATATAGTTGCGAAATTATAATACCATGTGTATTTTGGGTTTGTTCCTATGTTTGTTGCATCCAACTATGATCCGACTTCTGCATGGCAAACAAACAGGGCATGAAGTTTTAGGCAGGCCACAAAAATAACGGGAAAGAATGATGGCAATGAAAGGCCTTTGTGGCCACACATTGTTTTGTGCAAAGTTGTATCATTGCTTCACAAGTTACACGTGTTTTGTGGACTTTTTGTAACTTGTCGCTCACGCGGACGGTTGTGCAAATAAGATATTGCTTTAGTCGCATTTACAGTTTAGAGTCTGACAAAGAAGTGAGGATTCTGAGGAACCACAGTCGCTCCATTCAACTGTTGCAAGTCCAGCCCAGAATGTCGTAAAGCAGCAGTAGATGGCGGATAGTTTTAGGGCAGTTTAACTGTAGTTTGAGTTCTGAATGAGTCAAAGCTCAACTAGTGCACCCACCCAGACTTTTATTTTCTGTTAAATGTTGATGCAGCAGGGCGAGGAGGTGGAGAACTGAACCGTTCCTCTCAATTGGAATGTTCACTTCCTCGGAGGTTTTCCTCTCAATGTAGTTTTGATGTTTTTGACATTTTATTTGTCGGGCTCTATTGTTATACTTCTCACGTGGCCATCAGTGAACATGCCATTCATCAGTTCATTCATTAGGCCAGTCGCATAAAATAGCCTATCGATCCGCGAGGACACGCCTTCCTCTCATAAGGAGCAAATTTGTCTTTATCAGAGTTTAAGATTGTTCTTTTGGGTGTCAACGTTTTAACGGATGGATTAGAACATCGAGTTACACAACATTGCCTGTGTAGAAATGTCCAGACACGGTTCCCTCATTTAATGCCGGTTGTGATTGATGACTAACACAGTGACACGCCCTCCAGTTTATGGCTCATTTTAGACACTAGCGGCGATTCGTGATATATTCGTTTTATTTAAGCCCATTTTTAAGATTTTAATTTCAATTGTATAGTAAAATTCCGCCAAATAACAACAACTAGATCTTAACATTTTTGTATAGCCTATATCTTAATGGAACAAGGGAATGGACTATTTCAGATTATTAATATTCATAAATTTAAACTTATTTAAGTGTTTTAAATTTATAAATATGAATTGCATAAAGTAAACTGAAATGGTCCATTCCATTGTTCCATTAATTAAGTTAAGTTCTTGTTTTTTTTCTAAAATAAATTCTTTATTCATAATATGAATATGTAAGGATTATTCTATTCAATTTGATGGAATTTTACTATGCAATTGAAATTCGTAAGTCTTAAAGGGCTTACATTTTTTTTAAGTGTAGCATAATTTGAGTGTCTTATTTAATTGTTCCCTTTTTGCTTTATCAGGTTTTCCACAAACGTATGTCGTTCTGCATGATTCGAGATATCCAAAGAGCATCTTAAGCTTTAATGAAAGCAAACACTACCTCTGACCATCTGTAAAAAGAGTCCCACGATCATTGTCACAAATGTATATCTTTGATTAATGTCCTAGAAATAGTTCAATATCTTTAGTTTTTCTTCGTTTACATCATAACATTCTTTGTTTTAAGTTATTCAAAATCCTAAACATTTTTTGCCTTTTATTTCCAAGTTAAGCTGGCTTTTGAATTCCAAGATTTTCTGTCCAGATAGATTGTCCTGTCTTAAGTGTTTTAATGAAGTTTGTTCTCGTCAGGAACCTCATTTCTTCATCAGTGCCACAGCCCAATGGCTGTAGGGTTTCGCTCTTAATGGGATAGTTTCCCAACGGCGCCCAGAGGGTATGAATAAACATCCTCTCAGATGTTGCAATCAAGGATTATTCAGCAATTGCTCAATATTTGTATTTAGAAACCCCTTCATCCCTTACTGTTAAAATGAGCAAACAAAGTTTTGCTGGACTCTAAATTGCTTACACACAGATGATGGTGTGATTGTCTGTATTTTTACGATGACATCTCACAGCCAGTGAATGAAGCATTTTTTGCCATATGAGTTATTTGCATCCTTGGTAGGACAATTTGTTTTTCTAATCATTGCTGTGAGTTTAGTTACTGGAACTGTTTATATTACTAATGTAATGTTCTTTCTTTTCAATAAGAATATTAAAATGTGTGAGCATGCAACGTATGCTTGTGCTTGTATGTAAAAGTGGTATGTGTGTTCCCGTCATGACAGGCCCCATTTTTTACTTGTCTATACAAATATAGCGTTGCCTTCCAAGGTGGGGAAGAGCATGAGAGCCCTGTATCTCTGTCTTCATCTGGGTGGAGCTCATAAAAGAGCTTTCAAGTGTGGTGCCTAGAGACGCTCCAGTCGGTTTCATCATCTGACGTTTTAGTACTTAAGCGTGACATAACAGAGCTTGATCTTGATCAACACAGCTTCCTTAATCATTTATGAAACTTCAGAATAGTTGATGCTATTCAGCAAATAAGTTCATCAATATCTTGCCTTAGTTGAGGAGCTTTTACATGCAATAATTCTGTATGGAGTCAGAATAGTGAATTTGGTCAGAACAATTGTCTTCGTTATGGTTGTCAAAGTGAGTTGCATGAAAAGATTCTGTTATGTAGGCACTAGGCAGTAAGTGTATGCCTATAGGTGCAGGATAGAATCAATTCATTAAAGTTTAATGGCCACTTGTGTAACAATTCAGAGCCTCCAGAATGCAGTGTGCCTAAATTCAGGTGGAGCACAAGATTCCAATGTATTGGTTTTGCTTTGACCATTTGAACTTCTCTTGAGTTGATACTGTTAGTTTACTTCCCAGTTTCTCTTTATCACATTTAAATGTTACATGTTTTTACTATAAAATGCATGTTGGATACATTTAGATTTTTAATGTTTTTATCTGAAAAGAAGTGCTGCACAATTTTGAAGAAAAATGCAATTTGCGATACGATAATGCTTAAAGTGTGTAAAGTAAACTTAAATGATCTATTATCTAACCTACATGGATTTTTCACATTATTTTTGTGACAAGAAAACATCCCTACAACTTCTGAAAGTTAACAGCAGTGTTTTACTGTAGCAGAAGTGTTATTTTTACATCAGTGTAAACCACGGGGTTTAGGGTTTCAGGTTATCCTACATTAGGTTTATTTAACAACAGAAACCGAATAATCAAATGTAGTAATAAAACATGGCTTAGTTTTCACTCTCTGAATTAAATGTATATGTTATTAAAGCTACAAAAGTTATTTAGCCAAGAGCAGTGAGTGATTTTCTCTGTCTTTTGTTCACGACCCCAGTTATTGCAAGCCGTCGCGATATATACATTTGCGATATTTCGATATATTGTGCATCCCTACTAAAAAGAGTTAGTTAAATGGAGATGTAATTATTTAACGGGTCCATGGCTAGAGGCCCTCCTGATGTTCCTGTGCTTTATTGGTAATGCCAGGATTTCCTGTTCATTTGAGAGTCAGTACTGTGGCATGGAGCACAGCAGTGGGACACTTTTACAACTGCCTTGATTGCAGAAGTATTTTTCCTATTTTATCCATGGACATTAAAAAAAGAAAATAAAGCTCCAAGACATGAACTGAACCAACCAGTTTTGAGATGAATCACAACATTGATTTGAAGTAAAAAAAAATAAAAAATAATCTGAAAATGAAGAAAAGGACAATGGTAAAAGACAGCTCTTAATGTCTTTTATAGTTAATTCTTTATGTAACTAAAATCCCATGAAGCATTTTGTAATAGTCAAATCAAAAACATCTAAATCTTATCAAGCTATTAAGTATTAAAATATAATATATTTGAAGTTTAATGTAAAATATACAAATATACACAAGTATCTAGTAGGAAGTCTGACCCAGTGCAATGCTTCATGGGAATGGGAGTTTGCTGCTGAGCTCTTTTGGCATGGTTTCCATAGTTATGTCTGCTTTGGTGGTTCAACGGGTTCTGTCAGGATTATGGGTAGTCCTTCACTATGGAACCATACATTTGTTAATCTTTATTTCTAGAGCCTAAACTGCTATGCTCTAGTGCTCCTGAACAGGACTTCCATGTGACTGCAGTTGCTTTAAATATCTGTAAAGTTGGCATAAACTAAAATAAATAGGGTGTTCTTATGCATATATGAAGAGTTCAGATGCAAAAGCCTCTAAGTGCCATCTGAAATCAAGCTTGTATATTTAAGTTCAGTAGTTTCACTTAAATGACAATTCATAGGTCATTTTCATTGCTATTTAAGTGAAATTACTGAACTTAAATATACAAGCTTGATAAAAATGATCATTCAAGAAGAAATTTTCAGATGGCACTTAGAGGCTTTTGCATCTGAACTCTTCATTTACACCAATGAATAAGTGGCATGTGTACCCTCACACCCTTCACCACACTGGAAAGCACCCTATGGCAAGTCTTGCAACCCGACCTCAATGTGGTTTTGCCGTTATGGTTGTCTTCTGTGCTCTTTTAATTGGTCATATTTGAATCTCCAAATTTCTGCATAAACAAAGAAATAAGGTGATTTTGCACTAGAATGACTCTGTGACTCAGATGTTGAAGTTCCACTTTACTGTAAAACCCTTAAAAGTTTTTTTTTTAAGGGCATTGTCACCCTGCTAGACAAAACAGCTGCATGGAAAACCACATGAAGACATCTGCCACACGCATACTCTGAAAAGCCTCGTGACAACAAACCGAGACAGACAAATAGGTAGGTAGACCAGATAAATGGGGACTCAACCAGGAAGACGGTGAATCAAGATGAGTAGAATAGACTGTGGCTAGGAAACTGATGAAAGGGGGATAACCTCTCCCTCTGTTGAGCTGAGATTGCTGCAATTCACTCCTTTTGGAGATAAGAAATTGAATTTGGCTGGAGTTAAGCTAATGCAGAGAAATAGGAAGCTTTTTGCAATATTTTTAGATGGAGGATATGATGTATTCAGTTTGGGAGAAGAGAGGTGGGTCAAAGGGGAATGGACGGCAAATAAGAGAAGTCCAAGTGGAATCAAGGAAGGGTGGAGTAGTGTTGGTTGGGGGTTTCCTAATAGGTATAATTGCATGGCATTTCCTTGATCTGGCAACCCATAGAAGAATTCATCACCAACATTTTTTTGCTTGCTGATGTAAAACTCCTTGTAAGGATTTTCTAATGGAGATGGTAGGGGGTGATTCATCTTTAGGAAAATAAAATACTTATCAGATTGTCCCAAGGCATTTGTCTCCACCCTTATTTAAAGGCAGAGATTTATGTGCACAGTCACACTGGCAGAACTACTGATGAACGGAAATATAAAATTGTTAAAATGTAGACTTGCCTTGTATGCCTGTGTGATATATGGATTGTGGCACTAAACACTCTCCATTGGCTTTGATGTAATGCAAATCGTATGTTTAATATGGACACATACTCTCCTGGGCTCTTGTTTGAGGTGAAGTTGATGGAACTGGGTTCCATCCAGACACTAAACATCCAAGCCAAATGACAATCCTGCTCTGTCAATATGGGGTTTTACAAAAGTACTACCGCAGCAGTTTTCTGTCCTAGTCTGTTTTCCCTCCCTCACTCTTTCTCTTTCTTTCCCTGCCTCCTCCTACTCCCTCCCTTTCCCTGCTGTAATCAGAAACCCCTGTGCAAGGGAATGGGTGGCCTGCCAGGATCAAGTTTGCTTCTGCCCTTTTAAGGCTAAAAAACCAAGGGGAACATTTCCAGAGAGAGAGTGAGAAGGAGGGAGGGACATTTGGAAGTCATAGAAAGTAGAAGAAAAGGAAGTTTTCTCGCAGAGTTCTTGCTCCTAAAATCATGTAGTGGATGTGCTCTATTTTGAAAACCAAAGCTGGGACGATCCGAATTCGCCATTTCTGTGCCACATGGTTCTCATCATGACCCTCAGCACAACAGTTGTTTTCATGCTTTTTTAGGTTCTTTAAACTGCAGATATTAGATAAAGAAACATGCTGACTATAGGTAGTGTCATTACGGGCGTCCCATGTGGATAAATTTTGTACTGGCATTAAAGTGAAAAACGTTACGGGCGTCCCATGTGGATAAATTTTGTACTGGCATTAAAGTGAAAAACGTTGAGTCACATAGAATGTTATATTTTAGGGTCCCACGGCGCCGTAGTTTACTAAAAGCTAGATTAACATTTTATTAAAGTTGTCCTGAAGTGGAAATTCACCCTATCTGTGTTCTTACTTCTAAATCTTGTGAACGATTCATCAATTTCTTTTATCTTTTTTATATTTTTGACCTTAATATCTTCAAAATATGTTGTGACTTGATCTTCTGGTGAAACATCAGACTTATCTCTGCTGACGTATACTTTTCTTCTCCAATCATTTATTGTATTTCTTACGATCGACTGCAAGCTCTCATTCAGATCTGCTTTAATCCAATTAACCAATGGATAATTGTTTTTTCTTTCTTTTCAGTAGTTTGTTTCACTCGGACATGTCACCATCTGGAGATTTTTTTTTTTTTTGCCACTTCCATTACATTGTGACTTTAACTTCCATTTAAAGAGAGGGTTCGTTCAAAAGACAATTATTCAATCATGTCGTTCCAAACTTGTTTGACTTATTTCTTCTGCGGAACGTTGAACGTTGGTGGTGTCATTTGTTGAATTTTCTGTCTCTGATTGCGTTTGTGTATAGACGTCCTGACCATGATAAGACCTTTTTGGAATGTGTGCAATTTCCTCAATCCTCCTCTACAGCTGTGTGCAAACATGAAACCCCCACTGCTGGAAAATGACCTCAACTTTGTGAATGAAAGGCTAATTATCGAACTGAAATATGTTACATTTTCCTATGAAATACAGTATATCTCAGTCTGAATGAACGCTCCTCCCGTCTTCAGACATCTACAGTATGCATGTTGTCCTATGATGTACGGTCAAGGATGAGGGCTGATGTCAGAGCGGCTGAGGTTATTTGGCAGGTCCAGACAGAGGGTGAGTCATGGGAATGAATTTCTGCTCTGATGTCTGATGATTCAGCACTCCAACATGGATCAAACAGGAAGGCCACAACTCACCAGCCCTGTCCCAGTCCCTTTCTGACTAAGTTTGTGGTTGTGTCCGAAGGCTTGGCAGGCAGTATATGAAAATAGGAAGGTAACAAAGCACATCCGAATATAGTGTTTGTTACATCCTTTCTACCAACACCCCTTCATCTGATCGGCAGTGTACCGTTGCCTTTATCCCACAATCCTTTGACTCTTAGTGGAATTTTTATTTAGCGGTTTAAATACATTTGGTAACACTTTACAATAAGGTTCCATTTGCTTACATTAAATACTTGCATTTGTTAACTTGAACTAAGAATGAATAGTTAAAATATATATTTTTAAAAGATCAATAAAGACTATAACAAAATTATTGCTCATTGTTAGTTAATGCTAATTAATTCCTAAAGAGACCCGGTTGTAAAAACTTGCCTTAATTTTATGACTCGTCTTGTCTCCTGAGAAATAAGCTTTATGGACACTTTGCCGATTTGCTTTGTCCAAATTTCACTTGGATTTGTTTTAGGTCATCAGACATGACGTCATAATGCCTTCATGCAGAAAACAGCTTGTTTAGTCATCGAGTGATTGGACAGGAATGCAGCTTCCTTGGGTTTTGGGCACAGGCTATCTCTGTCCTTTGTATATTTTGTCTTTGACCATCCCTCTCTTCTTTCCATCATCTATCTCTTTCTCAGTCTCCTTTGATTTATCTTCTCTTACTCAATGCCAGCATTCTCTCTCAGACATGAGATTCATGTTTTGGGAATTTGATGGAGAGCTGTGAGCACAAATGTCCTTAAAAGGAATGAGTGTGATCATGGTGTGTGTGTATGTTTCCTGCAGTGTGTGGTGGGAATGCTGCAGCAACACAGATTCCTGTCATGTTTCATATGTTTGCCAATGTGTGCAGTGCGTCACCAGGCCAGTATCCCCCTCCAACCCCCTCCCACATCTAGTTCAGGATGGTCAATTGGTCATGCATAAATCAACTAGTCTATTTGTGTGGTTAACTAGTTTACAGAAAAAAAGTTTTCTAAATTAATCACCACTACAGCCCACAAGCATTTTCTAATGCGTTAACCCCCTTTTGACTTTTTTTTGCCAGTCGTAAAAGTGTAGAAATGTTGCTTTAATTTCCATTTATGCACTTCATTCAGCTATTTATAAACGCAAGAAGCATCCAATATGACCGAACCCTAAGAAATGCTTCTGATCATCTTTTGGTGGTCATGACTCTAAATCAGCCTAATTATTCAGGACTAAGACAGACTAGCAGACTCGTCATTCAAACATCCCTACCCCCATTCCAAATGCACCCCAAAAAGACCTCCTGAAACATTTAACATTTGCATATTTTCGTGGGAACCACAAAGCCCTGCACGCTGTTCTGTCAGTGAGGGAGGGTCACTGGGGGGTGATGAATAAGATGGCACAATAGCCTATTCTACTGAGTCTCAAGGTCTTTACTCTGACTTTGACCATGATAAAACGAACCACCAAAGGATTTTGAGATGTCAGAAGTAGATCATCTCCCAAGGCCCTAAAGGCCAAAAAATATGCTGCATGAAAGAAAATAACTGTGGATCATTTTAATTGTATTGTCTGTGATTTGATTTTTGGCCTTCAGGATGTCTTTGTAATCCCTGCCCTGGCTTGCGTTGATTGTTAGGTCCGCCTCTAATACCTTAAACAAGCACCAACAAGTTCCCATGTAATAAGACGTTCATTCTGTCTTTTTGTTATTTCTCTGTCTTCATTTCACTGGCATTACTGTGAATCAGACTGCAATAGTCACTCATCATAGTCTACCCTATTATGTTATCCTGACTATGGGTTTGCTTCTAATATTTCACTCATAATTTGTTTTCCCCTTCAGTGCTCTTGTAGTAATAAGATTATTCAGAGTCACAAAGTTTGCATGATCTACAGGATGTTCCATTTGAGCTGACTCTGGAAGAATTTGGTGATGTTTAAACTTCCCCTTCCAGCATTAACCATAATGGCACTTTTTTTTATGGGTTCATAAATTTTCATATTATTGCCCTGTTGCTGAATCGCATGCCCAGTGTGTTTTCGGTCTGAGAATAAAGGGATCAGAGAAGGTTCAACAGCACCTTCACCAGAAGCCAAGATGAATTCCATCAGACTCTGGGGGCTCATGGTTTGTGAACCACACCGGGAGACCAGAACTAGAGAAAAATGGGACCATTTTACATGGCCAAACAAGCACTGTTGGATAACTGGAATGGGTCAGGAGGGGGATAAAATGTTATGTGAGATCTCACAATATACAATGCATTCATTTTGAGTCTATTTCTGAACAGATAAAGTGCTTTCTTTCCTGTTTGTGACGATGTTTTGCTGAGCTAGCTTTGTTAGATTTAAAAATTGTTTACTCAAATTAAAATGGTCTTTTACTCTCCCTTATGTCATGCCTCCTGTGAATGTCCATTCCTTAACTTTTGACCATTCAAAAAGTTAATTGTAAAAGCAATCCTTATGAATTGAACACTGTAATCCAAGTGTTTAACATATTTGAGCACTGTGCATTGAGATTTTTTATTTTAATGTGTTCATTAAATGTTGAAATTAACTTATTTTAACAACTTGAATCTTTTTGTTGCATTGCCAAAAGTTGTTTCAAATATGAATTAAAGTCCTATGTGTTTGGAACTAAATGAGGATAAGCATTTAATGACAATGTTTTTGGGTGAGCTAACCTTTTAAAATCTAATTGGAACAATGCATACTCAACTTGTAGGCATACTCATCACCAAATCAAAGTTTTCCAGTTCAAATCACGTCACGTCCTTTTTGCTCACTGCTGGTAGCACACATTGATTTCTGTGTTACATTGAAATAGTCTCGCCTCCCTTTTGTTCCCTGCAAAGGTTAACTGCATCCTCAGTGGAGCATGATTCAGTTATAACAGGAAGTTGCACTGCCCTGCCCTGCCCTAGTCCACCCCCAAGAGCATGCAAGCGCTATCAGTGAATGATTATCCACATTATCTTCAAATATCTCTTGATTCTCTCAATGTCCCAGCTTGGATTTGACCTCACTTATATACTAAATTCAGTGTAGGATAGAGTGTGAGTGTTCTGTCTGTGCTTTGAATAGTTTCAACTGTCTTTTGTGACTCGGGACACGTGTGCAAGCCTATAACCACATTCTGGATGGGCGTTGGCTCTTGTTTAAGAGAAATGGAAAGGGAAGTGTGAAAGTGTTGTATGAGGGTGTAGATCATAGTGTTCAGATCTTGATGTCAACACGGGGTGAAGTGACTAGAGGAGATGGGTTTACATTTTTTTTTTCCCTCTCTTTTTATAGCAGAACTTATAATAAAAGGCTATAAGGCTTCATCTGGCTCTTTCAAATTGAAATTTTGTCCTGAAAAGACCCTCAGATTGGACCGTGCCAACCATCTAGACAGTTTAATCCACAAATGTCTCCTGTAATTATTATCTACACTCTGAATCTGAAGTCGTGCCAGCTTTAAGTCTGAATGTTTCAAATATGCAGTGCAGATACAAACACTTCATTGTTTGGTGACCATTTCTAGGATGGTCAGTAACATATTGCACTGAATGGTAAAAAGATTTGTTCCAGCTTTATGGGTTAAAGATCAATTTACCTCAATGTGTTTTGGCAGTCTCTGTGTAACCAGTCTCTCCATCTCTGTGTTACAGACAGTAAGGCCATAGTGGATGGGAACCTGAAGCTGATCCTGGGTCTGATATGGACTCTTATCCTGCATTATTCCATCTCCATGCCCATGTGGGACGAGGAGGAGGAGACCGAAGAAAGCAAGCAGAAGACGCCCAAGCAGAGGCTTCTCGGATGGATACAGAACAAGCTGCCCGAGCTGCCCATCACCAACTTCAGCCGCGACTGGCAGTCTGGGAAAGCCCTTGGCGCGCTGGTGGACAGTTGTGCTCCAGGTGAACAGGGGATCTGGGAATCATGAAAGATCTCAAGATCATTTCATACCACTTGAGGGCTGAAACCCTTGGTATTAAATTCTTCTTGTTAGCCTATGTGAATAATGGGCCCGGGATATCTAGCCAAGAATTAGAATTGTTTTAGAAAGTTGTTTTCTATTGATGATTTTCTATTACATAATTAATAATATAAGTAAGAATGAACAAGGAACACTGAATGAACTCTGGGAAAATTTTTTGTGTGTGTGTACATGGTCTTAAATGGCATCTTTTACTTTAAATTTACCAAATGTAATATATAATTTCATGCAGGTATATAACTAGTCTAGTGACAGTCCTTAGAAAACTTTGATGGCCAAATACAATTTGTTTATTTTTTTCCTTTTTGTTTGCAGGTCTTTGTCCAGACTGGGATTCCTGGGATCAGACCAAGCCTGTGGACAATGCCAGGGAGGCCATGCAGCAGGCTGATGACTGGCTTGGTGTTCCTCAGGTACTTTATTTTAGTTCAGTCATCTCTTTCCTTTTCATTAACTACTGAATAAGCAGAGAACAATGTTCTAGAGCCCCCTCTCTGGTGTGTTTAATTTAGTGCAACAACCATAGCTTTTGTGGTTTCATCATGACCTAAATTGGAATTGAAGCAAATGAAAAATCATTCGGCTCTTACACCCCACATGCCATTTTCACATTGGTCATAATGGTACAGTTTCAGTATGTTATCTCACCTAGTATTACCGTAGTGCTTACGGTTTTATTCATTTAAAAAAAAAAAGACTAGATGCATAAGGAACCGAGTCAAATCACTTTTTCTCTACTGGTGTCCTGAAACTACCCAGTGAGGTTTTTGCTACGATGCGTGCCAAGCCTGATGTATTGCGTGCCGTCGGTTATGCATGTGGTTAGATACGTTTCCGTCCTCTGGGTAGAAGTTACTATGATACAGACTTCTTGTGTGTTTTGCCAATCAACATATATTTCCTGCTGCCATGTGGTATTGGCTTCAAGACACCATATTGCACAATGAACACTTACTAAACACTTTACTAATAATTACCTTGTTTTACAAAGTTTTTAATAATTGCATGCGTTTGGGCTGAATCACATTCCTTGTTTCTTAACCAGGTGATCACTCCAGAAGAAATTGTTGATCCCAATGTGGATGAGCACTCCGTTATGACATATCTGTCCCAGTTCCCCAAAGCCAAACTCAAGCCTGGTGCCCCCCTGCGGCCCAAACTCAACCCCAAAAAGGCCCGTGCATATGGACCAGGTATATAGTGATCAATTACTCATTGCAGTTTTGTTTGCTGTGGTTTTTAGTTTAGTGATGTCTGCTGTTGATATCGTTTTAATGTTTGAGAGTCAGTTCTTGGTTAAGAGAAGATATTGTTCTGTGCCATGTAGGTATTGAGCCCACAGGTAATGTTGTGATGAAGAAGGCGGTGTTCACTGTTGAGACTATCAGCGCTGGTATGGGCGAGGTACTGGTTTACGTTGAAGACCCAGCCGGCCATCGCGAGGAGGCTAAAGTCACTGCCAACAATGACAAGAACCGCACTTACTCCGTGTTCTATGTACCAAAAGTCACTGGACAACACAAGGTACCTAAAAGTTTAAAGACATCTAAAAAAAAAATGTAGAAAAAAATAAAAATAGAAAACATAGAATGGGACAAAATGCAATATGTGATATTCAAAATAAGGGCAGTGCCTTAAAGTGTGGAAGAAACAGTCTTTCCTGGCTTTTAATAGACTGACCTGTGTCTGTTGTCCTAGGTGACCGTGCTGTTTGCAGGACAACACATCTCCAAGAGTCCATTTGAGGTGGATGTGGGAATGGCTCAGGGAGACTCCAGCAAGGTCACTGCCCAGGGCCCAGGACTTGAGCCTGCAGGCAACATTGCCAACAAGACCACATACTTTGATGTCTACACAGCTGGTACTCGCCCACAGTATATCATACATAATGTGACAGTCTAGATGAAAATACAATTATTTTGGTTAATGATGATATCAAAGTAAATTTTTCATAAATGCAAAATAAAGAAATAAATAAGCACTTTATTTTATGTGAAATTAAAATAAAATAGAATTTAAAATAAAACAAAATATATTTTGCCTGTGTTTTCTAAACTAAACTAAATATTATTTTAAAATAAATGGCAAAAATAAGCATTTTAATTTTATTAAGAGACAAATAAAATGCTTCTTCCCATGTTATTTCTTTATTTGGATAAAATAATCTTTCTTTTTAAGTTATCTAAATAAATAAAATAGTAATTTTATTTAATCAAAATAACAACAAAAATAAGTTAATAAATAAAATAATTTTGTCTGTATAATATTTAATCTAATAACATTTTCATTTTATGTTTAATTTATATATATAAAATGCAGTAAATAATGAATAAATAAGCAAAATAAGTGTTTCATTTTTTTGATTATAAGTTTCATTAAATTAAATGGGCAAAATAAGTATTTTCCTTTTTCTTTTTTTTATGTAAATGACGTACAGGCAAAATAGGCTTTTCTACATAACAGATTTCTCTCTCAGGTGCTGGAGTAGGAGAGGTTGAGGTGGTCATTATGGACCCCAGTGGAAAGAAGGACACTATTGAGTGCAGTGTTGAGGATAAGGGCAACAGCAGCTACCGATGTACCTACAAGCCCACTCTGGAGGGCCAGCACATCATCTATATCACCTTTGCTGGGGGTCAGATCTCCAAGAGTCCTTACACAGTCCATGTGGGAGAGGGTAAGTGCCAGGGAAGAGCTAAGCATGAATGTATTCAGTTTGAGAAGCAGGAAAGGGAAGTAGGTCAAGAGGATATACACACAGGATTCAGTTAAACGAGACCAAAAAAAGGCCATTACCACTGAATATTCTGTATAAAACAAAGATAGCTTAGGTTTGTTATCTGTCCTTGCTGCATGTTCTTTTGTCTGCATTGCTTTCTTGCTGTCTTTTTCCTCTGTTTTTCTTCACTGGAAATTGTCTCTCCTTTTGAAGGACGGGTGCGGTCTACATCCACTGGTATCTTTCCTTCTCTCTTTGGATCGGCCTCCTTTTGGCTTTTGATGTCATTTCCTGTTTCCTTGGATATGTCTTGGGTACTTGACCTGCTGTTTTTGTCAATGTCCTTTTGTTTTCTTTTTCAGTTGCCCCTCACTTTAGGCAACAAACCCTTTACATTTATATAGTGCCAGTGAAATTACAATAACACCATTTTGGACCACTGATTTTACTGACCTGAAAATGCTTAACTGTCCATATAAGTGCTAATAGATGTTCGTTTCTCTGGAGATGTGTAGACAATGTTATCCGTAGTGTTGGAAGAAAAGCTAAATTCCTGTTACTCAGTAGTGTGTGGCGCAGTAGTCAAATGGAACATTAAAAATAGCATTTTATTATCAGACAGTTTTCCACCAGTATATATTCAGCACTGTATAGTCATTCTTACCACGAACACTTCCTCTTGTAAGGCTGTTTGGGTCAAGACAGAAAAAGATAAGAATTTATACCATGAGCAGAGCCTAATATCTCTCCTCTAACATGCTCTGTGCCTTCCTTCCTTTTTAAAGAATAGTTTCAATAGAAGTTTTGCTCCATCAACAGCTGTACACTGCATTACTGTTGTAAAGCTTTGTTTTTAAAAACTATGGAATTCTGTATTGTAAGGCATTACATTGGAATAATGTTAAACAAATACAGTTTCAAGAGAATACTCCTGACATTATACATGCTAACATGAGACTACTTACCCAACTTTGCACAGACAGTTAGTATGTTTCAACCCTGTCATGACCGTGTAGAGGCTGTAAAGCCTTAAATTACATATCAGAAATGCATAATTGTGACACTGTATTTCACAGTTGCAACTTTATATCAGACAGTGTAACATTTTGTTTTAAACTCTTGTAATTACTGGTTTTATTTTCTTTAGCTCCATAAAAAAGTGACTGTTTACCCCCCAATAGGAATGATGTAGCAATATAGAGCAAAATATTTTTTATTTATTTATATTTTTGTACTTATTTCTTTCTTTTTTTGTGTGTGTTTTGTATTGATTAGTAATTGAGTGCCCTGGCAAATGATGGACCTTAACATGTATTAAACAAATTAATTTCTTTTTTGTAAATGGAAGGGTACACTTAACTACAATTTAAACTAACTTGATTGTCTTTTTTAACCAGCCTGTAATCCAAGCCTGTGTAAAGCCAAGGGTCGTGGTCTGCAGCCTAAAGGCCTGAGGATTAAGGAGACTGCCGAGTTTAAGGTTTACACCAAAGGTGCTGGTACTGGAGAACTGAAAGTCACCATCAAAGGACCCAGTGAGTGGACACCACACTCCTGTTGACATATTCCCACTGCCAGAGCCCTCTGTATTAACTCCATGCTATTAGTACTAGATGTTTTATGATCTAGTTACTCAACTGTAGTATTTATTATACAGAGGGTCTTGAGGAGCCCTGTAAGAAGAAGGATCTGGGAGATGGCGAGTACAGCTATGAGTATTACCCCACCACACCTGGGAATTACATCATCACCATCACATGGGGCGGACAGCACATCCCACGCAGGTAAAACACATTAATATTTATACATTGGTCAAGCGCTATTATCCCATGCGACATGCATCACATATCAGTCCATCTTCTTAAACCCATAATCTTGGTGTTGCTAGTGCCATGATCTACTGTTTAAACTAGAGACGATTAGACTAAATGTCTCTTATCTCTCATCCAGCCCATTTGAGGTGAAGATTGGGTCTGAAGCAGGACCACAGCCGGTGAGGGCATGGGGTCCAGGACTAGAGAGTGGTGTTGTAGGCAAATCCGCTGACTTTGTTGTGGAAGCTGTTGGGGATGATGTGGGCACTTTGGGTATGTTCCACTAGCTTGGTCTACTTTTATCTGCCTGTTTGAACAGAAATAACATTTTGTTTAAAGTTTTTATTTTAATTTTATTTTTTATTTTAAGTTTTGAATTGTAAATCCAGAACAGCAGTCTCAATTTTGGGAATTCTCCGTTCAGGTTTCTCAGTGGAGGGCCCATCCCCGGCTAAGATCGAATGTGACGATAAGGGAGATGGCTCCTGTGACGTGAGGTACTGGCCCACAGAACCGGGCGAATATGCCGTTCATGTGCTATGTAAGAACGAGGACATCCAGCTCAGCCCTTTCATGGCTGAAATCGAGCCTGCTCCAGGAAAAGACTTTTATCCTGACAAGGTAATGAATCTGGCTTCCTTCTTGAGGTTCAATGTGAAAATGATTCCTAATATGAGCAGTTGGTAGTCCATATTGTACAGATTTAAAATAGGCTGTTGGTGTGTCTCATTTGTAATTCAGGTGAAGGCTTATGGTCCAGGTCTGCAGAGCTCTGGGCTGTCAGTCGGCAAACCAGCTGAGTTCACTGTAGATGCCAAACTAGGTGGCAAAGCTCCTCTGAAGATTCAAGCTCAGGTGTTAATCTTGCTTTATTGCTCATGACTATCCTACATCCCTCTAAATCAAAGCACTAACAAGCTCGTTCCCTCTCAGGACCGTGATGGAAACCCAGTGGATGTGCAGGTGAAGGACAATGGCAATGGAACATACAGCTGCAGCTACACCCCTCGCAAACCTGTCAAACACACTGTGATGGTGTCATGGGGCGGAGTCAACATCCCAGAGAGCCCATTCAGGGTGGGTAGTAATTCAAAAATGGCTAAGATCCTTAGAATTACTGTGCTTGCACTTTACTTGAAGTCTTTATGTATTATAAAGGTATTCATAATGTACACTGTCGCATTACGTATTTTCATAATATTTTAATATTTGCAGATTCCTTAGTTGTTTGTCTTGTGTTTTAATGCGTTATATTTCTCAAGGTGTTTTACTTATTTATGAGATCATACAGTGCATTATATGATGCATTACAAGGCGTGATTAATGCATTAAAATACTTTTATAATGCATATACTGTAGAAGCTTCAAATGTTACAATTGCTGTTTGTTACTTAGTGTATTACCTTGTGTTTTCACTGTATTTGTTGTGTAGATGAATATTGGGGCAGGGTGCCATCCCAATAAGGTTAAAGTATCAGGACCTGGAGTGGCCAAGACGGGCCTGAAGGCATTTGAACCCACATACTTCACTGTGGATTGCGCTGAGGCTGGACAGGGTATGAGCTTTAACTCTAAAAGAACGATGTGAACTAATATCCTCATGTCTTTTATGGGCAAGTAAGCTTAATAGTTTTTTTTTTGTCTCTTTGTGTAGGTGACATCAGCATAGGCATCAAATGTGCTCCAGGTGTGGTGGGACCTGCTGAGGCTGACATTGATTTTGACATCATTAGAAATGACAATGATACATTCACTGTCAAATACACTCCCCCTGGAGCAGGCAGCTACACAATCATGGTGCTGTTTGCTAATCAGGTAAGAGGAAATATGTGTATGTGGAGAAGTGGTCTAGTGGGGTTTCTTTTATTCTTATTTTATTATATTTTTGTTTTCTAGACCATTCCCATGACTCCCATCAGAATCAAAGTCGATCCCTCTCATGATGCCAGCAAAGTTAAAGCAGAGGGGCCTGGACTCAGCCGCACTGGTGAGATTAATGGCAAATACTAACATGGGCATCTCTGGAAGCCATCATGTTTGTTTTTTTGAACATCAAGTGTTTATTTTATTCATTTTTTTTTGTAATTTTTGTTTTTTTTGTTTGACTTAACACATTTTGACATAAGAAATAAAGCCCAAAATAAACCAAAATATGTTATGTTTTCACCCCTCAGTTTGTTTTTAGTTTAAAGGTGAATCTCTGTAATAGTGAACAAAAAATAGCTCTTATTTCTCTCAAGGTGTGGAGCTGAACAAACCCACTCATTTCACTGTAAACACAAAGGCCGCAGGCAAAGCTAAACTTGATGCTCAGTTCACTGGACCCAACAAGGGAGAGGCGGTCCGTGACTTTGACATCCTCAACAATCATGACGGCACCCACACTGTTAAATACACCCCTGTCCAACAGGTGAGTACATGTTTGATATATTATAACTTTCCATGACTGATGCTGTTTACTAAATATCATTTATCCTTTGACTTCCTGTGGAATCTAAGTGCTAATTTTCTTCTTTAGGGCAATATGGGTTTAAATGTCACCTATGGTGGTGATCCCATTCCCAAGAGCCCATTTGCTGTAGCAGTTGCCCCATCTCTGGACCTCAGTAAAGTTAAAGTGGCTGGTCTTGGCAATAGTAAGTTATCAATTTCCTTGTCTAGTTTGTGACCTGAGTTATGAACACCCATTTAAAAGTCAAATTATCTGCTTTTTTTTTTTTTTTTTTTTTTTTTTTTTCAAGCAATGGCTGTTGGAAAGGATCAGGACATCACGGTCAAGTCTAAAGGAGCAGGTGGTCAGGGCAAGGTTGGCGCAAAGGTTACAGGTCCATCTGGCAAATCAGTGCCCTGTAAAGTTGAACCAGGCCTGAGCCCAGAAACCAGCCAGGTTCGTTTTATCCCCAGAGATAAGGGACCCTATGAGGTTGAACTGACATATGATGGTGCCCCCATCCCTGGCAGTCCATTTCCTGTGGAAGCAATTGCACCCACTGACCCATCTAAGGTGAGGCAGTTTGAAAATGTTGCTCAACCTAGGAATTAAATATTATTGCTGGTTTTACAAGATGACAAAAAGGCATCAGGAAACACTCTTATGTGTTGTTTATTCTACAAACTGTAATTTGCTTAATGTTGCACAACTTCTCAGTGAGTGGTTTTTGGCATCGGATCCCCTCATTGGCTTTAGTTGTAGAACAAATGCACTCTTTTATTCATATCCCAACGTCTCTTCTAATGTGTAGGTGCGATGTTCTGGGCCAGGCCTGGAGCGAGCTAAGGTTGGCGAGCCAGGAAAGTTTGTGGTCGATTGCACTAATGCTGGTCCTGCTGAGCTGACCATAGAGATAATCTCAGACAATGGCACTGAGGCTGAAGTCCATATTCAAGACAATGGGGATGGAACTTACACAATCACTTATATCCCTCTCTACCCCGGAGCTTATACCCTCACCATTCGCTACGGTGATCAGGATGTGCCAAACTTCCCAGCCAGACTTAATGTGGAGCCTGCTGTGGAAACCAGTGGAGTAAAAGTGTTTGGACCTGGAGTGGAGGGCAAAGGTAGTGTGGTCTTCTCAGGTTTATAAGACAGGAATTACTTCTCTTTGCTCATTTGGTCACTTTGAATGTTCAACTGTAGGTGTTTTCCGGGAGGCCACTACTGATTTCACTGTGGATGCTCGTGCTCTCACCAAAACGGGTGGCAATCATATCAAGACGTGTATCAATAACCCATCAGGCAACCGCACTGAAGCTCTGATCAGAGACCTGGGAGATGGCACTTACCAAGTGGAGTACACGCCTTATGAGGAGGGTGAGTTTCCATTTTCATTTCTTCTATTTTTAAATCATCAATTTCATCTCATGCTTAACTAACATTAATCTTTAAAATGTATTTAATTGCATTTCATTTGTACTTTGAATTATAATGTGATACTTTGAATTCATTTATAGCTTTTAAAATCATTAATTTTAGTTGGTAGTTTTATTTAATTTAATTTTAATATATTGTATCATATCCTTTGCATCATTTGTAGTAAGTTTTAAAAGTATATTACTGTAATATTATAGATTGCATTTACTGTAATCTTCTGTGGCATATATTAAGGCACACACAGCGTTGAGGTCGCTTACGATAGCAGCCCGGTTCCCAAGAGCCCGTTCCGTGTGCCGGTGACCGAGGGTTGTGACCCTGCACGTGTGCGTGTACATGGCCCAGGACTTCAGTCTGGCATCACCAACAAACACAACAAGTTTACAGTGGAGACCCGGTGGGTAGATTCAGCACTCTGCTTTTTGGTTCATTTTGAGCTGCTGTTTTCTTGATGAAATCAGTCACTGCATCAGTCGGTCTGGTTATAAGGTTCTCTGCCTCACTTCTCGTCTGTATCTTGTGCAGTGGGGCTGGTACAGGTGGATTGGGGCTGGCTATGGAGGGACCTTCTGAGGCCAAAATGTCTTGCACTGATAACAAAGATGGCAGCTGTTGTGTTGAATACATCCCATATGAGCCAGGCACATACAACCTCAATGTTACCTATGGAGGCCAACCAATCACTGGTTAGTATTTTTGCATCATGTGTTAGTGTTTTAGTTATTTATTAGTGATGCAATGGATCACAATCATATTATGGTTTTTGAGTTGCGGATCGGTTAGGCAAAATGTAACTTTGCTTCACATTAATTACTTAAAGCACACTTTAAGTAATAGATTAATCTTGGTTAAAGCTGAGTTTTTTCCCCCTTTGATTACCATTAATGACAAATTGAAAGCAGCCTATATAGACCTGCTGCTGTCTAAGACCTAATGCATGGATCCAATATAATGATACACATCCTATTTCTTTCTCAACCATTTACATTCACTTAAAATATATAATGACTGTGTTTACGTGAATACTTGCCTAGACAGGTGTTTTGGTTTTGACAAATGTGCGTGTCCATTCAAGCACAAGGTGGCGCAAAAGAGGAATAAATTGTGGTTTTGAGCTATTGAAAAGCAGCTGTGTGCTATAACAGAGTTGAGTTCTCTTTTGCCTCTTCTTGCACTTGAATGTGTAAATTGGCAAGACAAAACGCATGCAAATGATAAACTTTTCACTCTATGACGGTTCAACTTTGCAGTTAATTCGCGAATCACATGCGTGCCGAAGCATGGGGCCTGGTCCGTACGGATAAACTACGATCTGTTACACCCTTATTTATTGATTTGATTTTTATCTCATTTATTGATTATATCTGACCCCCCCCCCCCCCTTACAGGAAGCCCTTTCTCTGTACCTGTCCACGATACTGTCGACGCAACTAAAGTGAAATGCCAGGGTCAGGGGCTTGGAAACAACGTGCGTGCCAATATCCCACAGGTCTTTTCTGTGGATGCAAGCAAGGCTGGAGTGGCTCCTTTGCAGGTCAGAGTGCAGGGACCCAAAGGTGAGCGCATGACTCAAGAGTCATTTGTTTGGATGTTTTTTCCCCTCCATTGAATCGGAGGATTGTGACGATTACTGTTTGTCATGAAGGCGTCGTGGAGCCTGTTGAGGTGGTGGACAATGGTGACCGGACTCACACGGTCAGCTACGTACCCACCAGGGAGGGTCCGTATTCAATTAACGTCCTGTATGCTGATGAGGAGATCCCACAAAGGTAAATTGTAACCTCACATATCACCACCCTTTTACATGTCTCTAACCCTTTCAAGAGTGTCCTAAACAAAAACCGAATGAACCACACGACTGAGCATAATGTTACCTAAAGTTTAATGTCAGTCTTGAAAAAAAATTTGTTTTTAAAATGGATCTTAATCATCTTTTATATCGTTTTTATTGTTTTAGCCATTATTTTTATTGCATAATCCAGGTTGAAAGATACTCACTGAAAGAAACTGACATGGCTTTACAAAAAAAGTTTAGTGTTTTGGTTTTTAGTTGTCAAATGTACCAGTACCAAAGAAAAGAAAGTCTATGCTTAAATAAAAATAAATGTATAAATGCAATGATCATACTTGCTACAGCATTGATAGTGTGTACTATATTTTAAGGGTGTTTTTATTGTTTATATTAATATTTAACAGCATAAAGTAATGTATTCAATAGCAGATTAGTTTTTGCTGTAAAGTTGAAATTGGCATTAGCATCAACTACTGGTATAATAGCAGCCCTGGTGCATTTTTAAATTCCCTTGATTACTGTCCTTCCTTGCTCTTTATTTCCCCTCACACACTCTTTTCGGTCTCTTTATTCAGTCCTTATAAGGTGAAGGTTCTGCCCACTCATGATGCTAGTAAGGTCCGTGCCAGCGGTCCTGGTCTGAATACCACTGGTGTGCCTGCCAGTCTGCCCGTGGAGTTCACTATTGATGCCAAAGATGCAGGAGAGGGACTCTTGGCTGTCCAGATCACTGTGAGCTGATGCTTCTCTTTACAGCCATAAAGTAGCTGCTGACTCTTACAACCTTTTATGCAGTGTTTCGTTCTTTAATGCTTATTTTAGGACCCTGAAGGGAAGCCAAAGAAGGCTAACATTCGTGATAATCAGGATGGGACATATCTTGTGTCCTATGTGCCTGACATGACTGGCCGTTACACTATTCTCATCAAGTATGGTGGTGATGAGATCCCATACTCCCCATATCGTATCAGAGCCCTGCCCACAGGAGATGCCAGCAAATGCACAGTCACAGGTATGTAATGATCAGGTCTTACCAGTCAACATAAATGACCAGTCTGTATGTTACTGATTACAACCATACATACCATGGAGACCCATTTCAATTTATTTCAGAATTAACTATTTAGCTCTCAGAGCTATAAATCTGAAAGTATATAATATAGTAGGGCTGCACAATATATCGGAATAAAATCAATATTGCGGTATGGCTTAATGAGATCAAATCGTGATGGCTGCGGTTATAATTAAAATATGAAAACGCTGAAACATGTATCTGTATCATGAGCTGCTTACAGTGCCATGCTTCTCTCTGGCAGTTTGCAAACAATGTGTTGCCAGTTTCAAAGTAAAAGCATAATGGTTTAACATTTAAAATGAAGTTGTAAATATTAGTATTGTAACTTTACAATTGTAATTGTAAATTATTTGTATTAAATGCTTTTTTTAAATGCTTAAATGCTGCAATTGTATTGCAATGTATGTTTTGTATTTTAGTTTAATAATAATCACAATAAGAATCATATTTATAATTTTGTAGTCATATTGAATGGGTCACAAACAGTGGGAATTTGGCATAAGCACTGTTCACTTTATGGTTACTGAAAGCGGTATAATCCTCACAAGAACCAACTTAAACCTAAGTGTGAACATCCAAGGTTGTAAAGTTTTTCCCAAATTGTTCAACCTTGAAAGCATGGTTCTTGCTCAAAAGTTTCAGCTTTTTGACATTTTCGTTTCCTATGCAGACGCACACCAACAAAATCACACTAATCACTCTAAAAGATTAAATCTTTCCAATTACAGCTATATAGAATCTGGTGAAAATTCCTTTTTTTTTTTTTTTTTTTTCATATTGCATTATGTATTTTATGCAAAGCGAGCCAGACTGCCAGACAGAGAGGGCAAATGTGCCTCTTTATTTATCCATTTCTGGTGTCTTAAGATAGTCTGCCAGTATACACACTTGATCAGAATAATCCTGTGGTTTGGGAGTCACTGGAAACTAAATGTTTTGATGACTCTCCACTGTGTTCTTTGAGCCTTTTTTTGTCTAATCTGAAACCTAATGTTCAGGCTGGTTTTCACAAGGAAAGTGTTTTTTGTTCTTTTTGTATAAAAGTGTGTAAAGTTTCTGTGTACTTCTCCCATCTTCATCCCCCACCCAGACACACACACACCCCTCCTGTGCAGCGCTGCTCACATTCCCATCACTTCATTCCCTACCTCTGTTTTATCTCTTGCACACATTTTGTTGTATTTTGCCCTGATTGTTACTTTTTCACTTTTTCTTGCTCTGCTTCACGGTCTCAGTCTCAATTGGAGGTCACGGTTTGGGTAAGCGCTTTGAATAATGCTCTAGTCTTATAGTTTGGTCCTGCATGCAAAATTGCATTGTATTTGATACCAAAGGGCTTATATTTTTTGCCGTCCTATCCACTTCTTTAGCTAAGACATATTGATTATCTTGCAGTACAATAGTGAATTAGTTGTCGACTGCAGGTAACTAATCACTAACTTCTTGTATCAGGTCTTCAATATGCCTGTATGATGGAATGTACAAGTATTGATATATAATTATTTTATTTTTTTTCTCTCAGCTTTTCTCATTTTTGTATTACATTATTAGTACTCTGGAAATTGAGGCAACGGAAAACAGGATAGTGGATCCATCTTTTTATAGTCACAGAGGAGGAAAAGATGTCTAGATCAGTGATTCTCAACCTTTTTTACTCAAAAGCCTCCATTTACCCAACACATTATTTGAAGACAAAGATATTTTCTGTATTTCTGCTATAATTGACAGATTTTTTTCAAACTTTTTGATTAACAGAAACTAGAAATATTGATTATTTTAAATTATCCATGGTTAATTTTGTGATTCAAGAACTGTATATTAATCCATTAAAAGCAATACTTAAAGGAAAATAAAATATTTTAGTTAACAACTTGATTGTTTTTTAGCATTTAAATTTTATACATTAAAATAATCAATCTATTCATTTAAAAATGTTTAGAATAAAGTAATCCTGTGGCCCCCTTGGAAGATTCCTGGGACCCCCTGGTTGAGAACCACTGGTGTTGATGGATCCTACTTTTCTTAAGCCATCTGTTGCTTTGACGTTCTAGATATTTTGCATCCAGTGCATGGTGGAATGGAACTATGGAGGGATGGGTACTAAACTCCCTAATAACAAAACATCTGCCTGCATATTCCTGTTACTAAACCTCTCTGTATTCTGTAGGAGCTGGTGTTGGTCCAACTATTCAGATCGGAGAGCAGACTGTCATCACTGTGGATGCAAAGGCCGCTGGGAAGGGCAAGGTGACATGCACAGTGTGCACTCCAGATGGAGGCGAGGTGGATGTGGACGTAGTTGAAAATGAAGATGGAACATTTGACATCTTCTACACAGCACCCCAGCCTGGGAAATACGTCATCTGTGTGCGCTTCGGTGGAGAGCACATCCCCAACAGCCCCTTCCAAGTCACGGTACATATATGCCATATAGATCCTGTATTCATGTGGATCACAGTATATTCATTCAAATGGTGGACAAACTCTTACAGGCAGCCTTTCCAGTGGGATTGTGCATTAAATATACACTGTTAACCTTTAGTGCAAAACCATCATTACAGTGTGAAGGAATTCATAGCTTATTGTTGCAATTACACTGTGGTAAGCATCAACATGCAATTTAAGGGATTAGTTCACCCCAAAATTAAAATTTTCATCCACATGTTGTTCCAAAACCATATTATTTCTTTCTTCCATGAAACACAAAAGTAGACCCTTAGATTAATATTATAGGTGCTCTGTTGTGGGGATTGGACATAGGACATAGCAGGATCAAAAACACCTAAACTACCATAAAAATATAATTAGTAACTCTGTGTGATGAATAGAAGGAAACAGCACATAAGCTCTCACATGGCTGCAGATGGAAATTTAAGTGTAGTTGTTTGATCATTTCCTCTTCTAGTTAGTTGTTAACTGCTGTGACTAGATTATTAGACTCCTCAGTGAACTAAAGAACTGAACAAGTTTGAATCATAAACAAATGTTTGACCAGTTATGTGAACTCCAATTGGTTTATTGAAGAAAAATAACCTGTTTCAAAAGAACAATGTTATGAATCAGATTCTGGTAGTTCCCCCATGTTTCTAGGGCAGTGGCTCTTAACCTTTTTGACTTTTTTTTAAAAACTTTAAACTATTTTAAATTTTGCTTTCATGTAATGCGTTCATAGCATATTTTAACACGTAAAGCGTGTTTTAGCAAAATTTTAGCATGTAGCATATTTTAGGATGTTAGTAGGTGTTAACATGTTTTAGTGTGTTGCTAGGCTTATGTATGGATGGATATTTGAGTTTGAATTTGTTTAAATTTAATTTTTTGGACATTTGGTGTTTGTAGTTTTTTTGATATTTGAATATTCCTTCAATGTTAGTCTGGGATTTTGTGGAGTTTTGATCATCAATTTAAGAAAAAACGTAAGTCTGAATAGTTAGAAAACGTATTGGTGGTTGAGTTTGGTGGTCATATCTTGAAAGAATTAGGCTTTATTAATGTTAGAAATTTTGGTCTCACACAGCAGCAGAATAGTTGTCAGTCCTGGATTTGAGTCCTTAACACTGCTACCTACGTTCACACACATTTTGAATATTAATGGGAGTGACAACCTCCATTCCATAACCAAAATCACACCCATAAATTGAGGATTTGTAACTGCATTTTTGGCAAAGTCCTGCTGTGCTGTGAACACGATCGTACTGGTTAACTAGTTGTCTATCAGGTCATATAGTGCGAAAGAGCCGCTCTGCTCCTATATCTGCAGCTCTGTAAGCTCTGCTCATTCATCGAAGTGTCATCTGAAGGTTTTAGATGCAGTCCACCGGAGCTGCTCCCAACACATTTGTGGTATGTGCACGACTTATGATAAAAGCTGTTTTCACATGATTTCGATCTGACAGTAGAACTTGTGCCTCAACTGGGCTTTTATCATTTCAAATGTGTAATATTTAAGAAATGAGTAATCTCAAAGAAGTTGACATAATTAAAAGGAGTTCTGTTGTACGTTCATACATGCGGTACTCAAGCTATGAGAACAGGACCTGTAAGTAAATGTATTCGTCAATCTAATAATAATGAGCTTAAATAGTAGATCAGTAAGTTCTAAGTTATTGAGAGGAAAAATAATGTGGTTACATCTTTGTGTTGTTTTAGCATTTTAATTAAATTTTATTTAAGTTATCCTGGGAGTTTGCTGTTGTGATCCACTGTGCTAGGGCAAATACTAAGACTCTTACATTTTGGCCAGTTCCTCAGACAAAACTAGTGGTTTTGGAAAAATATGAGGGTGAAGAAATGACACCATTTTTGGGATGAACTGTTTTTGAAATGTCAAGAATCTTAACCTAAATTTCTTTAAGTGGCTTCCTGGTTGAGCAGCTTTGAACCAGAGATGGTGGTTGTAATTGGAGGGATTTCATCTTTGATTCTGTTGCCCTGTCTCAGGCTTTGGAAGGTGACTCCCCTGACCAACTAATGCAGCAGACCCAGAACCCGCAGTACGCCTACGCGCCCAACATGGGCCAGCCATGGGTACTGACACGCCCCTCTTTCCTCCCCGTCTCAATTTCCTGCTCTGCTACTGACGAGTCACCAATCAGTCCTAAGTCCTTCCCCCCCTTTTCACCCTCCTGTTTTTCTCTTCCTCTAGGTTTAGGGTTTATTTCATCTTATTTCCCATGATTCTTCCTTCATGTGGACTCAGTACATTTTTATTTTGTTTTATAGAATGACAGCCATTTTGGAAAGCAATAAATGTGGGCAATCTACATTTGAACAAAATGGCTGGTTGTTGCAAAGCTTATGCTTTTTGTTTGACACTGTCATTCTTTTGTGTTGGCATTTAGATGTTGTTGTTGTTGTGTGTGGTACATCATTGTTGGTCACATTGCCACTTGTCTGCTTGGCTTTTTCTCCACCCCCTTCTCCAGATTGGTCAATCACTGACTGATCCTGCCATTCATTTCTCATTAGAATGTCATTCTCTCTCACAGTGTTGGTGGCTGCATCATCATCCACGTCGTCATCTCCATTGTTGTTTTTATTTATCTTATTTTGTTTTTTAGGGTTCTGTTGTCATGTCTGCTGTTTGTGCTCTTCATTTCCATTCATGATATATGTACAAAATGTGTTTTCTTGACACCAAAATCAATATACACTACAGTTTGGGGTCATTTAAGATTAATTTTATTTTTTTTAAAGAAATTAATACTCTTATTCAGAAAGGTAATTTACAACTTTAAATTGTTCAAGCGCCAGTATGCATTTATAATGTGCCTAAAGGTTTCTATTTCAAATAAATGCTATTCATGGACTTTCTTTATTCCTGATTATTATTATTTTTTTTTACTATTTTCACAAAAATATTAAGCAGCACAACGGTTATCAACATTGATAGTAAGGAATGTTTTTTTTTTTTAAGCACCAAATCTGCATATTAAAATGATTTTTGAAGAGTAATTGTTCTGAAGTTCAGCTTTGCCACCACAGGAATAAATTACATTATAAAATACTTTTAAAATATAAAAGCATTCATTTTAAATATTTTACAATATTACTGTATAGAATAAATGCACTTCTTTCAAAAACATAATCTTAATGACCCCAAATTTTTCAGCCATAATTTGATTCTTAGGATGACAGTTGAATATTGTTGTTTGTCTGCTGAACTATTTTTTTTGTTTTGTTTATCTCGAATACTCATTACCAAGTAAAATGCATTAAAAATACAGTGGAATAAAAATGTATATTGAACAAACTAAGCAATTAGTAAATTCAGATTACAGAAACCTCAGAAACAAACAATTTAGCTCTAGGTCTTCAGGTTCTGATTGGCATCTGAGTTCAGTGTCCGCCTTATGGTTAGTTTTGATCTGTCTGATTTCCCTCTCTTTCCTCCCAGGCTACAGACAGACAACTGGGTATGAATGGACTGGACGTAGCTGGGCTGAGACCCTTCGACTTGGTCATTCCTTTCACTATCCAGAAGGGAGAAATTACAGGTACTGTACACATTCAAATCAGGACATTTCTGTTTGACAGATTTGCAAAGAAGTTTCTCATGTACCCAATGCCTCACAGGTGATGTAAGAATGCCTTCTGGAAAAGTGGCCAAGCCTGATATTATCGACAACAAGGATGGCACAGTCACAGTGAAATACTCCCCAACTGAGGCTGGCCTGCATGAGATGGACATCAAATATGATGGAATACATATCCCAGGTAAAAAAAATGGTACAGGTACTTGTATGAATGTTGAGAGAATGAAACAAGTGAGCAAGTTGACAAGAGATTGAAACAAATGACAATGAAACAAATGAGGACATTCTTTAAAAAAAGCTTTTGCATTAATGGTTAATGAATATAGATGTTCTTAATTCTGAATTCTTTGGCCCTCTTCTGCCCTCTTAGGAAGTCCACTGCAGTTTTATGTGGATTATGTCAACAGCGGTCACGTGACTGCCTTTGGTCCTGGGCTAATTCATGGCATGGTCAATAAGCCTGCAGTCTTCACTGTCAACACCAAGGACGCTGGAGAGGGTATAGACGCTCATATCTTGATTGGATCGCATATTGCATGACTACTTTAGCTTTTAACTAATAATAACAATATGTTTATCCTTATTTATTTTCCCTATTTATTTAAAATATCCTAAATTAATGGCTTAAGCACTAGATGCATATAGTGAGTAACAGACAACTTCAAATGCTATCATTTGAACGGTCCACAATGAAAAGCTGATTTATGATTTTTGTTGTGTATTCATTAGGAGGTCTGTCTCTGGCCATTGAAGGGCCGTCAAAGGCAGACATCAGCTGCACTGATAATCAAGATGGTACCTGCTCGGTGTCTTACCTCCCTGTTCTTCCTGGAGACTACAACATCATTGTCAAGTACAACGACAAGCACATTCCCGGCAGCCCTTTCATGGCCAAGATCACAGGTGCTTTAAACGCTGCTTTGATATTTAGAGGGGGTAAAAAGTCCATTCATGTCCATTGTTTGTAATGGTGTCATCAACTCTGTGTCTGTCCACAGGCGATGACTCGATGCGCATGTCTCATCTGAAGGTGGGTTCAGCTGCTGACATCCCTCTAGACATCGGTGAGCTGGATCTCAGTCAGCTGACTGCGTCTCTCACCACCCCCTCTGGACGGGAAGAGGCGTGCCTGCTCAAAATGCTCAGGAATGGGCATGTGGGTAAGTGTTACAAAATGACTATGTAGAATGAGAGGTCATGTTCACAAGTGTGAAGTCAGCAGTTGTGCTAATCTCAGCCCTCCTGTTTCAAAGGTATCTCATTTGTGCCGAAGGAAATTGGCGAGCATCTTGTTAACATTAAGAAAAATGGACGTCATATTCCTAGTAGCCCCATTTCAGTCATGATCAGCCAATCAGAGATCGGTGATGCCAGCCGTGTGCGTGTAACTGGTCAAGGCCTAAGTGAAGCCCGTACCTTTGAGCCTGCAGAATTTGTCATTGACACCAGAGATGCAGGTGAATTAAATGTTTTAAAGCAAAAATTAGTGAATCATTTTCATTCTTTTTATTTTGTATCGTTTATTTTTCGTATTTGTTTATTATACTATTTTTATTTTTAGGTTATGGAGGACTCAGTTTGTCTATCGAGGGACCCAGTAAGGTGGATATCAACACTGAAGATCAGGAAGATGGCACCTGCAAAATCACATATTGCCCCACAGAACCAGGAAATTACATAATTAACATCAAATTTGCAGACCAACATGTTCCAGGTACTAGCAGTGCTATATTTATTTGGTCATTTATTGTTGTGTAATTAGACACGCTGTTTAACTTTACCCATTATCTTTCTCCTACAGGAAGTGCTTTTACCGTGAAAGTGACAGGAGAGGGTCGGATGAAGGAGAGCATCACCCGCAGAAGAAGAGCTGCATCTGTGGCCAATGTTGGCAGCCAGTGCGACCTCAGTTTGAAGATCCCTGGTACGACTTATGGGAAAAAATAACATTAACATAATCATTATTAAAAATCCCCTCCTCTAATGCACCTACACTTGTTGTCCTCTGTACTCTTTGCCCACAGAGATCAGCATCGCAGACATGACTGCTCAGGTGACCAGTCCATCTGGCAAAGTACACAAGGCCGAGATCATGGAGGGAGAAAACAACACGTACTGCATTCGCTTCGTGCCCACAGAGATGGGTGTGCACACAGTCAGTGTGAAGTATCAAGGTCAACATGTCCCCGGATCGCCCTTCCAGTTCACCGTAGGTCCTCTTGGAGAGGGAGGCGCCCATAAGGTCCGTGCTGGAGGGCCAGGATTAGAGAGAGCAGAAGCGGGTGTACCAGGTATGTTTCGACCAGTACGTCCAATTAGTTTTGGTGCCTAAAGATAAAGCGATAAAGTAGTAAAGCATAGCTCACACAGAAGTAACTTTTGAACAAAGCAGTTTTCTGTTGGTCAGCGTGGTGAATTCGTTGACACGTTGATGAATATGCATCTGGAAATATTTTGCCTTTATGCAAAAATCCAGATCATTTGGCAACCTGTTGAAAATAATGGATTTTGCACATGAAAATTCACCAAACCACAGTAAATGTGACTGCAGTTTAATCCCTCATATTTTCCTCATGTACAGCGGAATTCAGCATTTGGACCCGTGAGGCAGGAGCTGGTGGTCTGTCCATCGCAGTGGAGGGACCCAGTAAGGCAGAGATTGCTTTTGAAGACCGCAAGGATGGATCCAGCGGCGTCTCCTACATTGTCCAGGAGCCTGGTGAGGCTTTTGTTCTGGACTCGCCCTATATACAACTCATTTATACTTTAGGAAGTTTATCCTCATGGTAAGTTGTAAGTGTCGAAGCTGACTGGTCTCCATCTGTTTCAGGTGACTACGAAGTATCCATCAGGTTCAATGATGAGCACATCCCTGACAGTCCATTTGTGGTGCCCGTGGCCTCTCCATCTGACGATGCCCGCCGTCTCACTGTTGCCAGTCTTCAGGTGAGGCTTCGAGAAAGACAGACATTTGTCCACCCAAAACAACTCCAAGTCAACCCTTGACACAGCAGCTGCAATGAAACTGAAAACAGTAATGACATGAAACAAAGTTTGATTTGTTGTAATGAGGTATCAAGTACAAACAGAAAAGGAGAGGTAAATAATTGTCATACTATACCACATGCTCTCACATACATGCACACATTTTGGTAGCTGCGTATGTTAAATGGGTATATCTTTTACTGCGTCTGGAAAACGTTTAAATTGCTAATATTAAATCTAGGGATGCACCGAAATGTCAGCCGCTGAAAATTATCGTTTTTTTGGTCAAAAGCGGAAAAAAGCCGAAAATATATGCTCACTCTCGAGCAGCATATTTTGTAACTTTGTGAGCAGCTCCGCTTCTGAAGATGCACAACTTCGAAGCGACTCTGGCTGAGCAGGTAACTCTGCATCCAGAATTTTCGGTTTTGGCCCAGAATTATTTCAGTGCATCCCTATTTGAAACTCAAAAGGTTGCATGCACCAATCACACCAAACCATTGCTGCTGTGTTCAAGGGGTGTGCTGGGGTTTCTGGGATACTGAAGGACTGTTTGTATTTCTCGTGCCTTGTCCTAAAGGCTCCCAACAGCCCTACCTTCAAATGGATGGAAGTGATAGGCTAAAGGGTTAAAGAGGGCAAAAGAGGCTTGTTTGTCTTTCTGTTCTTTGACATTGAACTACTTAATTGTGTGTATTGCTGGGGTGGAGGGCTTTCATTTCTTGGTATCTCAAAGCCTCTCTCTTTAACCCTGTTAGCTTGAAGGTAAGAGATGTAGAGTCCTATTAGGTGAAGAGCTGTTGCATATTTGAACGTGTTGTGCTGAACACCAGACTTGCGCAGTTTTTGATCCTGTGTTGAGTGTGGCAGTGTCATGTTAATGCAGGAGTCCGGGTTAAAGGTGAACCAGCCAGCCTCTTTTGCTGTGAGCCTAAACGGGGCGAAGGGAGCCATTGATGCCAAAGTTCACAGTCCATCCGGAGCGCTTGAAGAGTGCTGTGTCACAGAGATCGATGAAGGTAACAGTGGGTTGAAAGCTTTCTTGCACTGTAATAATGGTCCAAGAAAATCATTGAGGTATTTCCTTCTTTTGGGGAAATGAAGCACCCAGGAGAAAGATTAAGATATAGACCATTTAAACAATATTAGTTTGATTGGCAAGAAGTTTTATCAAAACTAGTTGTTTTGACTGATCTTCAATTGGTTTCCTCTTATCTCTCTCACAGATAAGTATGCTGTGAGATTCATCCCCAGGGAGAATGGCCTGTACCTAATAGATGTGAAATTCAATGGTTCTCACATCCCTGGAAGCCCCTTCAAGATCCGTGTTGGTGAGACGGGCCAGGCTGGAGACCCAGGAATGGTGTCTGCTTATGGAGCTGGTCTGGAAGGAGGCAGCACTGGTATAAAGATCTTAATATATCATGTATAATATGATTCTATAGTTGTCAATGTGTGCAACTGAACTAAACTGACCCCACGCCATCACCTCTTCAGGATCGCCATGTGAATTCGTTGTGAACACAAGTTCAGCTGGCCCAGGTGCTTTGGCAGTGACCATCGATGGGCCTTCCAAGGTGAAGATGGACTGTCAGGAATGTCCAGAGGGCTACAAGGTCACCTACACCCCTATGGCCCCTGGAAACTACCTAATTTCTATCAAATATGGTGGACCATACCATATTGTTGGCAGCCCATTCAAAGCTAAAATTACAGGTAAGAAGAAATGCAATTTAATAGGTTTGATTGCAGTGGAGCTATAATTAAAAAAAACCGAATTTACTTATTTTGATCAATTTATTACCTGTTTAGATATAAAATTAAATGCATGTTATTTTTATCATGGTATCTTTTTTTTTTTTTTATCCAATTGATTATTATAACATTTATTTAAACTTGTATGGTCTAGTTCTGATCAACTAAAAAAAAAATACATTTAATGTCAGTGTTTATTTAATAAATAATTTTTTATATTCATTTTGTTATGGTTGTCATGGGCATTGAGTAATTTTTCATGGTATCTTATTATTTATTTTTATCATTTTATAATTTTTTATAATTTATTTAAATTTGTGTTGTCTAGTTCATCAACTTAAATTAACAATTGGTTGATTTGTACCATGATAAAATGTTATTTTATTATTAACTTATGAGAACTCATGTTGCATAGTTCTTGTCAGCATCAATGTTTTATCATGATATCAAATTGGTGATGGTCAGAAGCTTTAGTCGTGTGTAATTTTGAATGTGTCTTTTGCAGGCTCTCGATTGGTCAATAGCCACAGCATGCACGAGACTTCATCAGTTCTGGTTGACCCCGTGACCCGCAGTGTGACAACCAGCCAGCAGGCAGCGCCAGGGTGGGCCAGCTCCGACGCCAGCCGTGTAGTTGCCAAGGGTCTGGGACTCAACAAGGGCTTCATAGGACAGAAGAACACGTTCAGTGTGGACTGTAGTAAAGCAGGTATGGGCCAGAAATATCTGGGAGTTTTGTTGCTTTTGGGGGGATTATTTGCATCAAACATGCGGTCGGTTCCTATTAATTGCCAACATTTGACCATATATTTCCTTATGTCCCCACAGGGAGGAACATGCTCCTGGTTGGAGTGGACGGACCCAAAGTGCCCTGTGAGGAGATCTTGGTGAAACACTTGGGTAACCGTCTCTATAATGTGTCCTACCAGCTGAAGGAGAAAGGAGAGTACATCCTGGTGGTTAAATGGGGCGATGAGCACATCTCTGGGAGCCCGTATCACATCACTGTCTAATGGCCCTCCACAAAACATCCAACACGAGTCCTGCCAGCATCGAATACATGAACACTGAAAACTCTTTTGTCCTTTTTTCCTTTATATGATCCTCTCATCCAGTATTTTCCTGCATCACTATTCAGTTTTCAAACAAATGAGGGATTTAAAAGAAGCACCTTGTCACTGTATGCCAGTCATTGTTGGATCCTGTTACCTTTGCTGCATTCAGTAATCAATTAAAGCAGAGGGTCCTGGTGGCTTTTGCTCAGTGTTTGGTTTACACCAGTTTGTTACTGACCTTGTCCCTAACACAGAGTAGCTGCTACTATGTTTTTGTCTGATTTAGAAGACTGCTGTTCCAGATGTAACTGTACAGAGTAACCATTTCTAGTAGCAGGAGAAATCTAGATGTGATGCAGCCGCTTGTTTAACACAGATTTGTTTTCAGTAAACTTAGTCTATGGTTAAGCATCACTTCACCCAATGGTGTCACGTAGACTGAATAAACACTGTTGCCAAAGCTCTGTTTTACAGTATATTTTACAGTCTACAGAGCTGCATGTTTCTTCCATTTTACCATAGACATTTTTGAAAATGTCACTTAGATGCCCTTTAAAACACTGATTGGGTGCCAAGTGATTTAGTAACACCAAAGGGAAATAAAATGGCAGAATAAAGGTGATGGAGACACCACGTTAACACCATCACACCATCCTTTGTGACGAAAGGGAGATTGATGCATACTGCTTGTCGAGTTATTGTTGGTAATGCAAAACGCACTTGGAAGTCTTAACATTTGTGTGGCTAAACGTCACTTATTCGCTCTCACTTTGTCAGCTCTTTAGTCTTTTGTGCTCCAATGTCAATGTATAATCAGTATTCCAGAATTTAAAAAAAAAAGTTTGACTTACAGTATTTTGATACACAATAAAGTTGTCTTAACTATTTTTCTGTCAATTAAGTTGTCAGTATCTTCCTTTTTCTTGTGTCTGTGTGTGGTTTTAGAGTTGCATCTTGAATTGATTAATCTTTCATAAGTGCAAGTTTGGTGATTACATTTAGTATGAGTGATGCGTTTAAGGAAATGTAAATTATAATTGGGGATATACTTAATATTATGTGGAATGTACATGGTATTGATAAAAATGATTAATTTAATAGAACACCAAAAAAGTCTAAAATATGAACAAAAAACTAACCCCCAATTAAAATGCATAATCAGTGGGCTACTGTCTCCTAAATCTTATGAGCAACTTTAAATCAGGTTGATGCCTATTGCTGGCATGCAGCTGAGTCAAGATACACAAGCAGAGCTGCTTCTCTGTCCATATATGGTATGACAGGCCCAGTTTGAGGCCCCTTGCTTATTACTTAAGGTCCCTGTTGAGTTTGGTTTGTGGGGCCCACAAAACTTTTACCACCTAAAGAAGGACCTATACTTTGATTTAAATATGGCGATAGGCTTGTTTACACTATTTGACTAATAATTTACACCGGTAGCTCTGCTCAAGCGGTTCTGGTTAAAGAAAAGCTACCCGCCAGAGAAACCATGTAATAATATGTGACATGTTATCGCGTGTCTGTCCATGCCAACGCGAAAACAAATACAAAATGGTTTGGGTTTCCTCCAACCTTCGAAACCTTCAGAGACCTCTTTGAGTAGTTGCGATGTCGCCGCTCAGCGGTAGAGAGCGGTACTGCAGGTCCGTGTCGTTCTGAGCCAGAAAGAATTTCTCTTTTGCTGTGAAACCTTTCTTATACTGTCTATGAGTGAAACAAAGAGCAAATTTCCTCTAATGTTTAGTTGTTTAAATAATCGGTTCAGACGGTCCATGAGTCAGGCTGATCCAGTTCTCAAATTGACTCATTGATTATTCAGTTGCAGCACACTGGGGGTAAATGTTTTTTTTTTTTTACTTATCTTTTTTTGTCATACTACTACATTTATCTCTTGGGATGCTATAAAGATGCCCTGTCAACCTAATACAAAGTAAATAGCCTATGTTCCAAACTATACTTTACTCATTTGTTTTGGATTGAGTAGGCCCTACAGTGACAATTACAAATATATTTGTAATTGTCACTGTAGGGCCTACTCAATCCAAAACAAATGAGTAAAGTATAGTATGGAACATAGGCTATTTACTTTGTATTAGGTTGACAGGGCATCTTTATAGCATCCCTTTCAAAGGTTTGGGGTCAGTAGCCAAAGATTTTTTAAATGTTTTTGAAAGTTTTTTTTTTTTTATGTTCACCAAGGCTTTTATTTATTTATTTATTTTAAGTTAAAATAACTTTTCTTATTATAATATTTTAAAATGTAGTGTAATTATTCATGTAATGGCAAAGCATCATGACTTCAGTCACATCCTTCAGAAATCATTCTAATATGCTGATTTGCTGGTCAAGAAACATGAACTTATTAACTTGTAAACAGTTGTGCAGCTTAAAAACAGTATCATCATGGTTGGTTTCCACAAAAATATTAAAACTATTTGATGAAAGAAAGTTTAAAAGAGCAGAATTCATCTGAAACGGAAATCATTTGCTACAATGTTAAAAGTCTTTACTATCACGTTTGATCCGTTTTAAATGCAGTCTTTGATGAATAATAAGTATTAATTTCTTTAAAAAAAACTTTAGACGGTATAGTGTATAAAGGCTATACAGCTATAGCATACTGTCTACACGTGTTAGTTTTGCAAATATATTTACAATACTTGCTATTTTTCAGATTATAGTAATGGGTCTGTAGGCTATATATTAAATATAACTGCCTTTACTGGAAAACAACCGTGTGAGAGCCAATTTAATGGTTCGCACAACATTTTACCTACAGTGATAAAAGTTTGAACACGCCTAGTAAAGGAAGTAAAATGTGTCTCCTCCTCTAGCGCGACACGCCCAGCTCAGGAAAGCGCCTTTTTACCTCCTGGAATCGTTTAAGGTAAATTAATTATGACAAAAGAGTATTTTTAAACATAAAAATGTATATATATATATGCAAGAAAATACACGAAGCTATTGCTATTTCAAAGCTATGGCTTGCCCTTTTATCATGAGTCATGCTAAACGCGTTGTTGAAGTTGTCAGTGGTTTCGCTTGCGAGCTCGAGCCCGACAAATCCATTTTCAATCCTTTTGTTCGCTTTAAAAACGCGTTTGGAGTCGTTTTCTCCCGAATGCTTCTGCTGTAATGTCTTTTAATCTTACAGAAGATTAAATTTTCGCTTAGTCTTTGCGTAGGGAATATATTTTGTTCATAGTACCTTTCATAGTTTACAGCTGTGCGATTTGCACATGTGTATCATCCAGATGTTGTTGTAGTCTTACACTGTGAAGTACCTTTTTTTATTTTTGTGCAGTGCTCAAGAATATCTCACATCTCTGTGAGATATCGTTTTTTATTATTTCAGACTCTTTGGGGATAAAATAAACTTACTTTTATGTTAAATTTCTCTGTCAAGTAGGCCTACTAGTTACCTAACTTACATACTTAATTATTATGAGTAATCTCAGTCCTCTATTGGTAAAAAACAAAACAATAATTCTAAACCATAACATGTATGTGTTTGCAGATATGTCGACATTAAGTGGAAAATCTGATAAGGAGATCGGTCAGCTGTTGGATGAATATGGCATTAAACATGGGCCCATAGTAGGTATGTGTTGTCTTTATAAGATCAGGGAAGTATGTTAAATTAAAAAGAAAAAATTATTTTTTGTCAATAAATCTGGCAAAAGTTGTGATGTGATTTGGTGGTGGTTTTGTTTTGCAGAATCCACACGGAAACTCTATGAAAAGAAACTGAGAGAGGCTATGGCCAAAAACACTAAGCCTTCCTCATCTGACAAGACATACTACAGAGAAGAACGTAAGAGACAACCTTTGATATCAACCATGTATTACGTTGCAGAATTACACTTGTAAAATTTGCTCTTGTTTTCATAGAGGATGAAGTGGAATATGTTACCTATCAGCCCGTAAGTAAAAACTGAACTGAATTTGAAAGCTAACTGCTCTTATGTCATCAGACATGTAGTCTATTAATCAGACATTATTCATATTTTGCAGCCTCAGCTGACAAGATACGATGGATTTGGTGATGTGTAAGTAGCTTTTTTTAAATTATTGAATATGTTAAGCAGTAATCACTTAATTATAATGTCTATCAAATTATCCTGCTGAGATTACAGATAATATCCTTTTTGTATGCTTACAGTAATTGTATAAATGTGATCTCTCCCCAGCACAAGAAGGTCAAAGATCTCAGATGCAGAGTGAGTGAGATTCACTGATTTATTTTGGTCTCAACTGAAGTTTAAAAGTGGTCGCATCCTCCTAAATGCTATCTGGATATATGCTCTCTCTCCACAGCATAAGGAGGTCAAAGTTTACTGATTATAGAGATGATGATGATGATGTAGGCCATACCAATGAGTGAGTTTTTGTTTTAATAATATTGTTTCAGAATGTTTTTATTATTTATTTTCTTCTCTTAAAATATGCTTGACTTTAATGTTGTACTGTAATGTTAATAATCCTGTAACCTCACTGAAAAGTAAATGAAGTGTCCTTTCTGTCTATTTTGAAGGCCCGTTATCAGCCCAACTCGGACAACCTATCAGAGTTCTTCTCGCCCAGGCCCATCAGTCTCCAAATCCGTCCAGCGTGGCGCCAGTCCAGAGACCAGCAAACCTGGAGGTGTGCCGGTGTGGCTGCGTGTCTTGGTGTTTCTTATCATTGCTGTGTTTCTTTATTATGTGTACACGTGTATGGAGCCTGCAGAAGAGACTCCCTTTAAAACCATTCAGTAGAGGAGCAGTGAGATGTTTAAAATATGTTCATCAGCCCCAACTAAAACTGATTCAGTAGAAGAACAACCAGAAATATAGCTTGTAATATATTCTGTAAGAATTGAGAGGTTTAATACCAGTTATTGTTCAACCACGAACTTGTGCATTATGTGTAGTTTTATTCAAATATTTGCCCTGCTTTTTTATAAACAAATAGGAACAGATGTGGACGTCTGACCAAATCAGGAAAATTCTGAATTTTTATGATAATCGGGGCATTTAAGTGTCTTTAAATCTCATTTTCTTATACATTGAATGTAAAATCCTTATGCCGTGGCAATATATTTAGGGCCTGTGTTCATGGGACACTCTGTAAAGCACTAATTGGTATGCTGTTTCTATTCGCTGTTTTTTATGAATTCTGGTGTGCTGAACATATTTAAGCATATACTACACAAGGTTAGGCTATTTTGTGAATAATAGTTTCAGCTAAAGGTTATTGTGGCACAATGCAACACAACCGCTTCAGTCAAGACTATATTCACAATATAGTAAAGCCTTGAATGCCCATTACTATCGTTATAAAGTCTTTAATTACTAAGGATATAAATTGCATAATTTCTTTTATTAAACAGATTTATCTGTTTAAGTGTTATCCCTCTGCTAGACAGTATTGTCCCTGACATGTTAACACTACCAGTATGTTTTTTGCTTTTGCTTTGAATGTTATGTAGTGTACCCAAAAATTATTTGGACAACTTAAGCCACACATACAATAGAGTATACACAGATGAGCCAAAACATTATGACTATCTGGATCCTTCAAGCCCAGTAACTTGCGAGGATAGATCGAACTTGTTAGTCCAGCACATCCCACAGATGCTCAGTTGGATTGAGAACTGGGGAATTTGGAGGTCAGGGCAACACCTTGACCTCTTCATTATTTTTTGGACTCATTGGACCAGTAAACCTTCCACGGTTTGTCCCTCCTCGGACCACTGTTGGTCGGTTCTCGCTACTAATCGTCTCATCTACTTAGAACATTGGAGCTTTTTAGGAAATTATCTACATTTTTTGCTTCACCTGCATCTGGTCACAATGTTTTGGCTCATCAGTGTATGAATGTCATTGCATTGAATTGTCATTAGATAGTTCATGCTCAATTTCACATACATAACATACAGTAGTTCCCTTATCGAGTCGGTCCCTCGACATTACGTATGGGGAAATCCATTTTCCTCGAAATGCTGAAGTAGTTTATCATTTAAAACTATTCAAACTTTATTTTTTGTAAAATGTTTGCTTGAAAGCTTGTGCTGTCTTTTAAAAATGCCACTTGGTTTGAAATTTTACCTAATTGTGTGATATTTGTATTGGGGGTTTTCCTGTACACATCAGCTTGATTAAATCCTTTGGAGAAAAAAAATTGCTTTGTTTCAATGAGGTTTTCAGCATTACTGTTTAAAAATGCAATACTCAAGGAGAGGGGCATACAGCAAATGTCCATAAATATTACATTGCTAACTGTTCTGCTTTTTATTTCTTGACTGCTGTCAATAAAGTGAATAAAGTCACATATTAGAACATTTTGTTTGTTACAAAACATCAGATTACATATGCTTTGTTAAATGAAGGTATCTAGATAAAAAAAAAGAAAGAACAGAAAAACCATGCAGAATGGCAGAAATAAGATTAGGCTAGATTTTGATTAGTGAATGGAGGCAACTCGCAGGTTATCCTGAGTGCTAAAGGTTGTGTAAATGCAATCACATGTGAGCAATCCTTGTGTATTATCTTAGTCAGAAAAATCTAAACTTTCAGACACTGAAAGCTTAAGCAAATAAGAAACCTCACACAGCACTGCTTGCTCACAGAATTAAAGGACCTTTTCCAACAGAAGTATGACCATCACTTGGGTGCAATTGGGATGTTGTCTTGTGGATGAAACCCTGACAAGTCTGGTTGCATGTAACTGAATATATAGGTATACTGAATAAATGATCTAATGTAAAAAGTATATTAATGCCACTATAGAGCTGCTAGGTGTTATCTGCACAGTAAAATGCTTCTATACAGATCAGTTACTCACCACTCCTTGTTGATTCTCCATTGGCTTCGGGGTTTGTTTAGCAGCAGATATGTTAAAAAGAAGCAGTCAAGATGCTCACAAACTAATCAGCTCAAGCTGAGGAGTGTTTTACTCCACAATTCCAGGCTCTCTCCAAAACTGAGAGAAAGACCCTCCCATCGGTCACTCTCACCAATGCGTGAACAGACAACGACTTTGAAACTGGTTACTTCTTCAGTTTACACATTTAAATGTAAAATATCTGTGAATAAAAAAATAAAAAAAACACCATGTGGTTTTGTAATGTTAACCTTTATTTAAAAAAACATGTCATGACATATTGCATATCAAAGATACATTTGTGTTTCATACTACATCTGCATTATTTGGGAGCCAAACTCAAAAACTTGGGGTTTTATAAAGAAAGAGGATTGTTTCTTATAGCTATTTGGAGTATATTATTAGACGGAACAATTTCATCATTAGTGGGATGACTATTAATGTATTTGAGTTCAACAATTTATTACCAGTATAATACAAATATGTACAACAGTGCATGGCATAGTGGTTGTAAAACACAAAGTGCTAAGGGCACAGTCCTGGTCATGAAAATAAGTGGATTGGTTTTTGGCCCTTTTTACCACTTAAAACTTCAATTCAAGCAACAGGCTGTAGATTTCTGTTTAAACCGTGAGAGTGTCCTTCAGGTTATGATTGGTGAAGGGAAAGAAAAGCCACATATCTGTTCTTCAGCTCCTCCAACTGTTTAGCTAAAAAAAATTTAACATTTTTTTTACAACTTATTCTTATTTTCTGTTTGTGTAGTTTACCCAAATCAAAGACATCCAAGAAAATACTCACGCAGCGTGTGCTTTTCTCCTTTAGACCAGTACCGCCTGTCTGTCTGTAGTTGTTGCACTGTTTGTGTAAGAGACGACGAGGTTTCAGACAGCTGCTTAAGAGCCTCCAGCTCCTGAAGAGTAAACAAAGAATATGCGAAGTATTTACATATGAATATGCAAAGTATATATCTGTGAAGTTACAAAGGAGATATGGTGATGAAAAACAAACAAACAAACATTTCAGCGCTTTTGCATTCCCACGCATTATCCCCCAAAAGTTTTGCGGTCACACTCGCAAAACATTTGCTTTCTATCGTTTCCCCGAGAATCTTTGTGTTAAGTCACAAAACATTTGTGTTTTGTCGCAAAGCACTGTGTTCCCTTAAGAAACTTTGAATAAAAACCAGTCTGCTGCATTTGCGTTCTCTCACGAAACTATTGTGTTCCCCCAACAAACTTTGCGTTCATTCACAAAAGCAGTGAAATAAAGTTTTTCCATTCACCATACATTATATCCATCACAATAGTTTTGCGAGCAAACAGAGTTTCTCAGGGGAATGCAAAAATTTTGCGAAAGAATGCAAAAATATTGAATTATAATTTTTTCTTCCATCTCATTTCCCATTTGGGGCTCCGTAGATCCCTCTGTAGATCTCTGCTGGACTGAGGATAACTCAATTTAAATATAATTTAGGAGGAAACTCATTTTATTGATTATTATTAAAACCATATTTCTTCAGAAAACCTGTTCAATTATGTTCAGATTTACACCGGCAAAAAAGAGAAATTAGAGAAACTACAATTTTCTGTCATAACCATTTGTTAACAAACAAGTATTCATTACTTTAATGAGCTCATTGTTTCTGCCTTAAATTATTACATTGTTTAAATTAGTACATTTTTAGCTTACTGTGATTTGTATATGTACATTTCTGAAATGCATAACTTAGACAGTTACCTCTGATAACAGATCACTCTAAATTGTAATGTGGACTTTAAAGCTGCTTCGAAACGATGTGTATTGTGAAAAGCGCCATACAAATAAATGTGAATTGAATTTCCGTTAATCTATTGCAGATAAAAGATGTTCAATGCTTTACCTTATTACAGGTGTGCAGAAGCTGATGTACAGATTGAAACACACTAGTGCGGGAACTGAGGGCTGGAGGGGTTCTCTGGCAGTACCCTTTAAAGTCAGTGTTGTAGATGCGTCCGAAGGCCATCATAAGCTGAGACATGTCCGAGATGGCCACTTTCAGCACACAGGGGGACAGCACAGGTGCAGGACCCGACGAATCTGACTGCAGGAACTCACACTGAGGAACAGAAAGGATCGCGCTATTATACAAAGCAGACTCATGACACCAGATGTGAAAAGCAGCACATGATGGTCCCACCTCTTTGTGGAGCTCCTCTAATGTGCTCTGAGTAGACTGCAGCAGCGCTTTGGCCTCTGACAGGCTTTCTTCTCCATGACTTCCAAGTCGGGAATGTTGATCACTCCTTCAAAAGAAGAAAATAACAACCGTGTTGAGGACAACAGTCTTGATAAGAAAATTAAATTTCACATGGCCACATAACAATCACACGGACCTGTTTATGAAATCGCTGGAGTTCCCGTTCATTTTGTTGTGAGCCGACTGCGTGCGTATCAGATGTTCACGGATATGTGCTGGCCATGGGTTGCAGGCTGGGTTCAGGAGCATATCCAGGTCAGATAAGTGATCCGGAAACATCAGCTCGCCAAGAAGATCATCGTTCTTCACACTGTCATCCCCAGAGGATGACTTCTGTCTATGACGATCAAAACAAACCACAAGCAGGTCAAAGAAACAAGAGCACATATTATTATTTTAGGGCCTTAGGAGGGTCTGACTCAATGTTGATGTTAAATCAACGATAGAAAACACAGCAAAAGTCAGATACCTTGAGTGTACGGAGGAGTCTGCTTGAACGACCATCAGAAGCTGCTCTAGAAACACCAGCTGCAGTAACGGGGGTGCAAGACCCTGAAAAGATAACAAACCAATAGGAGAGATTCATTAATTCTGCTTCAGTTTATACATTTAAAATGAGTAGATAAGAATAGCTGTAGCATTATCAGTTAAACAGCCGAATTAGCCTGCGTTATTAACTAAAGTATCAGTCCATCACAAACATTTTTGCTGGAACAAATCAAATGTTCTGTATGAAACAGCTTGAATAAATCAATATATTTTTGGATTGCGTCACTTCAAGTTTTCAGCATTGTAGCTATACAGGTGCAATTATCAAGGGAAACGGGAAAAAAAACACATTTTCAAAAATCTCACTGTAATCTCTATTCTGCTCCTTATGCAAAAGGTACTGGACAGTATAAAGATCAACATCGTATAACTCCATACCTTGATTAAATCCTGGTCATTAGTTTTACATAGCATCATTTCATTACCAAACCGTGTGAGTTCTGTGTGAGAGAGAAAGCACAACAATAACAAAACAATGAGCACAAGAAAATAAAACGATAAGAAACTGAGCATTTGTTGGACTTACCTTGAATTAAAACCTCATTCTGAGATGCTTTAATTGTGGAAAACTTCTCCCTTAGGGATGGACAAATGCTTTGTAAAAAAATAAACACAAACATAGCATGACATTTTAGTATACATTTATAATGAACACATTTGGCATCATTATCATATTGTTTAATAGTCAATCAGGCATCAGACCTGGTACAAATCCACTTGAGTATATCAGTCCTGTGTAATGAAGGAGAGCAGAGGAGCTCCTGCACGCTGTCTGCCTCCCTCAGGTACAGCCCATCCACCAGAGGACAGCCCAGACTCTGAACACAACATTAACACGCAGTTTAAACATATTGGCCTGGTTCCACAGACAGGGCTTAGATTAAGCCAGGATTAGACCTTAGTTCAATTAGGACATTAAGTAGCTTTTAAAAAAAGAGCCTTAGAAAAAACATTACTGATGTGCTTCTTGAGACAAAACAATGACACTGACATATTGTAAGATTTGATTTCAGTTAAAACCGCTCAAACATGCATTTTAATCTGAGACTAGGCTTAAGCCTGGTGTGTGAAACTGGGGGCTAATCTTATCTAATGCATCACAGATAGTCTAAACACAAAGAAATTTGACCTGAGTGTCACAATGATACTATTGTGTACCCAGTTTCTTGTTTGTTGTATTGTGACATTCAGGTCTGGTTTCTTACATTCAGACTTGAGGTGACGCATTAAATCTGAGCTTTTCAAACTGGGGGCCGCAAAGGGAGTTCTAGGGGCCATGGAAAAATTGAGATTCATATAAGTAAAAAATAGATTAAATAAATAAATGAGTACATCCATCTTAGAATGCAGGTCTCTCGTGAGGATGTTCATATTTAGGAGATTGACAAAACCTGTAATAATCCACAAAAGAGATAATATTTATACTGTTACAGTTTACACAGAGTCTGAAATTACGACTAAACCAGCAATTATATTCACTGCATTATATCTATTACACAGGTGAATATGTTGTCTAGTAAATTGTGGACAGCAAACAATACCCTGAAATATCTGTTATGACTAATTTATTCAGTTGATAATTTTCGCAAATTACGAACATTTACGAAATGTAAGACTATTAGCTAACGTTACAAAAGTAGCGTTGACGTCACGCAGCTAACTAGACACACTAAACAATACTACTCAAACCAGTCAGTTTTAACTTAGAGAAACATCAGAACATTATTTAATGTCTCCTTACAACGTGTGGTGCGTCTATGAAGATGTGGAAACTACCTGAAGGGTGTTGTAAACTCGCAGAGACAGCTGCTGCTCTTTTGAATCGCCCGCCATGTTGTTATTCCTGATTTCCTGCTGGTTCAGTTCGCCAGTGTCGTTCACAGCGCCTGCGGTTACAGCGACGCCTAGAGGCCGCACGCATATTACAAATACACCAAAACTAAGTTACAGTAGGCACAGGATACAAGAGCATGGTAGCCTATTTATGATTTTAAAAAATAATATAGTAATACTTGAGGATTAGAGCATTTTGGTATGATGATTCCGTAAAACAAAAAGTGTAAGCCTTGTATTTGTTACTTATATTTCAGGTACATTTCATTTTTTGGTAGCTTTGTAGCAAGTTGTCCTTTTGAAAAACAAAATCTCATTAATTAATTTGATCTGAAATCTTTATTTTGGCACGAGGTCAAAATTTTGCTTGTTTTTTGCATGTTTTAAAAAAAGCATGCTATGTTAAAATTTAAGTCATTCAGTATGAACATTAATTGATTGAATTTCTGTACCGTTTTTAATTCTTCATTTTAGATTATGCAAACTGATTTAGTATAAATTCATCTAGTTTTTTTTCTCCAGGAACAAATCAACTGTCAAATGGACTGAATTTTACAACAATTTTTTATACAAGATAAGAATATTTTGGACAAAAGTGAGTTTTATTTCAATGAGGTTTTCAGCAGTGTTGCTTTAAAGATTGAAAGATAAATAAAAAATAAAAAGAGAACATTGTCACAAACATTTTACTGTACCCTCTATTTTGTTCCTTATATAAAAGGTTATCCTTAATATCTGCTTTCTTTCACATAAACCGACTTCTGAGTTAAAATGTGCTGCCTAAACATAAAAAACATCATGATGTATTTTGCTCATTTGATATGGAATACAGTGTCCTGTAATCTGTAATCTCATTGCATGATGATGAAATGAAAGGCAGGCTGATCATAAATACAATCACATATGAGGAGTCATTGTGTACTTATACATCATCAGTGATGTTTAAAGATCTGGTCTGGGCGAGTGCAGTCTCAAATATCACGCTGCCCCTGAAACAATGGGGTGAGATGTAAAGTTAGTACAGTCTGAGCGTTATTCTGATGTGAGAATAAAGAATATGTCCAATTATTCTGCCATTTCCTCAGTTAACTGAACTATGTAAATCATGGACAGTGTTTGGCAAAACAAGAATGAAAATAAATCTACAGTATTTACTGGGACTTTGCTGTTACTCTGCTCACCCTCCAGACTCAAATCCCAATGCTGTGATGAAGATGTTGATAAGAACAGTGAAGAAGACAAAAATAGTTGCTGCATCATTCATTGTGTTCAGCCTCGGCTGTTTCTTAACATCATTCAGGTCATACTTCACTGAAGGAAACAAGAGAAAGCACATCAGTGTTGCGTCAGTGAAAGGAGATCAGAATGCTTTCAAACAGACACAAGTGTAAACTAACCAATGAAGACGAGTAGGAGGCCAACAATGACCTGCAGTGAGATGGACAGTGAGATCAGAGCAATAAGAGGAATGTAGAAGCGGTGCTGAGGTCCTGAATGCAGAACCGTCTTCAGCTGAGAGGAGTTCGCCATCAGAAGAGCCACATCCAACATGCTCTGCGCCGCACTCTTCTTAGTAGCGTAATGATTCGTGTTGAAGAGAAGCTGTCCGTTCCCTGCGGCACGAGCCTGACAGGGAGTGAACACTGTTTACATTAAACATATTCTTTTCTATATTCCCTCCAAATGATTTTACATGTCTCAAACAACCCCTTCAACAAAGGGTTTTATAAAGAAGGCTACAGGATAATACTATGAAAACAGAATAAGATGGTAACACATTGCCGGTGGATTTTCAATTGTATGTCAGAAATCGGCACAAATTTCACCAATAAGCCAAAAATAATGCCCTGAGATTTGTACGGCCATTACATGATTACTATAATCAGTGAGTAAACAGATGAACAACATGTATTTAATATATTTCTCTACTTAACATGCATGAGTAGGCTACTATGGTCAATTGCATTAAATATGTCTGACATTTTTTCACATTTCAGTAACAGGCATACATAAGAAAACATATTTAATATCATTCAATTTTATTTTAAAGATGTCTAATTATCTGCCCACAAATTAAAGTTAAGTAACAGTAATTTAGACCCCAAACAGAAGTTGAATGTAGCGTCCACTGTAGTTGACATTATATTTTAGTGAATTTCTCTGACACAATACGTCACAGTTTTGGGCACATTCGGGGCTTTTCAGATACCAAATGTTCGTAGCTTTCACCATGACAACAACTTCTCCTTGGTCTTTAAAGGAACACTCACTGTAAAACCCAACAAGTTAACTCGACTCAAACCGATTGAGGAAACTGATTGCGGCAAACCATTTAAGTTTAAAAATAAATACATATGAGTATTGTGAACTTATATATATTGAGTCATCAATATATATAAGTTCACAATACTCATGTCATATGTATTTATTTTTAAACTTAAATGGTTTGCCGCAATCAGTTTCCTCAATCGGTTTGAGTCGAGTTAACTTGTTGGGTTTTACAGTGCTCCACCGTTTTTTGAAATAGGGCTTATTCACCTTCTTTCCTACATTTAGATAGGTGGGCAAATGCATTTTTGTCTCAGTGCATGCATTGTTTTAGTTTGACAGGGTCGGCGCTAGCTTAGCTTAGCATAATGAATATCTGCATAGGAAATCGCCTATGTTAATCTGCATCGCTATTTGTACCTGTTGTGAATACGCAGGCCACAAGAAGTAATTAGGTGGTTTTTTTTTTTTTTTTATATTACTTTTACTCAGGACATGCTAGCTGGCAACAAAGGATTCCATTCATTATGCTAAGCTAAGCTAGCGCCGACCCTGTCAAACTAAAACAATGCATGCACTGAGACAAAAATGCATTTGCCCACCTATCTAAATGTAGGAAAGAAGGTGAATAAGCCCCATTTCAAAAAACGGTGGAGTGTTCCTTTAAAATGACTGACATTAATGTAGTGATCAAATTTAGCACTCTTATGGAAAAGGAAATTTGTATGGGGTTTATAGTCAAAATATGACTGTCTATTAAAAAACAAGGCATTGATTTCATACATGTCCAGTCCACTGTGGAGTAATAGAACTTAAATCATGTTTATCAGGCATTTTGGGAGACACACGTGAACAGGGAAAGAAATGATATCAATATTCCTATAAAATATTATATATTGTTATGAAAATGCTGCCAATTAATTACTCCCATTATTACACTTTTTTTTTCATTACATTTTGCCCCAAGAACACATTAATATGCAAATTAGATAGTGTATGCATTGTATTGAACAGGATAATGTTTCAATACAACAACATTATCTCCCCTAAAAAATATTATATATATATATATATATATATATATATATATATATATATATATATATATATATATATATATATATATATATATATATATATATATATATAGCTTGCTCCATTTCGTCGAGATATATTTTAAAGATAATAACTCTGTTTTGGCTAAATACAAAGGGTGGGAATGATAGCATAACCAAGGCAAGTCTGTCAGCATAGCAGTTTAGGGTGGTGATGAAGCTTGGTGCTCTCCACAGTTCTTTCAAAACCACAGGTTCTGTGAGCAGACAATATACGAGCAACTCCCTCCCTATTATGCTAGACTAGTCATAGTGTTACAAAACAGAACTGGTTTAATTTGTCTTTCACATGTCAAATGCACTGTAATAGATGTTCATTACAATATTTAGCTAACTGATAAACCTGTAAATAAAACTGATAAAACTGAATAAAAAAAAACGTTTTTTTATTTTATTTAAGATCACATAACACGTTTCCATTCTTAATTCTTCAAGCATTAAAGGAGTAACTGATTTTTTTTTTATTAAACTGTTTCAGTTTGTTTAAAAAATATATATCAAGAAAAAGCTCTACCTCCACCTTTCCTGATTTATTGAGAGCTCGGTTCTCCTCCATTGGATGCTCAACTTTCAAGAGTTTCGCTTAGTATGATTATTTAAGGAACATTCGAGAAGCTCACAAAGTAATAATACCAAAAAAAAATGCGTCTGAAATGAATGATTCTAGTACACTGAACGGATTCCGCTGTTAGCTCTTCCCAATATGTTCTGTGTTGTAAGCGTCTATGGTTGTAAGCGTTGGCACTTGGCAGTAGTGGGCGTGATTCACCCGTGGCTCGAATCTTTTGAATCACTAAAAAAGAGTCGTTCAGCGGGTTCACGTGCTTACTTCGGACGGTGTCAGGAGTCACATTCCTCTCTTCATACTTAATCAGTGGTTTTTAATTCATCAAATGTTGTTAAAGCCCATGTCACATTCACTCAGTGTCACATTCATTACAGTTTTACTGTAATTTGGCCAGATTAATCTGATCTTTTCCCCGACCTCATTGATATAAACGCCTACTTACCTTGTCTCAACTCCACCTCTATTTCTATGCCATTAAATACAGTCGTAAATATTACATATTCTTTATTAATTAAGCAGAGCGTCATCAAGGATAGCAAGACAATTAATTTACACTTGGTCTCCCATTGGTATCATCTATTTCAGATAATCCTGTCTCTAAAACAGCACATAAAAAAGTTACTTAGATTTACATGCATGTCAAATGTTCTCTTCCTGTCTAAGTGGGCAGTTCCTGGCCAGAATAACATGCAATGAACCAGACTTTTTGACACAAGTGAGACTGGGGACAACAGTGGTTCTACTTCAAAATCAGTGCTGTAATCAATGCTTCCCATACAAGAGCTATGCTCAGAATATGAAGTTTGATAATATAATACCTGATGAAAAAGTGTTGGAGACTTTGTTGCCCAGCTATCCATGCCAAAATGATGATATATCTTTTCAATAAAGACTTTCTTTAAGGGAAGAGGTGATCTGGCAGTCTTGTACAATGTCATCAGGCCGAAGAAATAATCACAGGCACACAATGAAACACAACTACAGACACTGGTCAAAGTTATTATTGTAGAATACTTTGATTTGATTTTTTATACAGACAAAAAGTGTTGACTTATCTTCCCATTAAATTCTTAGATTTCCATACAGTTTAGTCTACAGTATACAGCTGTGTTCTTTCATCATAGATAGATACTTTTTTTCTCTTAAATAACAGGCAGGTAATTATTAATATATTTAATAGTTTAATATTTTTCTCTTTTTTGTCTTTTTTCCATTGTAGAGCAGTAAGTGTATGTTCAGGAGAATGTGCAACTGTTTTTTCCATCAGCTAAAAGTTCACTGATGGAAAAAGACAATAATAATCATAATAATAGTCATAATAATCATAATAATGTACAAGCTGTTCAATTTTAATTCTTTACAAAAAAGCATAAGGAGAAAGAAAGACGAAGAGACAGTAGAGTAAAACAAAATGTGCTTAAATCGTAAACAAAAGATGCACATGTGCACATTTTGGCAAAAATGTACAGTGATGGTGCAGTTGTACAATAATTTATAAGTTTTATATTAAATATAGTATATTATTTACTCTTTTTCACATTAATTTTTTTTTTACCTTACCTTGCGTGATTTTTCTACAACAGAATGGAACAAAATGAAGGCAGACGATGGATGTTTTGGATTATCTGTTTTCTTTTTTAAATATATATATATATATAATATATATACATATATGCGTATATATATTTGTCACTATCAGGAGTTTCGGTAAAGTGTCTGTCTGTTGTGGTGGAGAGGAGGGATACCATACATATGCCACTGTAATATATATCATCACTGTCTGGAGAGCTCAATGATTGGGGTATACGTCTTAGATATATTTAGATTTAAAAATGATTCAGAGACGAGCATAGCTTGAGGCCTATTTCGGTAGTTAAGCTTTGCTGAGGATAAGATAAGGTTAGGAAATATTTCTTTATAATGGTTTAGCAGGTTCACTGACCTGTCCTCCCTGACCACCACTTTGGCCTGCTGATAGTGTCTGGGCCTTGAAATGGGTTCAATCTGTGAGACCTGCCAGCGCTCTCGACACTAGAGACTCCACTGAAACTGTCTGAGCCAATCGAACTCAGCAAAAGGTCGGACACATTCATGCAGATTTAACACAGTTTTGCTTGAAGGCATATTCCGGGTTCAATACAAGTTAAGCATTTGTGGCATAATGTTGATTACTACTTTTTTAAGAGAACAATTTAAAAGAAGCAACAATTAAGGTTAAGGCGAGACACTTACAATGAAATTGAATGAGGCCAATTCTTTGAATATTTTATGCTTATAATACAAAAAAAAAATGCGCTTACATTAATTCTTCTTTTAAAGAAGTGTATTTTCCCTCACATTTCAATTCATGTTGACATGGCTGTACTATGAGTATTTTAATGTTTACTGATTGGCCCGATTCCCTTCCATTGTAAGTGCTTTGAATGGACTGAACCCAGAATATTCCTATAAAAATGGGTTTCCATTTAAAGATCCGACAACAAAAAGTTCTTCTATTCGCAGAACAGGGCAACCCATTTTAAGCAGCGTGTCTGTTGGCATTTAATAAGTAGTCAGATTGGCAGTGTGACACTGCTCCACCTCCAGGCTCCACGCCACAAACAGGGCAGAGTATCAGGAGGAGAACATCAGCATGGACAACAGCACATTAATGACAGCACAGATGCGCTGGGAGGAGAAACGTGTGTCCACCAACCACTTAAGAGCCACAGTGAAGCATCGACAGACGAAAGTGAAGTCAAACAATGGCGGTGAAGAGCGAGCGCTATGATATCAACATGCTCAGCAAAGACACAATCGACCAATGCAATGACATGATCTAGTGACGCTCATGCTTGCATTGTCTGCTTTCGATATTCGCCAGTTTCTCTCAACTGGACAATCTAGAAAAGTATTCTATACAGATAAAGGTTTTTTTTTTTCGAGATCCATATGTACATGTAATGAAGCGTATTTCACAGAGCTGTGGGCAGGGCAGTCTGTTGCATAAGTGCCGGTCTCATTCCCCAAAATGATTGTATTATGTTGTAACTGTACCATTCCAGACGATAATGGGGTGTAAAAGGAGGTAACCCCGGGTGGTACGACTGATCAGTGGAACGTCAACGGAATGTAACAGAATCAAACGTTCTATCATCATGAATGTCTTAATGTATATAATAGGGATTATTATTATTGTTCAGTGCAAAGATGTTGTTCTGAAATGCTAACATATGCACCAATAGCAGGATGGTGTGTCTATCAAAGTCTACTGAACGTTTGCTCAGTGAACCTCAATATTGTGCAAAAGTAATGACACCCTCACGGATTGTCCATTGTTTTAGTATCTTTGATAATTTTTTTAACTATGGTGTGGCAGTATAAGATGGATTCCCCTACCCTGGTGACCACAGTCTGTAGATATATACACAATCTGATAAATATTTCACACAAATGAGGAAAGCAAGTGTGAGTGCGAATGTATTTAAAGGGCCAGCAGGTAGGCATGTACTGAACGAATATAATTATTTGAACATGTTTAAAGGGTTGATGCATTTGTTGGTGTCAACTGCACAACATGGATTTTAATGGCTTTAAATGTGAGAAAAAAAAAGGAAAATCGAAGACACCATTAAATGTTGAGTCTGGGCAAACCCACAAAAATCCTTAAATCCTTAAATTTTCAGCTACTTTGAACAAGGTAAGACATATTAACAAGGCCATTTTGTCATAAGGTTGATTGCCACTGCTGAGATGGAAAACCACCAAAATCCCACCCACGTCCATTATATCACTGTGATGGGATTGCCCAAATCCTCTACCCTGTAGCATATTTTAAACATGAACATATTGTGTAAATGTTTAAAATATCAAGAGCATGATGTTTGTTTAAAAAAGAAGAAGAAGAAGCTTACTCTCACTTAGAGTAAAGCTACAAATTGCCCTCAAATAACAGATTTTTTTTTTTTTTACATAAAATGCTGTAAAACAATGATCGCTAAAATGGTGCGGCGACATGTCTTATTTTTGTCATCAGCAGACGCATTATAATTGAATTAGTCTAAGCTTCAAATTAACATTATCTTTGCTTTGTTAGTACTTCTTTTTTCTTGCTTTTTTATGCTTATAGGACAGACACAACACACACAGACACATAGAGAGAGAGAAATAGACAAAGTGAAAATGAAAAATAAATGTTGGTGATCACAATAAATAAATAAATAAAAATGTTTTAAAGCTTATCCAGAGTAATAAAAGTCATATTCTGTGATCTCGCAATGATAATCCGAGCACTCATGATGACGGTGGCGATAGTTAGAAGTCAAACATTATAATAATAATAATAATATTGAGTTTAGTAACACCGATAAAAAGTAAAGTGAATGGACCCCTACTCCACCCGTAGGGAACATATTCCTTTGCATTCCGAGAAGTCAATAGTCACCAGCACTAAAGAACCACTAAAATCCATCAGTCTGGATTCCTCACCTTCTTAGGTCCGTCCAAAGGAACCACAGATACGCAGCAGACTTGCCTCCTCTCCACACGGTGAGAGGAGAGTTGTCTGTGGGGTTGTTGTTGAGACATGAGGATTGATAGTGCTTTTGGTGGATGGTGGTAGTGGGCGGATGGTTGTAATGGGATGACCCTGTCTTAGTGTTGGGGGTCAACCACCTATAAAGTGTACGTAGGAGCCTCCCCAACCAGCAGGACCCGCACAAGTCTGCATCCTCAGAGTTTTTAGGGTCTGGAGAGCGGTCAGTTATAGAGAGGTCTCCAGAGCAAGGAGGGGGTACAGCTGTCGAGAGGGGGGTGTCCAGTGCCCATCAGGGCCTGTGGGGAGGTTCAGGTGGTAGACGCTGCTCTCAATGGCGTTGTTGTTGCGGTTAGGTGTGGTGGGGAGGCTGTACTGGCGGTAGGGACGGGGTGGCAGATGGGAACGCTGCGGAGGCTGGACCGGAGGAGGAGGGGGCTTTCGAAAGGCCGGATGCAATTGTTGGTTGTGCCTCGACCACTCCGATTCGTCGTCAATGTCTGTGTCGTCGATCAGCGGGATGTTGTGGATGTAGTCATTGATGAGAAACTCGGGGTGCGCCATGAAGTTGTGGATGGAATTCCTGGACGCGGGTTTCTCTATTCCGTCGTAAAGGGAGCTACGGAACGCTTTCACCACCCGCATCTATACGGGAACAGAGGAGACGAGGTGCAGAGAGAGAGACAACAGAGTGGGAGAAGTGAAGACAGAGAGAGGGTTGAGACAGAGGAGGGTGGGAGCAAAGAAATCTCTCAGTACATGTGTGATAGAAAAGACCCGAAACACTGTAGAACCTGTTCTGAACATGCCTTACAATGCACAGACAGCTCAAGATCAGGTTGCTGCAAAATTCTGAAGATGTTTGTGTCATTTGTTTTAGGTAGCTACAGTAATGATTTTATTTTAGTACTTAAAGGTACAATGTGCAATTTCTAGAGGGAACAAACAGAATTGCAAATAATTGGGACATCACTGGGACTTTCACTGTTTGTATCACTCTGTGCTTGTGTTTGCGCGTAACCATTGGCTGAACGTCTGATAGATATGGCACAAAATAAGACACACTGGAGTTTCAAAGTCATTATCTGATTGGTCGCATTCTTCAGGATTTCCGGAAAACGTGCATGTGGCGATTTTAAAGGTGCAGTTAGCTACTTCTGAGAAACACTGTTGATATTTGATCCTTCCTAGCTCCGCAACCAAAATGCACAAACACGCAATGCAAGAGTGGAAGCAAAATACTGCTTCGTGAAAAATAAAGCATAGACGACGAACAAACGACAAGAACAAAAAATGAACATACAGCACACAAGAGTATATACAAGCAAGAGTTCAATGTTAGTCGCCAGCAGCACACCAGTTCCAGACAAACAATGACACTCAAAAATGTCCTGTTACTATAGCTAATATTACAACAACAGCATATCTTGGTTCTGTGAAACATAGCAAAACCAATGTTACTCACGTATGGAGCAGAAACAATGCAACATTGGCTTCCGGTTTCAGGCATTCCTGCTTAGGTCTCTCCAGCGCTGGAAACGTGGGTCCTAAAGCTCTTGCCTGATCATAACTCTTCGTTTTCCAGTGATATTCCTCTGACCTTTTCTCTTTTGTAATGTCTCTCAGCCATCTCTCTTTCTACAGTCTTTCTTCAAATCTTCCTCTTGCTCACTCTCTCTCTCCTCCCCCATCATGAGTGTATACGCCCCCTACTGCTGATTGTCTACAAGTGTGTTGTGGTGCTCGGTCTGATCCACTTTCAACAGCGTTTTTCAGAAATCGCTTACTGCACCTTTAACGGCCATCTGGAATCAAAGCCGCCGTGACGCCAAACCTCATGGAAGAAAAAAGCCATAGTTTACAACTGTGACAATGAGCGCTTATCAGGACCAACTAAACGCTGAATTTTCAACATTTTTGGAGACTGCTGCGCCATTGTTGCAGTAAATTTGCACAACGTTCTTGGATTAATGATTTATTGGTTGCACTCTGGTCTGTAATTGTAGGGACATTGATTTTACATTTTCACTCCCCTAAACAAGATGCTGAACAAAACAAACTGTCATTGGCTACTCTTGGGTGGCCCTTGGCCAATGAAAGCTGCTATGAAGTCCAGACCTTCATACCAGACAGACTGTCAGTGTGTCAAGCCACTAAGTATGCTTAAGTTTTGACTTGAACGTTAAAGTCCAACATATACTGCGGTTTTTACGCAAATGCTTAAGCCCACAATATACTTTAGTTTTGATGCAAATGCCTTTCAAAGTATACTTCATTTGATAGTGTGCACAAAGACAGGTGCTCGACACATCCGCACTAGAGGATTTCTTCCTTGTTTGTGTCTGCGTTATTTCTCTCAAAAAGCTATTAACGATAAAAATGTCTTCGTTTAAACTAGAGTTGCTCGTATCTTTAAATTCCCCTCACAAAAGCGCTCATCAATGCAGGCGTCTGTTGTTGAAGTCTTATGTAGTTTTTTGTTGTTCCATCTCCTCCGTTTCAAGGGAACAAACTAATTAATGTAAAAAATTCAAGGCTCGAGTGTGAGCTGAATATACAGAGCATGTGCAAAAAATCCTGCTGTGCGGGTACAGTAAGTGTGTACTATGCTACGCATATCCTAGTGTACAAGTAAAAACTGAAGTCTACTATGGCTGGTTGTGTTGGCGATTTTTCAGTGACTCTTTCAGTGAATTTTTCAGTGACCTGTCTTTGTGAGTAATTGAATCATTCATTCAAACAATTTAAACTAACACACTGGTTCATTCAGGATTGTTGCTTGAGACACAATGGTTAATCCTGCTGCTTGTGTGGAACCATTTCTGTTGGTGAAGCAAAAATAGGCAACATAACTGGTAAAATTTGGTCTAAAATGTAAGTTTCTTAAGTTTAAATTCTTATTTATTGAATTGTTGATTGAAAAAAATACCATACTTGCAATCATGCTGTTCTGTGCTGGTCTGGTCTGAATATTAGCATTCTTGATTGTATGATATTCCTTATTAGGTCAGGATTTATTACGTTGCCCCTTGCACACTAAACAAAACACTTAACCCATTGAATTCATTCATCAACAACATGTTTTTTCCCCTTTTGCCATCTACCAGTGCATGATGTCCCTGACCACATCTCATGCCATAGGTTGAGCCAATGATACACCACTCAAACAAACAGATTGCAATTCTGTTTTAGGCATTTAAACTGCAGAAATTACACAATGCACATTTCTGATTTAGATTCTAATACCTATAAACTAAGGCTTTACACTTAAGTTGTGCAACCAGATCTTAAGAGTTTCTCAAAGAAAGACAGATGACAAACAAAATAAAACCAAATATAAGACACAGGAAATGAACCCAAGCTGTCAGTTCACAGTTATCACTCAAAAATAAAGGTGATGGACATTCTCATAAACTCAAAAAAGAAAACAGACCAGGCGTCAAACAAAAAGATGAATGAAAGCACAAAGTACCAAACAGATAGTCAATTCAGAACATATGCCATGTGTGTATATCGACCTATTAGTATTGAAAACTTAAGTAGTGATGATGAAAGAAAGACGAAAGAAAGGAGGATGTCTTGATACACACATAGACACACAGCCAATGGAAGAAACAATGCATAAGGATCTGCCACAAAGTGCTAAGCAAAAAGGATGTGATGACTAGACAGATGCATAACTGGTGGGATGGAGGTAGGACACACACAGTGATGCACTATGCGGTACTCTTTGACTTCCTCCTCATTGGTACTAGCAGCATTAACAATGACAATGAGGCAATGCCACTTTAGTAATGTGATCGTGATGTCATGACAGAAGCCATGGAGACAACATGCGTAATGAGGCCATCAGCCAATGATGTCAATGCCAATGAGTGAAAATAGGTCATAAGCTGTGAAGATACTGTAGCTGAGATGTATTAAATATCGAATGATCTGTAATCTTATCTATGGCTTAATCTGTCTTCCTGATCAGCAAACTGAGTTTTATTCCAGTTTGTATTATACTGTCATGATTTACATATAATAATAATAATAATAATATGATATATAAAACATATGGGTGTTTCTTCAATCATGAGCATTTTTAGGAAATAAACTCCCTTAAAACATCCATAAATAATACATTCAGGGTTTTTTTATAATTTTTTTCGATAACAAGAAATTAGAAATAATGCACAGTAATAATATTCTGATCACATTACAATCTCAAGCAGTGTCTTTACTGACATTGTTGTATCTTTGCAATTTTGCACAAAAAAAAAAGATGTATAAAAATCTAAAATGAATGTTGACACAATAAATATTGAAATGTACTATGATTATTCCACTCCTTGCTTAGGTTATAGTTTTATATATATATAATTATTATTATTATTTTTAAACCTGTTGGTTTTTAATAAAAAAAATAAAAAATCACCTCATGTGACATAAAAGTGCCCATAGTTGAAGAAACACCCACACACGGATGATCTACAGATATAAGGTCGCTCTAGTAGGCTTATGTATATGATAAATTGCTTCACAGGTTCAGATTACACTGACTGCCAGAGGATAAGTTATCAAATTTCAAAAGACATCATCAAGATGGATGATGATGACTTCTCTGAGACTAGTCACTTCCTGGCACTGAGCCATTGATTACATGACACCAACTGGTGTGACAGAAGACCTTAACAAGCACTATCACATTGACAAGAACAGAGCAGGCACAATAAACAAGGTCCCAGCATCTCTGGTTTCTGCAAAAGTCGCCTTATCAGCACAAATGAATAACACCTTTGTACAGTGTCATAGGCCTGAAATTGAATTTCGCTCGCTATCTCGGTAAGGGCTACTATTCCGGATTAGTGTTCAGATGACACATTCAGTAGTGGATGGTTAGAGAGGTGTGAAAAAGCACATTCAGTGAGAGAGATTGAGAGTGCGAGCATCTTTTGGCATGCAGCAGAGCAGTTGAGTGCAGATGACAGACACAGAGAAGAGTAGCTGAAGAGCGTTGATGAGATCTGCCTCGGTCTATACGCAAAGAAAAGGAGGAGGAGGACAGGAACCAATCAGAAAGCAAAATGCTCATTCCAGTGCAGCTGTCTCGTTGTCGTGTTACAGGGACAGAAACGATGAAAGTCGAGGTCAAACTCAAAAACTTGAATGCATGATGGGGTAAGCAGTCAGGCTCATGCTGTAAGAGTAAATCAAAAGCTGCTGGAGCACATATACACACGCGTCTCTCGTGTGTATATATATTCAGAAGGAAGGAGATTTGAGAGTGCAATCCTTTGCTGTGGCCACAGGCCGGTGCAGCCCATCCCAACCCCCATTTCAACACTCACCCAGCAAAGGAAAAGAAGCTAAAATGACCAAGAAAGAATTTACAAGAGACAAAACAAACAAACGAACAAACAGGAAGGGACGGTCAAGCATTTGGTTTAGTGCTTATCTGTTTTTCCAAAGAGCCTGTTTGTTGAGAAAAAGTCATGCAAATCTGAATTGAGAAATTGTTTGTTTTCATTTTTGTTCTTTGAGTTACTTTCTCTCTGGTTTTTGCATGGATACAGGTAAACGTTCGAGTATATCGCCCACTTTTGGGAAATGTGTGTTTGTTTAAAACTGATTTTTTTTTTCTTCTCTTTGCTCTGGATGTTAGCATGTCAGATTACTATCCACTGTCTCCCCCACGGTGTCCTTCAAAGAAAAAAAAGCTTGATGGAAAAACTTAATCGTTAAAAAAAAACTTCTTTACTCAACAAATATTTCCCAAAGATGTCTGAAATGAAAATAGAGCTACATAGAAAGACTTGAAGCAGACAAAGTGACAAGATGCAGGAAAGGAGAGGAAGTAGTTAACAAAGCAGTGATGAAATGATGACTTCATGTTGAATTTGTAAAAATACATTCAGAGAGGTTTATGCATAAAGATTGTGACACGTTAAAGAGTCACATCTATTTTCACTCTTGATGAATAGTAAATAATGAAACTGGACAAAAATTAGTGTGAATTATAATTTTGTCTAACTGCTGTCTTAAATTTGACAACATTTATATTTAGAAATGAGTCCATTTAGAGAAATACAAATCATACTATGAATACTGTTCTGTTGTATTTTATATTAATGCAATTCAACTCAAAACTGAACTTGAATTTTTCTACACTTTTCCTCACAAAGCAACTTTTCTAAACTCCAAACGCTGAGTAATTTTTTATTATAGCAATATGTATATTTTGTATTTATATTCTTTTTTTCCTAATATGACTTTATCTCACATATTGTCATCTTGAATAATTTAACTATAGTGATCTTTATGCATTATTATGCACTGCTTAAAATGCTCTGTATAATCTGATGGCAGAATTCACACAGTGACAGAGACTATGAATATGATTATTTTTATCAGATGGTAGTAATCAAAGCTAGGAAATCTTTAATAAATTAACGTCACTTGGATCTTCCCGCTTTGATAAACTGACTCTTACTGATAGTGAGCATATGTTTTAGGCAGTAAACCATTACCATACAAGGCAAATGCTTGAGCAAATGAGTGAGATAAACATGAATCTATCAGTGGCAGCACTGCGCCTCTTCTGGACCTCTGGGTTACAATGTAAACCCATCTTACAAAACCTAAAATGAAAACAAACTTGATCCATAGATCTGTCAACATTTTTTAAACAAACATCTGTGTGTGGGTGAGACAGCTGTGAGGAGGGGGAGGGGAACGCATGTTTTTGGAGAGCTGTGATGCATGATTGACCTAATAAAGTGTTTTCTTCTCTGAAGAGCTACATCCCTGGTGTGAAATAATTTTTAAAGATATTTACTTATGATGTATTAACATATACATCATAAAGGATATCACACACTAACATCAACTAAATGTTTTTGCAGTCTTATTTCTAACATGAGGTTGACAGAATGATGTTTAAAGAAAAAAGTTAATGTTTGGTTCACAAATCTCAGTCAAAGTCAAAGAAAATTAGCGTGAGAACAAGAATTAAGAGATGTATAGAGCTGAAAAAAAAAGACTTAAGTGAGTAGAGTGGCACATGTCACCCACATAAGCACAGTACACACACACAGAGAGTGAAAAAATGTGATGACAAATGTACAGATACACATGAAGCACGACACAGAGCAGTCATCCGCAATGATATATGATAACATTTCTGGCCTGAAATAAAAAAATACCACAAAGATGGAGAAATAGCTGGGGAAAAAAATCTAGTATTGATAAAGAATCAGTTAGTCCACTAATTCCAGAAAAAGAAAACATACTGTATACCTATAAGTTCTTAATATCTTAATAAAAGAACTATTAGAGTTTATTAAATAAGTATTTTGGGTTCAAAATAAGTTACAAATCGGTTCACTCAAATTATAATTATTGTCCTTTAAAGGGATAGTTCACTTTGAAATTAAATTTTGGTATGTTTTAGCTTACCTCAAGGGCATCCAAGATGTAGGTGTCTTTTTTTCCGCAGTAGTTTCAATTTTTATATTTTTAGGTCAAACCGTTCTTATCTGTCAGTCATATAATGCAGGTCTATGGTCACTGTCTCAAAGAGCATGCACAGAGTCCAAATTAAAACAATTCCCCGTCGTCCAAATTAAACAATTCCCCATCGTAAGTACACATTGATGGCCTAAGACACGAAACGAGCGGTTTGTGTGAGAAAACGAACAGTATTTATATCGTTGTTACCTCTTGAACACAGCCGTGTCCAAGTGATCTGAGGGCGCGAGCGCATCCTGGTGTGTGACGTGTGCGCAGACTGGTGCATAGATATATACACTAGATGTCGCCTTGGCTACGGCAGTTCATTGGAACGAAACCATAGCCAAGGCGACATCTAGTGTATATATATCTATACCCTCCCTCAGAGGTAAGCTAAAACATACCAAAATTTAATTTCAAAGTGAACTATCCCTTTAAATTCAATTTCATCATCATTTATTCACCCTCATGCCGTTCCAAACCTGTATGATTTTATTTCTTTCGTTGAACACAAAGCTGTCCAAGCCCAAACTCCTTTTTTTCCATTTAATAAAAGTGAATGGTGACTATATAAGGACTTTCAAGTTTTTTTTGTTTCAAGATTTTCAGTGTTTAATTACTATTATAATGCTGGAAGAGCAGTGTGAACATTCTTCAAAACATATTATTTTGTGTTCCACATATGAAAGAAAGCCATACAGGTTTGGAACGACGTGAGGATGAGTAAATGTATTTTTTGACTTGACTATCACTCAATTGACAGCATCTGTAATTTCCGCTTTGTAGATATTATTTTCAACAGCATGACACAGATGCTATCAATAGAGCTGAACTTGTTTTAAACCCTTGTTTTGATTCCTTTAAAGAAAGATATCTAGACATATGGTAATGTACTACTTTGATAGAAAAATGAAAGATTGTTTGTTAGTTTAGAAGAGTTTAGAAGATGCCTACAGAGGAGAGAACATGAGACAGGCAAAAATAGATTTGAGCCATGAACCGTGTGTATCGTGGGACAGAGAAAAAGATTTTGAGGATCTGTGGAAGGGAGATGCAGTCAGAAGCACAGAGACATTAGAGGAAGCTTTCACACAGTCTCATGATGGAAAATACAAGATGCATTATCTGGAAAAAAGTAACAGAGGGAGAGAGAATGGAAGAGAGAGAGAGAGAGAGACAGAGAGAGAGAAATGTCAGAGGGAGAAGAACCTTATAGGGCTTATACTCGAAGGTTTACCCCTGTGTAGGCTCAAAAGCCATAGCAGTGCAGCACATTGACTACCTCTGCTTACTGTAAAACCTCATCTTTTTAGCAAACCACGCTTGACAACAGAAGCTTCTCGGAAAATAAATGAATGCCATGTACTCTCTGTATTCTCTCTGTGGATGTTTGGACTGAATACAGGTTCAACACCGGAGCATTAATCAATGTCCAGAGATTTATTATAAATCAAAGTATTACATGCAGTCATTCAATTATTTAATTTACATTAATCATCTATAGATCTCTGTGATGCAGTTAAAATAATATTATCTCAACCAATCGCATGGGATTGGGGGAGGGACTATGTGTTTGTCCAACCGATGGTTTATGCTCATGAAATTTGATCACTTACTATTTTTGCAATCCCATTTGCTCAAAACAACAACAACAACTTCAGCTTTAAAAAAATAAACCAGATTCGAGTCAAAGAAAAAAAAATGTTTGTTTTTACACATTCTGTTGTAGAGTATCGATTTAGTTTTAGACAGAGAGAAGACAGAGAACGGCTTATCGAGAAACAGGGATTTGAAAACAAAACCAACACCTTCAGACAACAAAGAGGAACCCGACAGCAAGAGAAAAGGCCCGACACAGCAAGACAGCACACAGAGATCGAGAGAAGGAGAGGAGGGACTCGGGAAGGAGACACAAACGGCGGCCCATAGAGAATCAGTCAAAGCCAGACAGGCTATCTTGCAAAGAGCCACTCAATCACAGAGAGACGACTACAGAGAAGGTTTCAAATACAGAACAGAATTTCCACGGCACACACGGTGGGGTGTTGCATGTGCTGCTGTGTGTGTGAGAAGGAATGCCTGGTGCATGTGTGAGTGTGTTTGTGAGAGATCATGTTTTGTGAGTGTTTAAAGTGTGTCTGACACAGGTAGGGAAAGCAGGGAACTCACTCCCGGGAGCGGCGCTTGCATTGGCAGTGGAGAGAACTACATGAGTGGGGGTAGAAATATTGGTTACGTCATGGAGCTGGCTGAGCACTGAGGATCGACGTCTCACTGCACCCTGAAACGAACCACTTCTCTTGAACGTACTCACTACCTCCATCTGCAGGAGAGAGAGAGAACCACATCATATACACACTTCACAGTAAGAAAGAGAGAGAGAGAGAGAGAGAGAGAGAGAGAGAGAGAGGAAGGAGGGAGCAGAGCGAGAAGAAAATATGCTTGTGATTATACAACCGGTAGGAGTTAGAAAGCTAAGTTGGCATTGTGTACTAAGCAGTACATCTTTTAACATTAAGGGATAGTTCACCCAAAAATTACAATTCTGTCATTATTTACTTCCCCAGGTGTCATTCAAACCCATATGAGGTTATTTATTTTGCTATGGAACATAAAAATAGATTTTTTTCACAGTCTGTTCCTCACACAAAGCTGTTGAATGGCTACTCTGAATTGAGTTGTATGGACCACTGTTATGCTGCTTTTATGGTGTTTTTGTCCTTTTTTTAGGCTGCAAAGATGTGGTCACTATGAACTAACACAACTTTTCTTCAAAATGTCTCTATTTGTGTTCTACAGAAGAAAGAAAGTCACACATGGAACAACATGAGGATGAGTAAATGATGAGTAAATGTTTTCATTTTTGGGTGAACTATCCCTTTTAAGACCTGCAACCAGGATCAAGATGGAATCAAAATTGACCCAAATTAATTTCTTAGAACACAGTCTTGGTCTTATTAAGATTATGCATATATTACAAGTCTTTATGATCTTTAGATGCTCTGCCACTAAAACATCTTTTCGCTGACCACCAAGAACTGTCACGTTAAGACCACTTTCACACGATTCAATGCTTTCCCATAAAATAAAATAAATCTTTAATATGACCTTCACTCAAGAATAAGTAAATGGTTTGCAAACATTCGCTCTAAAGAAACACACACACTTAATTTGTCAGTTAATTTTTAGGATTATGTTACCTTTTCCCCCCACAAATATAGAGAACGGATGTCATTGCGGTTTTGTTTTGTTTCTAAATGGCTTCTTTAAGTGATCAAATAGACACAAGATAAGTTCTCAAAATATCCTTTTGCAATAAAAGCTTGCAACAAATGGATATCTCTGCAACCACACCAGACACCGCCCGAAATGTTTCACTTTTCTAAAACTCACTGAATCAATTTTACATGCGAGTTGAACCAGGTCAAACCAAAATGGGAAATGCCGTAAGAATTTGCAATCATCTTGCGTAAGACCTCATTGATAATTAATCTGCAAATACCCTGTGTCAAAAACACAACACTGAGAAATGGAGGCGCTCTTCTCAGTGGAGCCATGCTGGATGAAAGCCGTGATTAGATTAGGCTGACTGATGATATGAGGCCAGCCACTGTAATGTGTGTCGTGTTTTGCCTACTCAGTGTCGAGCAGTGAGGGAATCGATGGAAACCTTGTAAGAAGCTTTACAAGCACTTCAGCAATCTATACCGGGCACTCCTAATTTTAAAGAAATATCTTTATAATGCACTACCATCCCATCAAGTCTGCTCACTGATGGTAAATATTAGCAAGAACATGGCCAAAAAGAGTGAGTGCTAGATTGGACTGAGCATATAAGTGCTAGCATGAGCATGTGCTTTGAGAGCATTAAATCTCTTTCTGAAGTTGCAGTGCCATAAAACAACAGGCATCACGGCCCACTTACTCTATACATTAGATAAACTTCATTGTCATTTATGTGCCTACTAGTGTAGTTCTGCTCAGGAAAAAAAATGTCAAAGAAAGTCCACCACAATAGATCCTTCAACAAAAGTCATGTATAGAGTCCGGACTGAGAACTACGATGTTCCACTCAAGGAAATTCATTCAGCGCTGGCCTCTAATCAAACCACTTCAGTAATTAGCAAAAAACAACAACAATAACCCTGTGAGCTGAGGTTCCGTGAAGGTTGAAAATTGTAGAGAAAGAGATAGTGAAAAGGAATGGAAAGAGAAACAAGTGTGTATAATAAACATTTGATTAATTATAGATAACAGATCAAATCAAAAGAGATTTTCAGCAGAGCCTTTGAAATGAGCAAAATATAAAAGGCAATATGCACAAATATACTAGACACATGACCAAGTTCAAGTAACAATAAGTATTTCTAATCTACTTTTCTCACCAAAGTCTCCAAAGTATTGTAACTAAGGTGGACACATTTATTATAATAATACAAGCCTTGATGCGTAAGTCTCAAATTCAGCAAGAATAAATTACTTTTATTCAGCGAGGACACATTCAATTGATTGAAAGTGACAGTACAGACATTTATAATGTAACAAAAGATTTGTATTTCAAATAAATGCTGTTCTTTTGAACTGATTCATCAAAGAATCCTGAGAAAAATGTATGACGGTTTCCACAAAAACTGCATAATAATATTGATAATAATATTAAATGTTTCTTGAGCATCAAATAGGCAAATAAACAGACTATATTATGCCTTTACTTACTATATTAAACTAGAAAAGTTATTTTAAATAGTAAAAATACTTGACAATATTACTGTTGTTTTTTTAAACAAATAAATGCAACCGTGCACTGTAAAAAATGTGATTGCTGTGATTATTTATCACAACTTAAAATTCTAAATTAGAAAAAATAATGTGTTGTTTCAACTTTAAAAAGTGTGTTTGTGCTTGACTTAAAACTAAGTTTAGTTGGATATTTACCTCAATTTTTTTTATCTGTTATAACTAATTGCAGCAATATTTTTTACAGTGTCTGAGCAAAAGAGAGCTTTAAAAAACTTACTGAGTCTAAACTTTTGAACACCAAATTTCATACTTTACATTATAATGTTGTGGTGTCTAAATTCACTTTTAGAATTTAAACGAATTTAAATTTACTTATCAACCACAACATAACAGTAGTTATCAGCTTATCGCATTGGCCAGATCTTTAAAATCGGCGCATCCCTACAGTCAAACATTGTTCAGATCCTCATCAAATCTATAAAGCTCTATAAAGTCTGAGGAGCAACATTCTCAAGTCCCATGCAGCGCGCCAGGATGCGACTGATTCTATGCTGTGACTTTGAGGCAAATGAGTTACTAAGCAATAAATTAGGACTTTAAAGGACTCAAGTTACATAATAGAGTGACAAAACAGAGCTCTGAGCACGGGAGGGGGGAATGTTATAGATTCTTGTTAGGGGAAATCTATACTCATTTAGAGAGGGTCCCAAAAGTGGGCAGCAGAGACAGAGATAGAGTAGCGAAGGAGAGGAGGAAAGGGAAAAGGAAAAGGCAAGGATGAGCTAATGTTGGTGACTCAGAGAGGGTCTAGAGGGAGAAGAGGACAAAACCAAAGGAAAAGCAAAAGAGCATTCTTTGAAGAGACTAGTTCTACTGTCTGTGGAAATTATCTTATGTGACTAGTGCTCTAACTAGCTCTACCACAGCGATTGGCAGATCAGAGGTAAGGGGTCTCATGCACAGCACCTGAGTCTGGATACGGTTAAGGCCTCTAAACCAGAGGATCTGCCCCCTGCGTAGCTCTCTCTCAGCATGGTCGATCTCCTCCTCGTCCTCGGCCAGCTCGTCCTCAGTCATATCGTCTGTCCCCCGCCCCTGGCCCGCCTCCTTCAGACACTTCAGGTGACTAGTGGGCACTGTGGCGATCACCTGAGATGAAGAGGAGAATTAGTTTAAGAGGAGTGGAATGACCGATATGACTGTGGCCATTGGTCGATATACAGTAGATAAAAATACATGGGCAAAAATACGTAGACATCCCTTCTAATTAAAAGTGCTGCCATTCTGGAACTTCTGTCAGATTTAGCCATTGAATTAGACACGCCCCCTCATTCCAAAGCCCCGCCCTACAAAGATAAAGCTGAGATCCTCAAAAGCAAATATTGATCACTGGAATAAATTACATTTTAAAATATATTAACATAGACAATGGCTATTAAAATAGAAAACTATTTTAAGTTGTAATAATACTTCACAATGTTTCTGTTTTTGCTGTAATTTTGATCAAACAAATGCAACCTTGTTGAGCAGGATTCTGAATGGTCGTATATTGGACATTTACAGTAACTGTGCGTGCTCCGTTTCCAAATTTCATCCAGTACTATTAATCATTAATCACACATTAATCACACATTACATTAATCACATAATAATGTGATTTTTTTTGCTAAATTCACTTTTAGTATTTAAAACAACTTTTGTTTTATTTTACATTTATTTCGACAAAATACTCAACAAAATGGTGTTAAAAATATTTTATCTAAATATTTTTACTCACCCTCAAGTTGATCTAAACCTGTATACATTTCTTTCTTCTTCCGAACACAAAATATATTTTGAAGAATGAAGAATATGAGCCCCATTGATATACATTGTATTTTTTCCCCATACTATGGAGGTCAGTGAGGCCCATCAACTTTTCTGTTACCCATATTCTTCAAAATATCTTCTTTTGTGTTCAGTAGAAGAAAGAAATCCATACAGTTTTGGAACAACTTGAGTAAATGATGACTTTTTTAGGTGAACAATTAAGTTGTGTGATCCACTTCATCTACCAAGCTCTAAGCTTCCTGCTGCCCATATATGGACTGCCCTGCGAACATGCAGAATGATTGACAAGCAGAAAGTACTTTTAAAAAACTTGGTTTTGAGTCGTTAAAGAGTCTGTTTTCACATAATATCTGTCAGGTAATAGGGATATTTTCTGAGTAGTACCATTTTATTAAAAATCGCTTTAACGGTTTTGTCATTCTCGGGTGCTTAAAATCAAGTATGCATCCAAATATTTTCAGTAAGATGAGAACCAAAGAGCACGTCCACCAATAAAATGCTGTATTGAGTCTGGTGTGGAAGAACTTGAACCCAACTGAAAACCCGTGGGATGAATTTGGGATGAGCCAGACCTCATTACCCAACATCAGTGCCTGACCTCAATGATGCTGTTGTGTCTTAATGGGAGCAAATTCACACAGCTATATTCCAACATCTAGTAGAAAACAAGCCTTCCCTGAAGTATAGAAGCTGTTATAGCAATAAAAGGAGTACTAACTCCAAATTAATGTTTCTTGGTTTGAAATTAAATGCATATGGCACATGTGAGTGTTGAGTGGGTATCCACATATTTTTGGCAATGTGCTGTCCCTTACAAAAGAGTGTGCTATTAGTATAGTTCTTATAAACTAAAAATAACTTATTATGTACGTCTACTTATTATGTACGTCTTAGAAATATCCTTAAAATTACATTTAAGTATACTTGACATATACTGACAAAGTCTAAGTATATTTGGCCTATACTTGTCCTCAATCTTTTGATCTAAATACCTAAAAGAATAATTAAGTGTTCTAAGTATACTTGGCTTGTAGTTGTTTACTCTTTTAATTGGGTAGCCTATTAAATACTCTTTTTTCCACATAGATTTACTTATAAACTAACATTATTTGAAAATATTTATTTATAAAGAAAAGAGATATGTTCCTAATTCTGAGAATGTGAATTTTTGTGTAGTCCACTGGAAGCGTACATAGTCAATGGCTGAATCCAAAATTGCGCCCTAAACCCTTATTCACTATTACCTACATTAGTACACTAATACTGTTCACTTGAGTGGATGAAAAGGAGTGAGCGAATTCGGACAGTCGTTGAGCGTACACCGGTTGTACATTCGTCATTGCAGTGCAATGTGGGATTGAATAAGTGCACTCAATAACGTCCACAATGGTTTCAGACACCACTAAAAACGGCTGTCCCCTCAAATATTCTGCTGGTGCTGGCTGTCAAAAAAAATAAAATAAAAAAACAATGGCAGGGAAAGATTTGAAATACAGTTAAAGATATATTTCATGTATAAAAATGAATACCTGTTCATATGTGACAAGGCAGGATTACCACTTGGGTTTATCAGGCAATTTGGCAATAAAATGTCATATCTATGAGAATTTTGAAAATCTTAAACTTGATGAAATATTTGACACCTTCAGTCAGACAATGTTTGATAGTCGCTCTCCTTATTCGTTCTTTGACTTTTACTCTCCTACCTGACCCCACAGCAGCTCTCCAACTCCCACGAAGAGGCACCACAGCCATTGCTCCATATTGAGAGGGGCACAACTGAAGGGCTTGCCCCCAAACTGCACAATCACAATCTGCACACAGATCAACAGCAATACCATCAACACTCAGCACAGCCGAAATTTAGGTGCCCAGCACATCAGTCACCTGCTCGTGTTACCTTTCCTTCAACCTCATGGAGTCCCAGATGGAATTTTTATATTCACAACAATCTGTTAAATGGATTTAAGAGTTTCCAAACAACTTAAGTGCAAACTTCGCCCCACAGCCGATTTCATAGGTAAACTAAATCAAAAAAAGTTCAGACTTCACAAATTCAGTTCAGACTTCAGATAAATCATGGATAGATCTGATCGTGACAAACAGCAATACTATCTTTAAGGTTGTGCTACCAACACTATGCTAAGGTTAAGGTGAGGGCTTGGGTTTAGTATTTACAGTATTTAATATATGAAAGAATCGGCTGTGGGACGGGATTCGGCTTTTCTGGTTTAAAAAAACATTTATGTAATACACTGTTATTTTTAGCTGCAAGCATTATCAAATTAATCAAAATGTATTGAGTACTGAGTACCAGAGTACTGATAGTGCATGCAAAGTGGATTTGCTTTCGCGGAGCAGAAAACATCGTCTTCTCGAAATGTCGATAACATGAAGCAAACTCTTCCAGGCCTCAGCTACAACTACAATGTCTGAGGGCTGGTCAAAGCATACATTGATTACTGATTATAACTCCATTCATCCATTCACTTTGATCTGTGAAACTTTGGGGACCTTTTACATTCGCAAACAGCTATATTACACACTACATGAAAGGTAATATCCCAAAAAACATAATGGGGTACTTTAATAAATTAATTCAAGATATATTCTCTGAAAACTAGTCTTAATATCTTCAAATAAATTCATTTAAATGTTTTTTAAGGGCAAACAATACAAAAATGCAGTGTTTTCTGGAGGGCCTGCTCATGGAGCACAACATGAACTACAGTAGCTCTGACCTGCACTCCAAATGTTCCCAGAACAATGCTGCAGAAGATAGGGTTCCCGAAGATGCCGTCGAACACGTTCCTTTCGCCGTGAATCTTGCGAGCGTTGATCTCGTTGAAGAGCTGCATCAGGACAAATGTATTGAAGATGATGGTGTAGTGTTCAGATGGAGGGGAGTGTAAGGGTGCATTACGGCCGCAGTCGATGTTGAAGATTTTCTCTCCTTAGGATAAAAGAGATGAAAGCATTTGTATTAAACTGTTCTTAAAAAGGGTGCACTCAGTATGCACTCACTGTTTTCCCCTTTAGATCACTCACTTATGCTTTTATTGCTCTCATTTGTTATTTTTCTTTAAAAAAATGCATCTGCTAAATGTTAAGTTTCTGCTAAATCAGTAAAGTTTCTTCCTAATTCAACATATAAATAATGCAAAACAACACATATTGATCCTTAAACTCTTTGTCCTACCGACAAACAGCAGGGTGAAGATGATGACGAGCTGATAGACTCCATGGCCCAGGATGTTCTTCATCATTGTGAGCGAGATGAGAGGGTTGTTGCGGCCATAAGGTTTCCTAAGCAGCAGGGCTTCAGTGGGCGGCTCAGTGGCAAGAGCCAAAGAGGCAAATGTGTCCATGATCAGATTGACCCACAACATTTGTACAGCTTTTAGTGGGGAGTCCTACACACAAACACACACAGATTACAGATGAAGGTACTGAACTACACTTTTTACCAGTGAAGAGTATGCAGTAACACCAGCCTCCAGCAGGGGGCTCAGTGTCTGATTTAACTGCAGCTTTCTTTAGCTAAGAGCTTGAGAGGTGCAATGCAGTCAGTTCCCCTAACCTGCATGACACAGAGCTATCAGCGATCTTTCACATTTACTGCAACTCTATGGGCTGAGACAAATGACAGTGATCCAAGGAGTAGATTTAGGGGGGACGCGATGTTTAAAGTGAGGGAACTGCCCTTGCCCTGCCTTATCATTTGTTTTAAACCAACATTGATTTTTTTTTTAATGGAATATTGCAGTACTTATTAAAAATTATTTATCTGTGCACATCATTTTTCCCTTTGTAATCTTTAATCAAAACAACCCCCCCCCCTTCCTCTTGCAGTGGCATTTCTTCTCTTCTCTGTTGATGTGTTTACTGGCGCAAGGGCAGGACAACCTGTCACTCACATGAGATCGACAAATAGCAAACCATAACAATCCAACAATGGGCAAAATAACGCCCTACATTTGTTCTGATTTGAGTCATTATACTCAGATACAGGTCACGGTATTTAAACTATAAATATGACATAAAAACTTAAAAAAAAATATAAAATTAAAATATAAAATCTAAAAATTGAAGTTGAAATACTAAAAGTTAATTCGGAAAAATGCACAATACTATATTTGCATATCACAACACTGGTGTACGTGTGTTACCTGCGTAATGCAGGCCCCAGTGAAAGCTACGATGACGGCCACTACATTGACAGTAAGCTGAAACTGCAGGAACTTGGAGATGCTGTCATACACATTTCTCCCCCACATGACAGCTTTCACAATGCTGGAGAAGTTATCATCAGTCAGGATGATGTCAGAGGCTTCTTTAGCAACATCAGTACCTGCTATACCCTAGAGACAGCAAGAAAGACAAAGAGAAAGAGATTTAGGGAATGCATGCATCTAATTGTATGCAATTTAATGCATCTTAGTTTTTATTCACTAGAAATCTTCCTATGTTATCATACAGCCTTGTTGGATGAACATGATATAAGTGGAGCTTCTAATAAATCAATATTCATCTCTCATCATTACTCATCTCTTAACAACCTCTTGGATGGGAGGATGAATACATGAATAGATTAGAGGGAGGTGTTCATCAGATGTGCTTACCATCGCAAAGCCCACATCTGCCTTCTTGAGAGCCGGTCCGTCATTGGTCCCATCACCAGTTACGGCCACCACCTGTCTCTGCTCCAACACAGTGCTGTCAATGATGCCTACACAATGGCATCATCACCCAGCAAACAATTACCAGCAAGCACACAACCTTGACCAATCACTGAATACAACTGCTGTCACCACAGAACATGAATTCATCCGTCTGATACATTTTAATTGCATGACTGTACGTGCGGCCTACTAAATTTGCATACACTGTAAATACAGCACCAGTCAACAGTTTGGACACACTTGACTGAATTTACACTACTGATCAAAAGTTTTGGGGTTAGTGATTTAAAAAAAAGAAGAAATTATTATTTTTATTCAGCAAGAATGCATTTGATTGATCAAATATGACACAGTAAAGACACTAATATAAGATTTCTGTAACACTTTAGAATACTGTTCCATAATTAATGAATAACTACACAGGAACAAATGAGTAACACAATATTACAATTCTAGTAACTACTATTAACTAAAAAGAAACTCTGTTCTTTTGAACTTTCTATTAATCAAATAATCCTGAAACAAATTATAACTGTTTCCACAAAAATATTAAGCAGCACAACGGTTTTCAACATTGGTAATAATAAGAAATTCTTCTTGATGCGGCAAATCAGCATATTAAAATGATTTTATGTAAGACTGGAGTAATTCAGCTTTTCCATCAAAGGAATAAATTATATTTTCAAATATATTACAATAGAAAACAGAAGAGACTTCTTTAAAAAACATTCTCATCAAAAAAAAAAAAAAAACTTTAATTGTTGTAGTGTATGTTTCTCATGGTCTTAGAATATTTTAATCTAGATGTCTGTTTGATCTAGAGTGTGCAGAGTTTAAGGCTCTTAAACTGAAACTGAATAAAAACAAAAACAGAATTAAAAAAATATTCAAAATATAAGTATAAATATTATAATATAATATTTGTTTAGCAATTTTGGACGCTATATAATTCCCATACTTTAAGATTCAAGCGAGTCTGGGCATGATGAGTAGATGGAAAGAGTGTCTCACCTTTTACAAGAGTGTGTTTGTCTGTGGGGGAGGAACGCGCCAGGACTCTGAGCTTGGGCCAGATCTTATCAATCCTCTCCTGCTCAATCTATAACACAAACACACACACACGCACGTACACAAAGCATGGACATCCATGATTCAGTTTAGTCTATATTGGTTTCGTGCTGAGATGTCCAAGATTCAATTTCCACAAACCTCTCCTTTCTCATTCCTGATTCTTCGGTTAAACTCTTTCCCGTCCAAGCACAGAAAGTCATCCCCAGGCTGAATGATGCCACACTTGGCAGCAATGGCTCGTGCTGTGTTGATGTTGTCGCCGGTGACCATGCGCACAGTGATGCCTGCCCTCTGACACTTCAGAATGGCATCAGGGACCTGTGGGAGGAGCGGAAAAAAGGCTCGAAAAGAGAAAACGCACTTGGATGATACAGAATACATGTTCTCTCTACATACCTCAGGTCGAACGGGATCCTCAATCCCGACGACAGCGATGCAGCTCAGTTCGGTGACAATTTCAGCTTCATTTTCCCAGTCAGGCTCGGGGTCACAGGGAAGATCACGATAAGCGATGCAGATGGTTCGCAGGCCTTCACATGCCATGGGCTCGATCACTTTCTTCACCATCTCATCTCGGTCCCGTGGCTTGAAGTTTCGTGCTTCACCGTTGGCACCAAGTATGGAGGAACACCTGAGGTAGAAGAAAAAGCAGGGAGGTCAAAAGAGGTCTACAATGACAACCAAAAAAAGAAACACATAAGTATATTTCCTAGATCTTGTCTAGCTCTACTCACTTTTTCAGAAGGATCTCAGAGGCTCCTTTGCTGTAGAGCCGGAAGTTTCCATCCGGCATCTGCACCACAGTGCTCATTGACTTGCGTACAGAGTTGAAAGTGTAGACTTTGTAGATCTTCTCCTCTGGGATCTGCTCTCTCACAGGGACGTAGTCTCTCTTCAAGTCCAGCAGGAAGCCCAGCAGACCACACTCTGTCTTATTACCAACCTGCTTGGGCAGACCCCCTTCCACATCCGGAGGCTGAAAGAGAATTGAAATGAAGCAAGGGACACAGATAAGACAAAATGAAAAAAGTTGAACTAGAAAAGTTTCTATTTATATTTGGCAACCGAGTGCGACTGTGAATTTTTTATAGTGTAATGGTGCTTCCCGGCTGAAAAAAAAAAACATCTTACACCAGCCTAAGCTAGCAGGCTGGTTTCTCAGCCTGTACTGTAAAAAATGTTTTTAATCTTAAAAATAAAATAACTGTAAAAATGCTACGGTAAAAACTTGTTAATTGATTAATGCCAAGTTACCTTACTATATATGGTGAACAACTCTAATATATCCAACAAGACATTTTAAATAATTTACAGTAAAATACTTAAATGCACAGATGTTGGAAGTAAAAATGAAGTCATTTTATAATTTACAGTGAAAAACCATAAACTGATATCCCCAGAATTTCCTGCATGAGACTTTGCATTTGATTGAATTTTGTTTAGTCAGTTATGTTTCTTGTTAGTTTGAGTTATCAGGTAGATACATTTGGGTTTAGTGTTATATTTTATGTTGTTTATTGTATTATTTCAGTATCGTGTGTTACAATGATAGAATTATACATTTGCGTATATTAGTAAATATATTAAATATTAGTATTTACTTCAGTTTATGGAAAAGCTACTTGTGATGAACTTAAGGTAAGATTCTGGTAAACACAGCTGCCGTTTTTTTTTTTTTTTTTTTAAATATCGACCAGGCTGAACCAGCTAAAATTAGCTGAGGCTGGTTTAAACTGTTTTTTTTCAGCAGGATTTTCACAATATCCAATCTCTCACCAGGATCTTGGAGGTATAGGCGCAATTGATTGATATGGCATTGACAAGCGTTTCTAGGGTGTTGGGGTTGATCTGGCTGGGGTCCGGGATCTCCCGGTGGTGCTGGTCATTTAGATAGGCCTGCACTACAGTCATGCGGTTGGTGGTGAGGGTGCCGGTCTTGTCGGAGCAGATGGCAGTGGCATTGCCCATTGTCTCACAGGCATCCAAGTGACGTACTAGGTTATTGTCCTTCATCATTTTCTGAATTAGCAACAGTAGAAGATTTGGATGATGAGAAAAAAAACTGTGTTGACAAAAGCAATACATGCTTAAAATATTACATAAACCAAAAAAAAAAGAAAAAGAAAAAAATGTGTTTGTTTTGTTCAAATTTGCTTATGTAATATGTTAGCTCTACAATACATTTGATTTGCTGAATACACACATGCACTGTGCACCTGATCTCTCTCACCTTAACTGAATAGGCCAGGGAGATGGTTACAGCAAGGGGAAGACCCTCAGGCACAGCTACCACCAGCACAGTCACACCAATGATAAAGAATTTAACAAAATACTGCACGTAGATGGGCGTGCACTCTGGCATCCAGGGTCGCCCCTCCACCACAAACGTCTCGATCACAAAGTACAGCACCAGGATGATAACTGTAATGGCCGACATCACAAGACCTACAAAAAACAACAACTAAATTATCCTCAGGATACTATTTTCTATTAATATTATGTATGATTGCAGCTTTCAGAATGACTTCAGTGATGGAGTAACATGTGTTACGCAATCAATCTATTGACTGTAAATACCAAAAAAGTCATTTATTATTATCAAAGTTACATCACAATATCTGATTAACTTATTTATATTTTTAATGTATTATTATTAAACTTTAAAAAAAAATAGGGGTAAACTTTAACATTTTTTCAAGAATTAAAAAGGCAATTTTTCACATGCAAAAGGTAACTTATTGTATTACTTTCCATAAAAAGTAACAAACACATTTAGTTAGCACTAAAAAAAAAATTAACATGTAGCACAAGATTGTCATGCATTTAGTCAGCACTTCCAATCAGTTAATGGTAACAAAAGCAACACAATGTGTTACATTTCATGAAAGGTAACAATGAAACACAATTAGTGAGTGCTTCCTCTCACTTAAGAGTGAGAAAATGTAGCACAAAAATGGAACAATGTAATTCAATCAGTCAGCACTTTCACCTGATTATTGGTGAGAAAATGTAACATAAAAGTAACAATGTGTTACATTCCATAAAATGTAACAATGTAATTAGCAAGTACTTCCTCTCAGTTAACATTGAGAAAATGTTACAAAATTTAACATTACTTTCCATAAAAAAGGAACAAAGAAACACGATTAATCAGCACTTCCATTCCATTAATCAATGGTGAGACTGAGAATATGTAAAAAAGTAACAGTGTAACACATTTAGTGAGTGGTTCGGTTACGGAATATTGTAACACTAGTTTTAAAAGTAACATTCTCCAACACTGAATATATATATATATTTGTATGAGGATGAAAATAAAAAACAATAGGATCAGCACAGTAGCGTTTGAGTGTGTCAAAGTGAAGTTATTTATCTTTCCATATGATATCACCTCGTAATTGGCCACATGAAGTCCCACGCACCTGCTTTGCCAATCTGTACAGCCAGTTTGGTGAGTTTGCCCTGCAGTACAGACTTCTCCTTCTTGGGCACGCTAGATTTTTTCTTCTCTCTCTCCTCCACTTCTCCACCCTCCGCACTCTTCAGAGGCTGCATCTCCATGGCAACGGCTCCATCCTGCTTTTTGGCTGGTGGGCGGGACATGAGTTAGCGTCACTACATATGGACAACAAATCTGTCGTGTCACAACTCAGAGGCATCGTGAGAGGCCTCCGGCATGAACGAGACTCAAAGCTCTGAATATCTTCATGCCACACATCAAATATTTCGGCAGTTATGCTCAAAGTGCCATACACACATACACTGGACACACAACGAAGGAAAGCAAGACAAATGTGGACAAGCACAGCATAAATACTGACATCGATTAGAGTCAGAACACAAAAGCATCGCCCCTTTCAAGTTCTATTCAGCGAAATGTGTTTGGGTGCTTTTCCTCGACACCAGAAACAATGAACTACAATTACAATGCACAGGAAGCAGTCGTCATGTATGCCGTTGAGCAACCGAGTGTGTGACGTCACACAAAGACTGTGTTTCTGCCTCTTTATGTATGTAGCTGTGTGCATACATGGTATTAACGCTTATATTTCCCGAAGCTGTCCTTATACAGCAACAGCATTGCTGAGGAGTCCACAGAAATTTTCCACAACAAGAAATTAATTAACCCCTCATTCTCTTCATTCATCTATTCTACTATCCCTGTGGTACCTTTATTCTGATTGGTCTCCACAGCTGCCTCTGGCTGCTTGCCTGTGAGAGAGAAAGACAGACAGAGAGAGATAGAGAGAGAGAGATAGAGGGGGAACAAGGGAATAAAAAGCGACAGACAGAGACAGAATGAGAGACAGGGCACACAGTGTTCTTGAGTGGGGAAAATGAGAGCGCACAGAACTATGAAAACAGACACACAAACAAACGGCACACACATTGAACTGCGCTCTTTAACTATAACATGTTAAACCTGTGAATACACACCACAATTCTGGGCTAATCCGTCTCTACACAGTGCTAACTGTAGTCATTTCATCTACGCTGAAGGTGTTCTGTAACTCCATTGGACTCAAACAAGAGGGCTGTGGATTACGTACCATTGGTGATGCCGCTTGGTTTGGCCATAGTTGTTGTGAGTGTGTTACTACTGTCCTCTGATTGGATGGTGAAACAAAAGGATAATGCGGGTTTGGAGGGGGGAGGTCGTGGGAAATTTTTAGGATTGGGTGGTGGTAGAGTTAAGAAAAAAAAGAGAAATCAATGATGATCATGTTGTATTAAGGGGAAATTGAAAAAAAGTTGCATGTAGGTAAATACAGTATGAAATTTAAAGTACTCAGATCACTGTCCTGCAGTGCAACTTTCCTGCAAGACTATTTTGCTTCATCTAAAAGATTTTTCCTAATTCTTGTATAACAATTATTATTAGTGTATTATCAGCAAAGCCTCATGAGCAACAAAATGCATGGGTCTTAAGAGGTGTTTTTAACTACATATACTGTATATATATACAAAACTACCTTCATTTGGGGGCTTTTCTCCACAAATATTTATATATGTGATTAATTTGATTTAGAAATTTGAATACTTTTTTCTTGTATTGATTATAATTATACATGTAGTTTTGATGACCTATCAGTTAAGACACAACATAGAATATTTGTATTTAAAGTAATAAAAAAAATCACAAGATTGCAAAAATGTGATAAAAAAATTATTTTGTCGAAATTGCTGACCACTTGTTGCACCTAAAATATACACTATCCCTTATACATTCACATAGATTTTTTAAATGGTGAATAAAGAGAGGCCTGTTGGCATGTGAATTTTTATAAAAGTACACACTAATCTACGATTACGGGTATCAGAATCAAATATTACAAATCAATTTTTGCAAAAAAGACAATTCAATTGTCATCGTGAGGCAGTTATAAGTCCGTCCGTGGCTGATGACACATTTACTGTAGAGCGATTCAGTGGGACAGTAACAGAACATGGCGCCACTTCATCCTTCATCCACCCACATCCAACCTTTGCTCTCTCTCCCTCTCTCTGTTTCTCTCTTTCGTTCCCTTTCTCTGAATAATTAATCAGCCTCCTCCAATATAACTCCTAATCCTTCTCTATTCCCCTCTCTCCAGTCTTCTCTCTGATGGCTGCGAGTTAAATTACCCATGGCACGGGCCATAAAGTTTGCAGCAGTGGAGCTCTGCTTGTCTCTCTTGCTCGTCTTACCATTCATAAATATTCCTGCAGGCTCTAAGCCCACTGGTCCTCCATTCACATCAAACCCATCCCTCTCTTATGTAAGGATCTCCCACCCCCTCTATCTCCATTCTCTACTGTCTGGTAGTGCTACTCACAACGTGCAAGTGTGCAGTCATTCTCACAACATCCTACACTAGCCTCAGCGTTTTTCTCTGAGTATTACAATGTATGTTTTGGTTGGCATTTGATGCTCTTCCTTCTCACACCTACCTTTCTTCTCTTTCTTCTCCTCCTCCCCTTCCCCGGCTCCCAGTAGAGTGAATATGATGCCACTCTGTGAGTTGACTCCAACTGCGGTCACCAGCATCCTCCCTGATCCCTCCATTACATGGGTACCTGAGAAACAAAGAATGAGAGAAAGACATAGACAATGTTTGATATTTTACTGCATCACATTGGAAAGACCCGACCAAATTTCCCCCAAAGGGAGTTCCTACTAGCCTGATAGAACAAGTTTAAATAAACAATTTCACACTGAACAATGTTGCTGATTTGTGACCTCCCAGCATGCAGTGCAGCATCAATAAATAATGTTCTTCCCTTCTCTTTTGAAGATTGTGGTCATGTAAATCTATATAGTATGTAAGAAAAAAAGTATGCCTTTTATATTTATGCCATATATATATATATATATATATATATATATATATATATATTTATGCCATATATATATATAATTATGCCATATATATATATATATATATATATACAATTTTCTTGTAAAATGACCTTGAGCTAAATAAATTAATTATTTTTATTATTATTGACAAAAATAGTAATAGTTGAACTTACACAGCATTATTTTTTTCAAAATATTAATTTAGCTAAATATTTATTTATAATAATGATAATAATAATAATAGTAACAATAGTTACATTTAAATATTTTTTCAAAACTCAAAGTCTTACAAGAAAATTACAATTTTCTATAATAATAATGTTTAAATTAATAAAAATGAATAATAATTGAATAATAATAAAAAAATAATTAAATGCAATTTTACTTTTCTTATGAAACGGCCTAGAGCTTGGAAGTAGTTGAAAAAATAATAATCATAATAATTTACTTTAATTTTTGAGGTTGAGGTTACTTTCCAAGAAAACAACCATTTACATTCATTTTAAACAATTGATCTATAATCGCCTTGACAAGAATTTTCTGAATGAGACATTTTACATGTAGTGAACATTTTAAAATTGGTAAAACAAAGTGTTAATAAAGGAAATTATTAAAACAGTTGTTGCAACTCATATTTTCCTTGATTATGTTCACATTTTCTCAACAATTTCTTTTAAACTACTATACTAGTGACTAGCCTATATATCTACAAATACAGACAGGCGGGTCTTCTGGAGTTCACCATTAGCATTTGACTTACACAGACTCCAGACCCCACACAACGACAGCCTACATACATCAACTTCGCAAATATATCATTGGGATATTATTCAATAATAGCATCATGGGGGCAGGACAGCCTCATAAAGAGAATGGAGTTATCATCCCAAGTGTCTAAGAATAGCATGGAGGAAGGGAGAGGGCATGCACCAGTGCTCACAGCAGGAAACAGAGATTCTCAGATCTAATTAACAACATCTGGATGCCACTGCAGCATCTCAGTTATTCTGACATACAGAATGCGGATGCTCCGAGCATGCTTTGTGCCCGCTGACTGACAGCTGAAGCAGCGCAGCCGAGAGCAGAATACAAAGCCATTTCAAGAGAGGCCAGTGACCAGTCTCAAGTAGAGTGATGGGCATCAACATCTAAACAATGAATCACTGCGTCACTTTTAATGCACAGTGACTTCGTTGCTACCAGCTTAAAAAGCCCGTAATAAAGATTACTATATTAGCGCCCATATCAACACACGGTAACGTTATGTTTATTATAGTGCAAGCTGCAATTATGTCGCCTGCCGCTTTAAATGCAATGATTGGCTGGAGAAAAAAAAACATTCTGAAAGTGATTCCAACTATCATTATTGTTAAAGCTGTGGTGTGGATTTCCCTGTTCTCATAGAATTAGACTATTATTAAAACTTTATAGGTATAGTTATCAACACTTGTGTGAACAGGCCTTAAAAAGGTATATATAATCTTAAAGGTGCTGTAAGCAATTTAAGGAATCCAAGTGAGATTGCATGATTGACCATTTTTAAAATAATCAAAGAAAATTGCATCTGTCAGTAAGATGTACATCAGTAATGGTGATATATTTGGTTTAACTTTATTTTGAAATTTCATTGGAACTAGGGCTGCACAATATTAGAAAAAAAACTGATATACAGTATATTGAGATATTAAAAATTAATGAAATAGCTAGCTTGGAAAGAATTCATCATTCTAGAATTGTGATTTTGTTAAGGAGTGCATCAAAATATTTTAAAAAGCTCAAAATGAATGTTTTGTGTGAACCACCCTTTTAGGGCTAAACGATTTAGGAAAAACTTGGAAAACATTGGTGTTCACACTATACTCTTTACAAGAAACAATTTAAAACCTCTTTCAGTAACTATAAAGTGAAAAAAAAAAAAAAAAAGACATTCCCACATTCCCACAACACATTGAATATGGTGCAGGGATGACGTCAAAACCCTGAAGACTAAATCACCAGTGGTTCCCTCGAGATTTTTCTATGGGTTTTTATATTTTTCGGTTTATGAGTAAAATATGAGTAACGATACTTGAACGTTTTGTTCTACGTAAACTGCACACACTCACACCCCAAACATTCTTATCTAGTTACTTATTAGAAACATAAATTTAAAAAAATAAACATAACAGCTTTAAAATTTGTGTTTTTGATATGTGTCATTTATATTGTAGAGTAAAACGTTGAAGTATCGTCATAAAACAATAAAATAACAATTTAAAAACCCATAGGAAAATCTCGAGGGAACCAGGGATGAATTAGTCTTCCAGGTTTTGACGTCATCCCTGCACCACTCTGTACTGTTACAATAAAAATAACAACTATTTATAATATTTATTGTAGTTATAATTAAACAAAAAATATTAAGCAAAATTAGAAACACATGAGCAGCTCATGAGCAGTTTGGAGCGTCTCTGCTTATTTACGATGCAAGGGTAAATAAAGAACTTTGATTAAGCACAGCATTTTCTTTACTTAAAGCTGCAGTCCGTAGTTTCCTCTTTGTCGCCATCTCTGTCTGAAATCTGCAATTGCAGTTATTCGCGGCATTATCAACTTTACGTGGGTTGTGCCTCGGCACGGCAAATCGCGGATGGATCCAATGTTTTGAGGAGAATGTGCAGCTGTCAGTCGCCGCGCCGCTGTGGATACTGTCATTTGGAATCACAGATTCTACTTTTTGGAAGTATGACCAACATAAGAATTTTCGCCGGAAAATGCAATATAGCCTACTAGCCGAGACACATTCTTTATGTGTACAGATCTGACATAATGACGCAAAGACATGCTTGAATTTCGCGTAAATCCACCAGTACTACTAGCCTGGGTTTCCCCATTCTGCCTTGCGCGCAGTGCGATTTTATTCACGCTGCTAGGCAGCCTGGACACCATGGACCAGATTTTGCCCTCAAAAAGGGAACCAATCACAGAACGGGGAGGCAGCAGCAAGACGATGATGACGTCTATGCGACAAACCGAAGCAGTTTGTTTATATCTATGGGTCCAACATGGCATCAGACGCAAAGTTACCTTTCGATGCAGCCTTAGATAGTGTTATAAGTAGTTTAGAATGCAAGTTTATTTCGTCTTCTTCCTCGTCGAATTTCTATCGCTCTACATACGTCATCTGGTATAATTGAAACGATTGGCTATGAGCTACGTACAGGTGCATTTGATAGACATTCGTAGCGCCCAATAAACGGCTCTGGGCATTCATAAACCACGCCTCAAATACGAGAAAATGAACATGTGGTTCCCAGACCACGTCTCAATGAGAAGAGGTCTGACGTTTGCCAGGCTACAGTACTACTGAAATTAAAAACATTATTACAAGCTTACCGTTCTGAATCGAGCTAGGGCAAGTAGATAGTTTTGAACACTGGCTGGTTATGTACTTGCTTAAACATTTATTTTGGATCATTTTTAACCCAAAAAAGTTACGGACTGCAGCTTTAAGAAACACTTTATATATAGTAGTCAACATATGAAGTGGATCAAAACCTTTCATCAAAGTTATAGCCTACATGAATTTTGAGCAATACCCGTTCTTGTCTTAGGACAACTTTGATGAAACTTTTTGATCCACTTCAAATGTTGACTAATGTATTTGAGGAGCGGTGAAGAGCGTCTTGCATTTGTCTTCGAGTCACAGCAAAAATGTTTTGCTTTTGCCTATGTCACAATATGAGGTAAATCCGGACCTGTAGCCTATTTAAGGAACCTTAAAGTTTTTAAACTTGGATACAATCACAGGTGTTTTTTCAGGGGGCTGAGATGCTGAAACCCCCATTAAATAGGGTCTATCAACATCTATGACCCACACATGTACATGGCGCTTACCAGAGAGAAGCATGGGGTCCTTGTCGGCCGACTTCCGCACATGGTCTGATTCACCAGTTAACGAGCTCTCGTCGATTTTCAGGTCATTCGCCTGAATCAGGACCCCATCAGCAGGTAGGAGGTCACCTGAGAGAGATAAATAAATATCACGTGATCAGCAGGGCATCCTTAATATCCCAAAAAGCATTCACTGTTCCTACTAATAATGCTGTATTACACAGGGTACATTATCAACAAATGAATTCTCATTGTGATTTGTGGACATGTAAACATCACTCTAAATATATTTCTGTGTTAATCCACACCTCATATTAGATGAGTTAAGCCTAATCTCAGAATTCATTCCATTCTCTGAGCTCAGCAGAACAGGAAACTTACCATATTTGACCTGCGCCATGTCCCCAACCACCATCTCAGCAACAGGGATCTGGATGACGTTTCCATTGCGCACCACAGCGAATCGCTGCTCCAGCTCGATGCGGCTCTGCAGTCCCCGGAACTGTTTCTCTTTACTCCAGTCGTTGAAAGCGGTCACCAGCACCACGCAAATGACGGATAGCAGGATGGCTGCACCTTCAATCCATCCTGCCTCCGCCTCCCCTTCGTCTTCAGCTCCTCCTGACACATTCCCACAACCTGCAGAGGGTTGAGGTTGCTATTTCATGGCTGTCTGGCATACTTGATTCTGATTGATCAATAGCAGTATTGAGCAGTCAAATAGTTTGGTATGATAACGAGAAAACTGGATTTTTTTAATGATCAAATCATGACAACATTTGCCAATGTGAATGAACATCTCACAAATTAATATTACACGTTTTGTCTATTAGAAATACACATTTGACAGTAGCTTGAGTTGGAATGCAGATGTAAATGTATGTCATAAACAAAAACAGTAACATCTGTAAAAAATTATAACACCCTCATTTATTTAGGATCCACGCATGAACCACAAATTAACCTCACTACCGTGGTAAATAGTAACTGTATGGTTTCTATGCTTTTTTCTCTTTTTTTTTATCAGTAGCCTAAGGGCATTACAGGGTAACAGCGCAAAAGCTGCTATAACTTAATAACAAAAAATACTGTAACTATACTCCTTTAATACATTTGATGTCTACAATATATGATTATCCTACATTTATACCCAAATCCTATGGTTTCTGATAGCTTTACTAAAGTAAATCATGGTAAATGTTGGCCACTTGTGAATAGGAAAGCACCTGTTTTCCGCGTCAGTGTTGTTGAGAATGTCAGCGGTGTTTCATCTGGCTTTAAACTAGCTTAAATCACGAGGCACTAGATTTGCGTTTTGTATCGGAGAAATCTACATCGAACTGGAATGCTGCTCATTGGACCTCACGGCGATGTAGTGGTCACGTGATTGAGACGGTCAGCAGCAGAAATACATTCGTTCTGCTGCATTGTGTTTTGAGCTGAGCCTGAGCTGATAAATGTTCCGTGTGTCGGGCGGTTCAAACGTATGGAAGTCTTTAGGTAGCAATATTCGATTTGAAATGTAATATGCAAAATGACAATGCAATGTAAAATGGCAATGCATTTCTGTTTTAAAATTGACATTTTCCATTACCATTTGTGCAACGTTTGGTGCAAAATGAAAATGAAAATTCAATTATTTAATTTACATTTGCCATTTCATACACTGGTTTTAATATGTAGCCTAAATTGAATCCATATTTTAACGCTTTAAGTTGCAAAATTAAAACTAAAATGTATTACAGAACTGATTAGATATGTTTAACGTTCAAGCAAAAACTGTAGAAAAATTATAATTTAACTGTTATTTTTCTTAATTGCATTTACACTCACAGTTAAGACACTTGCGATTGCATTTTCATTAAATGTCCCTCAATGATTGTAGCAAAATTCAATGTGCAAATTGAAAATGCATTCCTAGCCGATCACGTCCCCGCCCCCTCCCACTCCCACCCTGTCAATCACTGCGTGAAGGCGGGGCTCGGCAACAGGTAAACATGGGCTATGTGTTAAAGGAGAACTCCGGTCAATTTTAACATTGAGCTCATTTTTGTGTACATTAAGGGGCCGCTCACATATCGCGCCCAAAAACGCGTCGAAAACGCTAGGCGCGCCGCGTTGTCCTTTTTTCCAAAGCGCTCGGGTGGTTGCGCTCCGGAGGCGTCTGTCGTTGCTAAGCTTGGTTCTTGTCACGTGACCTGCGGTGCGCTTGCGGCATTCTGAAAAGTTGAGATGTTTTTATCTCGATGCGGCGCGGACGCGCTTGGAAAAAACGAGCGCGTCGCACCGCGTCGCTTCCATTATGAGCGCGCATACCGCGCGGCTACATTTGAAATAACGAACTTGCGCGCGCAAAAGACGCGATATGTGAGCGGCCCCTAAGAGTGCTGTCAATACAGAGAACAACGACAAAAATCGGTGTTGCCTACACCGAGTTATTCTATTTTTAAAATTTGCACCCTGTTGACTTCAATGGGGCAAGTACTAAACCTGCTTTTAGGCTCTTAACATCCTTGATGTGTCATTACAAGTGCACAGAAAATGTGAGTGATTCCTTCTGAGTGAACACGAGTGGATCTGACTGCAGTAGATGTGAAAGATATGTATAAAAATGATGTTATTTAAGCCAGCGCAAATACCTGTTTACATCCTGTTTTTCGGTTGAAGTCCAAAGTAGTCGATTGCCGAGTTCACGCGCGTGATCATAGGTAACTAAACCTATGCGCGTGAACTCGGCAATCGACTACTTTGGACTTCACCCGAAAGCAGGATGTAAACAGAGGTATTTGCGCTGGCTTAAATAACATCATTTTTATACATATCTTTCACATCTACTGCAGTCAGATTCACTCGTGTTCACTCAGAAGGAATCACTCACATTTTCTGTGCACTTGTAATGACACATCAAGGATGTTAAGAGGCTAAAAGCAGGTTTAGTACTTGCCCCATTGAAGTCAACAGGGTGCAAATTTTAAAAATAGAATAACTCGGTGTAGGCAACACCGATTTTTGTAGTTGTTCTCTGTATTGACAGCACTCCAAATGTACAATAAAATGAGCTCAATGTTAAAATTGACCGGAGTTCTCCTTTAAGTGTTTTGAGGTGTTGGAATGAAACAATAGAGCTGATACGAGCGTTATATTCACTGGCAGAAGAAGTGGAGCGTGAACAGAGAAATGTTAGTGTTTCCGAAGATTATTACTCGTCTGCAGGTGATAGAACCAGTTGTTGGAACATCTGGGAGAATGTTCTGCTGCGCTGCTGTTGTCTGATGCATGCTGGGCTGTGTTAATGATGGTTTTGTTTTGTATAAAATATTCTCATTGTCTGATACACATTATCTTTATTCTTATTACTATTAACTATAATTACCCAGCTATTACTCTGAGATCACAGAATATGAAGGGTCAAAATCAAAGCTAGTGAAAAATGTGACCGCTCTTTAATTCTTCATAACTGACTGTAATGTTCAATAAAGTGACTCATGTGATGTATGGCCATCTCCCATTTCTATTTGATTAAGCATATTGATCAGATATCGGTAAATCTATAGGTAGGCTACAGTAGGGTCACGGAATCTGACGGGTCAAATTCATAGAAGACCTAGCCTTTTTTTGGGTGAATGTGGAGCAGGTTGGGGGGCTGGTGACGCCATCTTCTATAATTCAGTGTCTAATAATTAAAAAACCGAAGCAGCACAAACAAAGCTTTAACCGGCACAGACCAGCACAAACGAAAGAGACAATTTTATTTGGAGCACGTGGGGGGCTGGGTGACCTCAGAATGACCTACAAATATTTTTATATTTTAATAATTAAAAGTTTTAATATCTAAAAAACCTAAGCAGCAAAAAAATAAAATAAAATCCAGCACAAACAAAGTAAAAATGATTGAGCCTATTTTGTCGACATTTTGCATTGGGTGGGGGTGGGATTGACAGGGTAGGAGGGGGCGGGGACGTGATCGGCTGAGAATGCATTTTCAATTTGCCCATTGAATTTTGCTACATTCATTGCGGGACTTGAAAATGCAATTGCAAGTGTCTTAACTGTGAGTGTAAATGCAATTAAGAAAAATAACATTTAAATGATAATTTTGCTACAGTTTTTGCTTGAACATGTTAAACATATCTAATCATTTCTGTAATTAATTTTAATTTCGCAACTTATAAAGCGTTAAAATATGGATTAATATGGAACTAGTGTATGAAATGACAAATGTAAATTATATAATTGAATTTTAATTTTGCACCAAACGTTGCATAAATGTAATAATGGCAAATGTAAATTTAAATACAGAAATGCATTGCCATTTTACAAATTGCATTGTCATTTTGCATATTACATTTCAAATTCAATATTGCTACCCAAATGCTTCCATAATATGAAAGTTATTTTATCAAAGAATCCTGAAAAAAAGAAATCCACAAAAAAAATTGCACAAAACTATTAAGCAGCACAACTGTTTTCAACATTGATAATAATAAGAAATGTTTCTTGAGTATCAAATCAGCATATTAGAATGATTTTTGAAGGATCACGTGACACTGACGCTGAAAAGTCAACTTTGCCATCACAAATGACATTTAAAAAAATATTAAAATAGAAAAAAGTTTTTAAATTGTAAAAACATTGCGCAATATTACTGTTTTACTGTATTATTGGTCAAATAAATGTACAGTAATAAAAATCATGGGTGATTTTCTATTTTATAATGCTTGGTTTTTTGTCAGTGGCATATAAGACTCTTAAAGCTCAATTTTAGTGTACGCTAGTGTAATATGGGCAATGAAATGAAACGCGCGTGCTCACGCAGTATAGTGTGAATCTGGCGGTAGATCACCCGTCCACAATTTTTTTTTTATTATTTTTTTTTTTAATAATGAAAATAATAACCTTTCAACAAAACATTCAGGGAATTTTGAACATTCTGCTGAAAGGGTTGCCTGTATAGGCCTAGGCTAGAAATACATTTGAGAATGAATCGCTTATTTTAAAAGAGAAAAAAAATATTTGCGTGGTGCCCCCCTGGACAGCAACAATAAACAGCAACATGCAGCTTTGTGGAAATTAATTCTGAAAGTTTTAGGCTGCATAATCTAAACGTCACTCTGCATAAGAATGGGATATGTACAACAACAAGCGGATTGATATGGGCATATGGGTGATATGGTTAATCCGCCTATGCTTGTTGTACATGTCAAAATCATCATTTTTATATGGTTAATCCGCCTATGCTTGTTGTACATATCCCTTCCTTATGCAGAGTGACGTTTACATTATGCAGCTTAAAACTTTCAGAATTCTTTTCCACAAAGCTGCATGTTGCTGTTTATTTTTCCCCAGCACCCTTAAACTCCTCCCTTTTATTTTCTCTCTTTCTGCATTCCAGCTTGACAGTCCATTTTCTCACCTTCATTCTCACCTTTTTCCTCCCACACTCCCTTGATTCAGTTCTCTCTCTCTCTTCCCTCCCACTCTCTATCCGTCATTGCCTCCTCCCTCGACCCACACCATCCCTTTAACTAATTTCCTCTATACACCTCATCCCTCTAACATCCCTGTCTTTCTCTCCCTGACCAGCTTCCCTCTCTCTCTCACCCTCGGCCTCGTGTCCGGGTGGCTGATAGAAGGACAGGCCGAGGGAGATGATGGCTGCAATCTCCAAGATGATGAGGGTGACGTCTTGTAATGCCTCCCACACCAGCTGAAGGAAGGTCTTGGCCTTTTTCGGGGGTATGAAGTTTTGTCCAAATGCCTGTCTGCGCTTCTCCAGATCTGTCGGGTTATCTGACAAACCTGAAAGGAAAGGAAGAAGAATCAAACAAGGGTTGTCACCATTTTTTAAACGGTGGGCACCCTCTCTCTCAGGCCAATGAGTAGGCAGTCTCGTGTAGCCAGAACTTGAGACGGTCGGCAGAAGGTCTCCATAGCCGCTTTCAATTGGCCAAGGACCGCCCACAGGCCATCTGAGAGACATGTAAAGCAACCAATCACAGTTCGGTTTGTTCAGCGTCATGTTACTGTAGGTGTGAAAATGTAATGTTGATGTCCCTACAATAACAGACTGCTGTCTAAAACTTATAGATGTATTTTAAAGAGTATGCTGTGAACTAAACATGCTTTACACACTTTTGAATATCCAGTGTTTAGTTGACCCTCAAACATGATGGCTTTTTTTCTTCCATGACGGGGTTTGGCACGACAAAGGCTTTTTTTCCAGGCAAAACCGTTAAAAGAATGAGACGCACACGTCTCCCGGAAATCCTGTAGAATTCATCCAATCAGATGACGAGTTAGACGCTCCTTAAAAGTGTTTCCAATTTCGTGTGTCATATGCATCAAACATTCAGCCAACGTTCCGTGGGAATGACGTCTGAGGCTGAGACATGAGTAGGATATACCGTACCATAGAGGAACTTAGTGTGCCGCTCTCATCACAGGGCCCAGGACTTTTCCTGCTGAATTTCTAAAATCCCATTTAGAATGAGATGTTGTTGTTAGCTGTCTGCAGTCTCGCAGTTTGGATTTTAACAGTCTTTAGTCCTAACATATTTTGGCAATATGGTCTTTTGACAAGGGCACTGTAAAGTTCAACTGATAAATCCTTGATATCTGCCTAATGATTAATATCCCTGTATACCTCCTGATTAATAGGCATTCCTATTCATTGGATTTAATAATGTCCATGATTTAAAAAATAAATAAATAAACTAATAAACTAATTAAACTAATGACTTTTGAAATATGCAAAGATTTTAAAACACTAGGCACTTGGAGACTCTAAAAATGGCTCCAGAGGAAAAACTGGGTATCATACACTAAACGAGGATCACACACCAGAACTCACAAACTTACACAAAAACATGCCTTGTTGAAAGAAGGTACATGACAAATCAAACATGCTTGATATCCTCCAACTGGATGGAATTAAAGTCTGAAGCTGAAAAAAGGCTGTGCCCATCATACACAAAGCGATTTTTTGTGAAATCTGTCAACTCAAATCTGTGAACTGGCTCTCAATTTCGACAAATATAGCACAGACTCCTCCGGACTGAAAATCGGGGCAAAAATCTGTGCAAAATTTGTGTAGTGTATTCCAGCCTTTACAGCAGTGGTTCTTAACCAGGGGGCCGAGCCCACTAGGGTGAAGGATGACTTAAATGAAAAATCTTTTTTAATATATGAAGATAATATCTCTAATCTAAATTGATATGATAAAAACAATATTAAAAACTAGCAAAAACTATTAAATCAATAACTAATAACTAAAAATCATTGACTTTAGTTTTTATTGAAGAACATACAGGCCTTGAAACTTGTGGAATCACAAAATGAATTGTGTGTCATTCATTTAATATATACATTTCTGTTCATAAAAAGTAAAAACAAGCAGTTTTGTTATAATTATAACATAAATACTGGAAGCTTATATTTAGAGGGGGGCCTTCAAATATCGGACTGCGAATATTGTGTTCAGAAAGACTAAAAAGAAACTACAATTAATACTTGCATATGAGTAGGTATGGGTTTGGCACCTGGGTTTCCGTCATGTAAACTAAGTGTGCTTTTCAAAATTTCTAGACATAAGTCAACATATTAGCTTGCTAGCATGTATTAGAAGCCAATGGTCGCTAAATACATGAACAAATGTTGTAGGAAAGATGCAGCTGAACTAATGTATAAAAAGTAAACTACATATTTAGTTTTTGACCATGCAGGGTCAAGTGAATATTACCTGTACAACTGTTTAGGTTACAGATATACAGTCAGCTCAAGAAAATGTAAAAATGCTGTTTCCAAAGTCAACAGAATTTAAAATATATCATGCTGACCCTAGTTTATTTTTCATCAGACTGCCCTGCACCAAACTAATCCTTACAGCCAGAAGAAAGTGCATATAAATAAAGAGTTAAGTTTTCTACTGTGAACAACTCCCATACCATTTCACACAAACACACACACTAGCTTTAAATACACCATGGAGCTAATTGACACCTTTAATAGCATATGCACTACTTCCCTTTCCTATTATCACCATGCATTTAGCCATCTTACAATCTCAAAGATTCAAATGAGGGTCACTAATACCAAGTGTGTGTATGATACAATAGAACATAACCAACTGACAATAATGACCCAAGCGCAACGTATTAGAACATAACGATTTGTTAAAGCACATTGTTCCAAAGTAAAAGAAGATGTGAGTCAGACTGAGCCACATATATTGAATTTCTGATGTAAATAATTAATTGCATATTTCTGCTCATTTCAAAAGGCTCATATAGAATGAGGGGCTGAGAGAAGAAAAGAAGGATGACGAGGAATAGATATGAAGACATGAGACACATTGCATTTAATGTGCTCAGTGCCACAACCCCCCAACCCTCATCTTTCCCCAGCCATCTATGTCTTTCAGTCGTTCTGAGTCTTTCTCTTACTCTCTCTTTCATAGATTTGTGCAGTTTCCATGGCGATGAAGACATCAAGCACAAATTGTGCCGTACTTCAACTTCCTGTCTTCGGGCACCTTTTCGCCCAGCTACAGATGATGTCATTGATTCGGTGCAGTACATGCGAAACTTTAAATAGATTTTTGATTGGTCTGCTGTGAAAGCTGTTTTTGCAGACACTGAGTCTTTTAGAGCTGGAGAGAAAATTCATGATTTCTTTCTCTTTTTTGTCAATGTTGAAGTCAGTAGAGTCACCCGGAGTGAAACCCAGCATTACAGCTCAGCTGAATGAGGCAGTATTGACGTCAGTCTATGAGTGTGCATGCGTGTGTGCAGTGAACATGCTTCAGGGACGTATAAGGACAGGACTATCCAACCAGAAAATACTTTAAGTGGACAAAGGAGGAATGTGTGGGCTGGTATGTATACCGCGACTGAGACAGAGCATCAGGCCAACTGATGGCAAGAGCACCTGAGGGTTATACACTGATCACAGTCACTCCAAACCTGCACTCAGCACTAAACCTTATTATTACCCTTACTGAATGCATGATCATACAACACTCTAGATGAAAAGTGGACGTATGAGTGAAAGACAAAGAGAGAGTCAGGAAGGACAGAAGATGAATGAAGACGACAATCTCATGCCATCTGAAGAAGGTGATTCTTAAAGTGATAATTCACCTAAAAATGAAACTTCGGTAACGCTTTACAATAGGGGTTCCATTTATTTTATATTAGTTAACATGAACTTACAAAGAACAAAACTTTGGCAGCATTTAATAGTCTTAATGATGATTTCATGATTATTTATACACTTTTCAAACCAGAAGTTGCACTCAGTTAATGCACTTTGATGCAACTGTATCTTTAGAAACATTCACAAAGATTAAGAAATGTTTTAAGAAATATACACTGATGGTATGTTATCTAATGCATTTACTGATGTTAACAAATGAGACCTTATTGTAAAATTTTACAGAAAATGATTTACACTTTCATGTCATTCTAAAAGAATGAAAGTCATTATTCATTGAGAATCTTTTTAGTCTCCTCGGCACATTCATGAGAAAAGCAGCTACGTCTGATTTGTGATGAAATCTTGAATTTGATGAATTATTCATGAATCAGACTGATGTAGTTGGTTCACTAATGGTTGCTGCGGTAAACAGCAGAGAGAAAAATACTGAAATTGAAGTCATTATTTATTGAAAAATCTCACCTAGCTATCCTTGGCTCATTTATAAGAGAAAAAAAAGGTCTCTGATTTCATTTGTGAAGGAATTGTTTTCCTGAATCGTATCTTTTCATTAATTTGACTGATTGGTTCACATCAATCAAAAAGATTCGGACTGATACGGGTTACAAAATCGAATGATTCATTTCTAGTTTCTCACTAGAGGGGATTATCAATTAATAAAATTGTTAAATCATTAAATAAAAATCAATCAGTTTCAGTCTGTTCCTCACAGAACACAAGAACATATGGAATAATGTACAGCAAACATCAAATGAACCACTCTTACGATACTTTTGTGTCTATTTTGAAGCGCTAAAGTTCCAGTCCCCTTTCATTATAACTGCATCTTCAAAATGTCTTCTTTTGTGCTCAACAGGAGAAAGAATGTCATACAGGTTTAGAACAACAGGAGGGTGAGCAAATGAAGACAGGATTTTCATGGATGAACTGTCTCTTTAAGAAAAACTGCTGAGTAGCCATGCCCGCATCCTAGCTTTAAAGAATCTCTTGCTTTTCAAACACCCCACCTCCTTCTCCCCCCACCCAACTCACTCACTCTAACTCTCTCTCGCCATCTCCCCTTGGTGTGTCCTTGACAATGCGGCAAGCTATACCAGAGTTTCTTCTCTCTCCTTCCATTCCTTCCTAACCTCCCTCTCTCTCGCTTCTCTTGTTCATTCTCTTTCCACCCCCACTGCTCTCGGATCTCCATGTCCTGCTGCAGCAGAACAGGTATCTCTGTAGGTTCAGGTTGATTGATTGATACGTCCACGGCCGGCACTGAAAATCGTGTTTATAGCAGGTCGAGATCCGTGGATCTGCGGTCCGCACACTGAAGCGCATTGCTGGAGAGGATGGTGAGACACTAATGGACTTCCATTTTCAGGGCCTCATCTTCACAGTGTCAGCCTTATTCAGCATCACTTCATCTCCACCCCCTCCGCTTTCCTCTCCTCTCCTGTTGTCTCTGCTTTGTCATGGTCATGTAACAGGATTAGTTCTGCTTCTACTTGCACTTAGAGGCAAACTCCTCTTATTGTATGACTATTAGCATCAGGAGCATCAGGTTTTGTTATCACCTGTCAACAGAGCAGTTCCTGATGACAGCTGTTAGCTATGTCCATACATATAGCTGGTCTGAAAGCTTTCATGTCTTCTCAACCATTGCACCAGTGGAAGTTCCGAAACCTTCTGTGTTATAGTTTATGTTAGATGTTACTCCAGAAAACACCAGGGCAACATCTGATATTGTAACAACCACATTTTCCAACTGTTGCTACAAAAATTACCTGAGGATAGTTCACCCGAAAAATTAGAATCCTGCCATTATCTTCTCACTCTCATGTTGTTCCAAACCCATATGACTTTCCTTAATCTTCGAAACACAAACGAAGATGTTTTTAATGAAACTTCCGTCCTTCCTTTAAAAGTCCACGGAACCAAAACGACTGTTCAAAACATTCATAAAGAGTCGATTAAAGAGGTTTTAATTTGAGATTTAATTTAGGCTTTTAATCACATATATACATTGATCAATGCACATACAAAGAGATCATCAAATATACTCAACAGATGCTCAAATGTGCTTGCGTGCAACATACATTATTACATATTTGATGAGCTTTATTTATGTGCGTTTATCAATGTTTATACAGCATGTGATGTGAATAAAAGCCTAAATTAAAGGACAGTTTGGCAAATAACAACCAGCTTTGTATTTTAACAGTGTCATGGCATATGTAAATGAACAATGTGTACTCTCAATTTTACCTGCCCCAGATGTCTTGGTTTATTTATCAGCTCAAGGCCTTTTAGTAAAACTACACATCATATCTTTGTATCCCTTCCCAACGACAGTCGGATTGAGCCCAGTGCATTATGGGTGTTGAAGTTTCCCTATTTTTTTGACGAAAGAAAACACAGCCCTTTTTCTGTTTTCTCTAGTCATGTAGACTTTCTACTGCTTAGACAGCCAAGTTTTATTAAAAACCCATCTTGCCAGTGGTAGATTACGCCTTTAAATCTGTTCATCAGACAAAGTGATTGTCTCATCAGAAGACCTAAAACAGCCCAATTCATATGGATTCTGTTTCAACTTTTTGAACCATCAAAGATTTGGTGTAATGGACATTCAATGGAGGTACAGAAATCTCTCAGGTTTCATAAAAAAAAAAAAAAACTGTTTCAAAGATGATGAACAAAAGTTTAGTGAGTTTGAAACAACATGAGGATGAGTAACTGGTGAGAGAATTTCCATTTTGGGGTGAACTATCCCTTTAAGTGAAATGTCTAAAAAAATATCTAGTGAATGAACTAATAAATTATTGCACTTCTTACGGTCATAGAACAGAAGAGTGCAAACACAGGTAATGTCTGAACAGAGTTTATTGAATAACACCCATGAAGTTAGCAAGCGAGTCTCTGGATTGCAGATCATGATGGTGATACTGGCATGTGAATGATAAGTCATATCTTGTTGCAGGTAGTGAAGAGAAGTGGCTGGTGGGCTGAAGACTGGCAGACGATAACACACAGAAAACTGACGAAGACGAAGGACGGGACGGGACGGGACAGTTCGATGCACAGGTAAGTAGTCAGGTACCGGTTCAGTATGGAATGATGAGACCAGACACTGATGAGTGTGTAAAGCAGGCTTAAATGAAGTGGAGCTGATAAAGGTGAATGAAAGCAGGTGTGGATGATTGAGGATAGAGTGCAGGTGACGATCAGAGAGGATTATGGGAAGTGTAGTGTGCTGAGGTGACTGCCTGGTCTGGTGACTGAGATTGTGACACTTACATTCTGGACTTTACTAACAAAATGAAATAAAATAAAATCAGTCCAATCAGCTGAGATGTATTGAGTGATAAATAATATTGTGATGGTGCTTTTTTTTGCTCTCACTAGAAAACTCACATAAGAAAATGGTGTCCTGCTTAATAACACTGATGGTAGGAATTTGATTATTAACTATTAAGGTAAAAAAAAATTAAAAAATAAAACTGGGCATGTTCTAATACTATGGTTTCAAACTGTGGTTTACCAATCGGCTTAAGAAATATTTCTAGAGATATTGTCATGGCCAACTTGTTCCCAGCCGTCAAATAAAGAGGATCACAAACTATTTCAATTATATGATTATTTATTATAAAGGAAATTCTAAGTTACAAGAATAACACCAAGTCTAGGGATTAAACAATAAAAGAAAATTATGATCCAATGGGGCAATAAATGTTGATGAATATTAAACAAAAGAAATGAGAGCAAGTTGAAGCAGATGACTTCTCTGGAGAACTGAGTTCCACCAGAAGAATTACTGTTGACTATTACAAACTTTTATACTTTCCACCCACACATTAACCAATTAACAATGAAGTCTCCAGCCAATCAAATTTTAACATCATACTGCCCCCAGAGGTAAAATGTGGAAGACGGGACCGTAACAATTTTCACTATTGAAGAAGCAAATGTTTCCAGCTATATGCAAGCTCATTATCATGCTTCACTGTGTTCCCAAAATGTGTTAGATAGCACAATCGCTTCTGCAATAGCCATTTGTCACCGCAACTTCCGGTGTGATTAAGCACAAAATTAAAACTTGAAAATATCACACAACAGGACAAAGCAATATTGATACAATCCACACTCATATTACACACAGATATCACATTATGAAAGAAATGTTTTTCTCCAAAACATGTTGGCCACAATTATTGGCACCCCTGGAATTTTTTACGAGTTAAATATCTCTGAAGTATGTTCCCATTAATATTTACACTTTTTTAACACACCAGGGTGACTAGGAACATACAATTGTCTAGCTATGACTTCTTGTTTTACAGGAGTTTAAATATGAGGAAACCCAAAGGCCAAATTCCCTTAATCATCCATCACAATGAGCAAAAGCAAAGAATATGTGCATCAAAATATTGTTGAGCATCACAAAATAGAAAGTGGCTGTAAGAAAATAGCTAAAGAATTGAAAATCCCCATTTTGACCATCAGGGCAATAATTAAGAAGTTCCAATCAACTAAAGATGTTACGAATCTGCCAGGGAGAGGACGTGTGTCTATCAAGGTTATTTTCGTAAACGAAAACTGAAACTAAGACTAAAACTATTGGTCAAAAAAACATTTTTGTAAACTGAAATAAAATAGAAATGTCAACATAAATGAAAAACTAAACGAAACTAACAACAGTTACTGAAATACTAAATGAAACAAAATAATAATTAGCAAAAATAAATAATCGTTTTCGCAATTAATAAGCTCTCATCCTGTACCGGAAAATCACTTTTTTTCCATTCCACTGCTAGTTTATTTTTCAATATATGAAGTTGCGCTCACGTCTCGCGTCTTTTGCAGCATCTCGCGCATGACACGACGTGGCACCCAAGTTAAAATAAGTTCAACTTTTAAAAGACGCATATGGAGACCTTGTGCTTTTTCCCCATTCTACTGCCTGCATCTTTTTTATGTTTTTCAAAGCAAAACCGCTTTCTGTGTGAACCAGCCCTAAGAAGCAGAAATGGCCAAACAATTATTTCCATCATGCACCTTATGCAAATAGAGCTTAATCCCATCCCATGTAAGATAACCATCTTATGTGAAACTAGCCTAAACAAGATAGGCCTACCACACATATATATAATTAGACAAGATACCACACTGAGCAGAAAACGGAAAAAACAAATTGCATGTCTATAGCTCAGAAATAGACGTACATTTGTCAGAGTAGAAGTAGGCTATACTAAAAGTCTGGTCTGAATAGAACATTTGAATATGAGTATAACTATGAGTATATGATTTTAAATGATGCAATAGACAAAAAGCATAAATGGATCAATGCAAGAATAATGTTTGAAAGGATTAATCATAGAAATAACCTTAAAGAGTAATAATAATAATCATACGCATATCTTTTTCTTTTTCTTTTTCTTATACACCACGTTTAACAAGTTCTCTTACGAAAGTACTCTTGTGTTGTGTAAGTTTAGCTTACACTACGGGAAAACTCCTTTTCTCGAGAATACTGAAGCAAAAAATGATCCTTAATTTTTAGAATGTAAAACGCATTTGCTGCAGCAGGCAGACATAGGTGAGGCAGCTCGCGCGCCTATTGGCTGCTCTGCGGCAACTGCTGCAAGGCTTTGTTCGCCATCAAGTTCGCTGTATCCACGCCTCCTGCTGGGCCGCGCCGTAAAAAGCGCCGCTCACAAAGGCCACCAGAAGTCTCTGTGAAAGAGCACTCGCCGGCGGTGTACCCGCGAGCCTCTTTCTCTGAGTCCCCTGTCTCATTCCTCGACGGCCAACGCCCCGCTGCCACGGCGGCCGAAGAGATGGAGTGGGATGTCGTGGAGGATGACAGCTGCTCGATCCTTGCGTCCGGGAGCGAGGACTGGTCGGGATCCATCCCTGACCCCGCCCTGTCGACGCTTCCGTCGACGCTGAGCTTCTCCGCCTCCTCACAAAGCCCGTGGAGGACCTCGGCATTGACTGGTCTGTGCCCAAGGAGCCCGCGCCTAACAGGTTGGATGGCTGTTTTCTGCCTGGACACCGCTCTGCACCTGTCTCGAGGCCCGCTCCCTTCCTCCCCAAGCTGCACGATGAGCTCTCCAAGTCGTGGGGAGCCCCGTTTTCGGCCAGGCTGAGATCCTCTGTCTCTTCGACGCTCTCCGCGGTTGATGGCGTGAAAGACAGGGGGTATCTCTCCGTTCCTCCTGTCAAGGAAGCTGTAGCGACACACTTGTGTCCGCCCTCTGCAGGATGGCGGTCCAAGTTGAGTCTGCCTACTAAAGCCTGCCGGACTACTTCGACGCTGATTGGTCTTTACAGCCGGGTCGAAACTTCTGTGAATCAGGAAGTAGCACACCTACTTCGCACCGAAATAGTGAATTTGCTGAGGAAAGGGGCGGTGGAAACCATCCCCTTGGCAGAGAGTGAGTTGGGGTTTTACAGCCGTTACTTCTTAGTACCAAAGAAGGATGGCGGGCTCCACCCTATACTAGATCTCAGACGTTAGAAACAAAGCGCTGATGATGCGCTCGTTCAAAATGATCACAACCAGACAAATCCTCGCTTGAACCCGACCGGGGGACTGGTTTATATCAGTGGATCTGAAAGACGCCTATTTTCAGATCCAAATAGCAGCCCATTACAGTCCATTCTTGAGATTCGCCTTCGAGGGCCAGGCTTATCAGTACACTGTCCTTCCTTTCGGCCTATCTTTAGCTCCTCGTACATTTACGAAATGCATGGACACGGCGCTCGCACCCCTCAGACGAAGGGGCGTGAGAGTCCTGAACTATCTGGACGACTGGCTAATTATAGCACAGTCAAAGGAGGAACTGGTGCTACACAAAGTTTACAGCTGACCCATCTCAAACAGTTGGGTCTCAGAATCAACTGGGCCAAAAGTATTCTATCCCCCAGCCAGGAAATCAGCCATCTTTTCTGGGGATAGAGTTGGACTCCAGCTCTATGGTGGCGCTCCTGACGCGAGAACGCGCGGCAGTGATCCAGCGCCTAGCAGCGATATTCACTGTAGGGAAGAATCTTCCCCTCAGAGTGTTTCAGAGGATGATGGGTCTCATGGCCTCAGCTTCGACGGTGCTGCAGCTGGGTCTGCTGCACATGCGCCCTTTTCAGCTGTGGCTGAGACGGCGGGTGCCAGCGCGAGCATGGACATCAGGTCTGCTTTGTCTCACAGTGAATCAGACATGTGTAGCAGCTCTGAAACCGTGGATGAGAGCCGGCTGGTACCAGTCCGGCGTGAACCTGGGCATCGCTTCACGAATCAAAGTAGTCTCGACAGATGTTTCCAACACGGGTTGGGGCGCCCTAAGGCGGACCTTCAATGGGCCTGTGGTCAGACGCGGAGAAGCGTCTACACATAAACTGTCTAGAGATGAAAGCGGCCGAAAACGCCCTTCAGTTCTTCCTCCCCACACTGAGGAACCACCACGTTCTGATCAGAACGTACAACACGTCGGTGGTGTCCTACATAAATCGCTAGGTCGGCCTCAGGTCCTGGAGCCTTCTTGCAATAGCAAAATGCCGCCTCATATGGGGCCAGCACAATCTATGCTCGCTGAGAGCGGCGCATGTGCCGGGCGTCCTGAACGTGGGCCCAGATATGCTATCCAGGGCAAAACTCTCCCCAGGGGAGTGGTCCCTGCACCCCCTGACGGTGCGAAACATCTGGGACATTTTCGGCAGAGCAGAGGTAGACCTGTTCGCGTCGGAAACCAACACTCACTGCCCAATGTTCTTTTCAAAAGAAAGAGATGCGCTGGCCCTAAACTGGCCCAGACGCCCTCTCTATGCATTTCCTCCAGTCGCCTTGTTACCACAGGTAATCAAGCGAGTCAGGGAGAGCAAATGCTCGATACTCCTGGTAGCTCCGCTATGGGAGAATCAAGTCTGGTTCCCAGAACTGATGGAACTGGGGAACATAGCTCCATGGCCGATTCCGCTGAGGAAGGACCTGTTGTCCCAGGCCCAGGGCGCAATTTGGCACCCATACCCGAGCTGTGGGCCCTACATGTGTGGGCGATCAACTATCACCATTCCACCTCCCAGAGGGAGTGCTGAACACGATCACAAGACGCCAGAGCTCCGTCTACTAGACGGCTCTATTTGTCCAAATGGTCAGTGTTCGCTGAATGGTGCTCAGCTCATGACTTAAACCCGCTAGATGGTGAGGTAACGGTGGTGCTTTCTTTCCTACAAGAGCTGTTGGATAGCAGGAGAAACCCATCCATGCTCAAAGTGTATGTGGTGGCCATAGCAGCATTTACGAAACCTGTAAATGGCCAGTCGCTGGGAAAGAATGACCTCATAATCCGTTTTCTCAGGGGTGCTAGCAGGCTAAATCCTCCTCGGCCACCCTCCATTCCAGCGAGGGACTTTTCACGGTCCTAGAGGCCATGAAAGGTGGACCATTTGAACCATTACACGTGGTGGAGCTAAAATACCTGTCATTCAAAACCGCTTTTCTGCTGGCACTAGCCTCAGTAAAATGGGTGGGCGACCTGCATGCGCTCTCTGTGAGCGCTACGTGCCTGGAATTTGGGCCTAATGACTCTAAGGTCATCCTCAAACCAAGGCACGGTTACGTCCCAAAAGTGCTTGCGACTCCTTTTAGAGCGCAAGTTATTTCCCTCTCGGCCCTCCCTGCATCTGACAGTGAGGCTGGGGTTAACCTCCTTTGCCCGGTAAGGGCTTTAAGGATTTATGTGGAGCGCTCTGCCGCCTTAAGGCAAACAGAGCAGCTTTTCATTTCGTTCGGTGGCCGTGTCAAAAGGCTAGCCGTCTCGAAACAGACCCTGTCCAGATGGATAGTAGACGCTATTGGTTTAAGGTGGTCATACTGCCTTAATTGTGTATATATGTGTATGCACCTATCTCATAACACCGAGTCGCCCTGCCCTGTTCTGCCGTTGCGATCACTTCACTTATACATGAGCCCCGGGCTACTGCCCTTGGGACACAAGTGTTGGAAACTCAGCACGCACAGCGCTTTACATAGGGTTCCCGTAGCGTAAGCTAAACTTACGCAACACGAGAGTACTCTCGTAAGAGAACGACACTCGGTTACTAACATAACCTTGGTTTTCTCTAGAGAGGGAACGAGTGTTGGGTAGCCTGCCGTGCTTGTGCTGCACTGTGGTTTCGCTTCCAGTCGACTGAAATCACTTCAATCATCCTGGGCGAGGGGGTTTTATAGGCTAAGCCACACCCCTTTTGGCGGGCCATGACGACAGCGCGGGAAGGCTCCCCATTGGTGCTGGAGTCATGCCAAGACGCACTGACAGGTTGCAGAAATTGCCGCAGCAATTACGCAACACTCGTTTCCTCTCTAGAGAGAACCGAGGTTACATTAGTATCCGAGTGTCGATTTCATTTTTAATACGAATGAGTATGAATGAATAATTTTTACCTTTTAGTTGCATTTGTTTGATTCTTTGTTCATCCTCAAACAATTATATTATTTTTATTATTAAGAGGTTTTCACAAGAGTTAACTGTAAACTGCAAACATTTAACTTTGCTGACATTAAATGTGTTCTATTAACTCTGCTAAACTATAATTACTAAAACTAAAAATGAAACTAAATATATACAAACTATATAGAAATGTGTTCACAAATTAAAAACTAAACTAAAACTAACAAAACCATTAATGAAACTAACTAAAACTAAACTGAAATTTATAGGAAATTTGAAGATGATATTAAAATAAAAACTAATTAAAAAATGCAAAACTATAATAACCTTGGTGTCTATTTTGTCTTAATGTACGGTGAGGAGGAAAGATTGAGTGGCCAAAGACTCTCAAAGGATCACAGATGGAGAATTGCAGAGATTACTTGAGTCTTGGGGTCAGAAAGCCTATAAAACAAAAACCAAACAACCCCTACATCACCACATGTTGTTTAGGAGGGTTTCAAGAAAAATCCTCCTCGCTCGTCCAAAAACAAACTCCAGCATATTCAGTTGTCAGACATGACTGGATCTTCAAAAGGGACTGGATTCTATGGTCAGATGAAACTTTAAAAAAGAGCTTTTTGGCAGCAAAGCCACCAGATGCACTGTAAAAAATTATTCTGTGGCTTAGTAAATATTACAGAAATTTTTAACTTTATTAACTTAATAAAATCTCTGTATATCGTTTACTTGATTGTTTGAGTTAAACATACCAAAATAATTGAGTAAAAATCCAACAGTTAATTTTATCTAAAATTTACAGATATATTTAAGTTTTTTTAAATAAAATAATTTAGTATTTGACTAACCAATTATTTCTTTATAATATACTTAATATATATGTGAAATTTCTATCAAAATATTTGAGAATGTTTAATTAAACTGATCTGTTTCAAGAAACAAAAAAATTACTTAATTCAAATCAATATTATTAATATATTTAACACGCTCTTAAAATTGAGTAAGTTTACTCAATTAAAACAATGCCCCCCCCCCCCCTCCCCCACCCTCTGACGTGACGAAAACTCGACGGTTGGAGTGAGCGTGGCTGTTTGAACTCTCCAGTCAAGAACAACAGCTCTCTTCTCAGCGTCGCAGATTTGGTGCATTTTCACTGTGAAATTCAGGTTGGTGTATGTTTTATTTTATCTATAAAATCATTACTGTGCTTTAAATCATATTTAATGCAAAACAACATAGCCTACAGAGGCGTAATTCGACACCTAAACGAGACGAGAGCCGCGTTTGTCTTTTTGCGTGATTGAAACGCTTTGCATAAACACATGACTGACTTTCATAATGATAATGAATATAATTATTATCATTTGGATGATAAAATGTCCTCAGAACTATCACTTTTTGTTTATTGGCAGGTTATGTCAGTCGCTCGCAGTATATTTCGGCTGTGCCTCATATTTCAGACAGTGACTGTGAGTGAAATGCAAGACGGCGGTATGAAGTTCAAAGTTCACCCGCAGAGCGCGAGTCTGTCTCCGGCACGAGGACCAGCGCAGATTCGGTGGATATTGGATAACAGAGTGGTTGATTACACTTGAATTTGGCTACCTGAATGTTTAAATATTTCATTTTTACTTGTTAAATAAGTTTAAATGCAGGCAATATTGTATACATGAAAAAACAGTCTAAAATGTGCTGTATTGCTGTACTCATTGAAAATAAAGGCCAATGTAATGTATAATGGTGGTTGTCTGGAGTACTATTTTTACAAAGGTTTAGAGAAAATAAAAAAGTTAATATTACTCATTAATAAAAACAGTTAATATTACTCATAAATATTGTTTTTTTAATGTTTAAATGTTAAATTATTTCTACTCAATTTTATTTGTTAATGTACCAGATGCAGTTACTCAGATTTACTTAATTTTTTTACTTGCATTTACTCAATTCATACAGTATATTTCATTGATTTCACAGCTTTAAAATTTACTCAATTTTTTTGAGTGTAAAAATGTTTCACCAATAAAATTGAGTAAATAATAGTTAAACTTTTTACAGTGTGGGTTTGGTGCAAACAGCGATAACAAGTACCCCAAACCCACGGTTAAATATACCGCTGGATCTTTAATGTTGTGGGCCTATTTTTTTTTTGTGGGCCTACATGGTATCATGGATTCTAGCAAATACCAACAGATAAAAAATCAAAACCTTACGGCCTCTGCTAGAAATCTTGGGCCGTGTTTGAATCTTGCATCAGGACAACGATCAAAAACAAACATCAAAATCAACACAAAATGTGTTACGGAGCATAAAATACTCAAAATGCTTCAGCAAAATTCCAAGGGGGCCTCAAGATAAGAAAAAAAAAAAAGCTTTAAAATTAGCTAAAACAACTAAAAGTCAAGATATTTCTTATTTTAATTCACTTCCTTTTTTGAAGAACCAGGTTTAACATGGTCTTGGAAAACCAGGATATATGAGGAAGACTCATTTTAAAAGTGTGATTTCTAGATTTGGAAATTAGTCGTGTAAATTAATAAAATCTTACAACTCCATGGATATTTTCCAGATATTCCAAATAATAGATAGAGATAAATTAGCAATACAATATATTAGATAAACATTAGATGGAGAGGAAACAATCTGGGGCCTTTAATTATTGTTGTGGACAATGGGAGCCTTGGAGTCAAAACCACTGCTGTAGCTCACATTGATTTTTAGCAGAAATATGTGCATTCATAACACAACACAACTATGGATTGCATTCTCAGTGTGGCCCACAACAGGCGCTACAATGGGCATTATGCTAAACTGTCTTCTTCTATTGTTAGCTATCTATTTCAGGTGAACTTCTGTCATGGCGAAGCAGTTTGACTAGCTAGCTGGAACCAGAAAAATAAAACATTCGGTTTAATGACACAGATATTTGAAGGTTACTCTATCGCCCCCTTGAGCACTGAGGTTTCTTAGTGCTACAGTAATTTAAGAATGCAAGTGTGTACAACAGGTTTCAGTGCATTGGCTAAACATTTGGGTCTGTGTTTGCATATTTTTGAATAGTATGTTTCTAGCCTTAAAGTGGGTGATAGGGGAGAGACACTCTTTAAACAACAGCAGGATACAGTACGAGAACCACTGAGCAAAAACTGCACAGTAGGCATTCACCCCTCACTGACATACTGCAGGGAAGAAAATCACATGAAATATCGCTAATTTCTCAGATGTTTTTCCTAGTCACCAATGAGAGCTAATTAAAACTTTTGCTAGTAATCTCACATCTGTCTCCTCAAGCAATGTCACAATCTGTGCTTAGATTTGCCACAAAGTCAATAATAAAAGTCAGATTGTGTTTTCTCATTCATTTTTCCAAGACTAAATTTACATCCGCATTCATTTTACAGTTCTGTTCTTTTATTTTATTATATGTCAACATTTTGCATGTCTCCCAAGGAATCTGGAGAGAAACATCAGAGTCAAATCTAATAGTTCAATGAGCTATGAAAAAGCAACCTCTAAAGAACAACATTTCCAAACCAAACCCTAACTCTATAGTAAGTACATGAAGTTAATTCATATTACTTATTTGAGTAAGTACAATGTAACTACGTCACCTTAAAATAAAGTGTAACAAAAAAAAAACCTAAATCATACAAGATGTTCTTAAAGGGAAGTAATAGGGATGCACAATATGTCACCACCGTATTGATCTCCTGATATCAGATTTATTGATTTAATCTGTATTGTCGATATTTGATAGTTAATTGTGCATGCTCATTTTCCATTTTTGCATATACAGGAACACTCAGTTAAAGTTAATGTTACAAAAACACTAATTTAATAACACTAATAAATGCAATCTTTAGCAAATCGCAAAATGAATATCAATTTTCATAGTGTATATTATAATGTTGTGATGCCAGAATTCACTTGTACCATTACAAGTGAAAATTATACATTTTTATTTTTAATTTAGACAAAATAGTCCAGAATTTTAATATCGACAATAACATGAAAATAATTATGAGCTTATCATATTGGACACAATATATTAAAAGACATCTGAACGGACAAATGAACCATAAGCAATAGCCTTATCATAAATCTATAAATACTCTCAATCAGTACAATTCAATTTGAGTTTTATGGAGTTTATCTGTTTCTCATGACTGAGAATTATCTCCTCTGCTATCTAAATTCTCATCTGCAGTCATCATAGCGTATAAAACATCACAGCAACAAATTCAATTACGAGTCAGAAGAGGATGGATGGATATGCCAAGAATTGTGATCACTGCAGGGACCTTTCGAGTCACTGACTCTAGTGAGTGAGTCTCTCCAACTCTGTTTACCCAGTAACCCCTCTCTCTACACCCACCTCACCACCGACAGCGCCGTCGCGTAGCAACCCAACACGACGCGTGCACCCAGAGTGGGAAGTTGGCCGAGTGAGACAGAGAAGGAGGTTGTGGACAAGTAGTGTGAAGAGGTGAGAGAGAAATAAAGGGAAAGGAGGAAAGAAAGGGAAATATTTGGGGTCTTTGAATTGCGCAGCTTGAAGATAAACACGCCACATCTGATTGAGAAATAATGTAAATATAAAGATTCTTCACTGGCATGTGTGATTCGATGAAGAACCTTTAACATCCATGGAACCTTTCCATTCCATATAGGTTCTTTATAGTTGAAAAGGGCTTTTAAAAGGTTATTCTAAGAAATAATGGTTCTTTTAAGAACTGTTCTCTGAAAGTTTCTTTGGGGAACTCTTTTGGAAAGCTTTATTTTTAAGAGTGTAGGGAGGGGGGGGGACATTTAAACTGACGGAGATGTCAAGAAATCAAGACAAAAAATTTCTCTCACCATCACTGGTGGAAGATTTGAGTCTCTGGCATAGGCCCTCTACATCTCCAAAGCTCTCCTGAATTTTCTGCAAGGCCTCTGGTCCTCTCAGCTCCATCAGAGACCGGAGCTCATCCAACGACACCCCAAAGTCACCAGCATGGTTGGATTCTGCGCTTCCTCCACCCCGCTTGGGGTAAAACTCGACCGCGCTATTGGCCATCTCACCCATGGTCGCCGTGGTAGACATCTTGAGTCTCAAGGTGCTCGGTCCACAATGTTAGATCTATATGACGTCTTCTCGTCCAGGAGGTTTCAGCAACGTGAGGTCAGTCTTAGTGACGATTCTTGGCTTGAGATTTTTTTGGGTTCGAAATTGACCCTCCGCTCCTCTCCCTCCCCGGTAGTTCCTCCCGTTCTTCTAACTCTCCATCAGAGGAGGGAACTGGGACAATGGCAGCCAGACACTTATAGTGTATTTTGAGAAATCCTGTCCTCTCTACTCAACCCCCTCACCCCGAGGGTCAACAGAACGAGGGATCTGGCCGCTTCCAATCCATCAGGACACAGAATGAGAGCAAAGAGGGGGCACAAAACCGAGCGGGATATTATGTAGATCTGCAGCGCTGATGCGTTAGGATTCAAAGTGTGCTGGATGTTGGGATTGGCGAGGAAACCTGCAGAGAAACACAGACAGAATAACACATTACAGTCTTTAAAGTGCTCGAGTGGGCAGCAACTCAGAGTACAGTGGGCATTCCTTAGGAGACAGACCGAGCATACAGTCAGACGGCTCCGAGCTAATGCTTTCAAACGTATCAGCATATTTTTTCCTCAATTCAAAGGTCTTTTGTATTTTAATTGAGTCCCACACTTCCCTTAATCTCATTAATAAAGTATTAGACAGGTCTTTACGAGATTAATTATGCTAAACGGACAGGTCAGTCCATTTCAAGTGCAACACAACTAAAATCCCTGGACATACAGTGAGGTATATTATGTATAAGCAATGTGTGCTCTCACAGATGGTGATGCATATAGCTTATACTGTATCTCCAGCAATCCAGACCACTGCATTAGCCCATAGTTGCCATGGAAACCTACAGATGCATCTGACTCCCACAAAGCTACTTCGGCCTCGCTATACCCCGACACACACACACACACACACGTTTCCTCTCTATCTCTATCATTTTGCCCCTAATATCATCTTCCGACTTTGTCTTTCTCTTTTTTTTCTTTCCATCTCCCAGCATGCCTCTGTATCTGTCCCTATGTTCTCTTAGATGACAGTCTCAGCCTCAGACGGCACGCCCACAGACCACCCACGGTCCATTCGCTGAGCGTCTGATGCGCACAGCACACAAAACTGGAAAGAACTTTCTCAATCTGGCAAGGTCTAATTTGATTGGCTGCAACATCCGGGAGTGAAAAGACACAGGGTTTTTCAGCAGTCCATCTGGAAACAAAGTTGTGTTTAGGTATCAGGTTGATAAATATACTAGAATATTATATTAAATATGGAAAAACATAATTGTTTATTTATAAATAACTAATATATGACATTTTAAGAACCTTTTCAATGTAATTATTTAATTTAAAAAAAGCTAGTCATTATTGTGGTATAATCTATTTCAGATCTATTTTCAGATGAACCTGCCCTGAATGACAAACCCCAATGTGGACCAGGCAATATGCGGTTTAGTCAAGTTCTGGCTATGCAAGACTGCTTATATGGTGATGAGTCTGGGGTATGCAGCGTGAGTATGTGTGTAGGCAGATAGGGCCGGGAGTGTGCAGGAGTGACATAGAGGGTGTCATCATTCTCATGCTGACTCACTATCCCAGCCTTCCTTTCCCCCTCCTTTCCCTCTTCTTCTCCGATGCACAACAGGAAGGTTCCGCACAGTCAAGAGATAATCAGGGGTCATGTGTAAGCCCACCTTTTCTGCACTGGTTTTGAGGAAAAGCATGCACAATTGATTTAAACATGGTAAAATGTGATAAACGGAGTTGAGAGTACTGCTCTTATTGGTAGCTAAAAGCAAATTATCCAAAGTACTGTCATCATAAATGAACAGACAACAAGCTGAGTATGTGTTGGTCTAGTGTACCCAAACAGGACAGTGAAAAGTCTGGTCTGGTCTTCACTGCAGCTTTATCTGGCCAAGAACCGCCTACTTAGATGGGAAAATACTGACTGAGTGCTGTGTAATGTGACCAAACACAGTTAATTTTTTATGTGTTTTAGGGCGATCTGAAAAAGATTATACCCTCCAAAAAAAGAAAGTCCCTTATGCTCACCAAAGCTGCATTTATTTGATCAAAAATACAGTAAAAATAGTACTGTTGTGAAATATTACTACAATTTAAATATATATATTTTTTTAAATATATTTTAAAATTCTTGTGACGGCAATGCTGAATTTAGCACTTTTTTTAGTCTTCATCACATGATCATTCAAAAATAATTTATAATCAATGTTGGAAACAGTTGTGCTGTTTAATATTTTTTGTAGAAACCATGCTAAAAAACGTTTTAGGATGTTTCAACAAACACAAATGCTCAAAAGAACAGCATTTATTTGAAATAGAAATAAAATTAATTTACTGTCACTTTTGACCAATTTAATGCTCAAAAAACTAAATCTTTCTGACCCCAAACTTTTAAAATGCCAGTGTATCTAAAAAAAAATGTCAAATTTGGCATGGACATCTGCATCAAACATAATGGCACTAACATTCTCCCTCGAAAAGCACTTATTGCATCAACACAGTACATTCTGAACAGGAAAGCAGCCAATCAGATTGCAGCAGTTTCTAGGTAACAGACATAAAAGGGAAAGCGATTATCATTTTTCTTTTTTTCTTTTTGAAGATAAGAATTTCTTAAGCACATTTGTGTCATTTGGGGCCACTTGCTGGCATGAGACACGTTCACTTATGGGTCTATGCAGCCCCAGATTTCCACACCAAGAGACTGCTTAACTGTACAGTTATGTTCAGTGTGCAGCAGGCAGATGGTCTGGAGATTATGCTGAATATTCACATCGATCCGTGTTTTCCCAAACCTTTCAGTAAGTGTGCTCTAGTGCCGTTCGGTAAGCCACTGTTGATACTGAGCTTTCCCAGGTCTGCCTTGCTCAGACCGGCCCTGACTACCACGACCCTACCCAATCTGCTAAAGTTAAAAGGGAGAGACAGAGGGCCAGCATTACATAAATTGTTCAGCGCCTTATGTAATATGTCCAAGTAACCAACAGAGAAGTACTCGCGCTCACACCCACTCATGGGCGCAGACACACACACACACACACACAAACACAACCCCTTAATGCTAGAAGAGACTCTAACCCATATTCAAACATTAAATAAGGGCCACACCAGTCTATCCACCAAATTGACACCAGGAGCCAATGAACTGACGCTGTGAAACAATGCAGGAGATTAGTTTATTGAACGGCAACATTTGCAATCCAGAGGTCTGCAGCACAAAAAAATTAAATAAAAAAGCAAGCAAGGGTCGATGAGTCAGTGCGTTGCTCACTTCATTCTTATTACACAGACAGACCACTGACAGAGTCCGAGCACACACCCCAACCACTGAGCGAAGTAGTTTAGCCGCACTTCCGTCCACTCACATCCAGACGTCAGCTGAAGGGACTTGTTTAACAAGGCATGACAGTTTCTATGGGGGAAAAAAAAGACACATATTCGCTCAACACCTACCAAATGAAAACAGATATGAACAGCAGTTGCATGAGACTATTGTGACCGAGGCAGATTAAAATAGGCCTCAAAGAAAGAAGCTTTTTGAGAATAAACAAACTGAGATGGCTTAAAGGGACAATTCACCCAAAAATGAAAATTCTGTCATCGTTTACTCACGGTCCTGTTGTTTCAAACTCGTGTGACTCTTCGTTCTTGCATGCAACACCAAAGGAAATATTTAGCAGATTCTGCAAGCTGCTCTTTTACATGCAATGAAAGTGAATGCATGGGAAACAAAACTGTTTCCATTTTCATTGTATGGAAAAGAGCAGCTTGAACAATCTGCTCAGTATTTTTAGCGCAATTTTCCACCGGACAAATTGCGATTGTTAACTCATGATTTCTGTTCTGTGCGTCTGTGCGCACCAATCTTGCACTTCTATCTACTCCTCAACCAGACCACCTAGAGACTTCGGGTTTTCGGCATTATGTTAAGGAAGGTCTAATCTCGGGAACGCACAAAAAAAATCCAGGAAAAGATTTACTATCTCTTAGTGTTGTGATCCCATGAGGTGAGAAAATTGCGCTAAAACACTCGCCGAGTTTTTATTACTTGTTTTGAGGGTATGTGTTCATAGTGCATAATGGTGAGTAACTGATGTCAGAATGTTTTGTTTTTTGGTGCGCCGTGACTCTTCGTCCTTCATAATTCAAAAGAAATTATTTAGCAGATCGTTCAAGCTATGCTGAAAGTGACTAGGGACCAAAACTGTCTCCCATCAAGAGCAGCTTGGACCATCTCTTTTTGTGATCCATGCAAAAAAAAAAAAAAGTCTTAGAGGTAAGTAACTTTACTTTTATTTATTTTTTGGTGGACAAATATGACACTAATTCACTGTCACTGAGTTTCTTTAATCAGAAAAAAAAGTCCTTCTGTTCGGTTTCTAAAAATGGAACAAAGAGAAATGATATAGAGAGAATAAAAAAAGGAAAGAAAAATCACTCCTATGCTGCTTTGATGTCAGCGGGCAGACGTCGCTTGAGTTATTTCTGCAGAATGACAAATTCAGCTACACTTTACAGGACTCATCTAATTGTCAGTTTTTTTTGTTTTTTTTTTAAGAGCAGAAAATAAACTCTTCTTCCCATGAGCTCCCTGTTTATGTAGTGTCTCAGTGACAAGGGTAAATACAGCACAGAGGCCTGCAGGCTTGCTGCTGACAGGGCTTTACTAAAGGGATCAAACACAGTGGTGGTAATGAAGGTGCTGTCATACTGAGAGAGAGAAAAAGGTGATTTTGCCAAATTGACGAAGTAGGACATAGCAGACACACTCCCTCTGGAATATGCTATAAGGTAATAATTAAGAACAGGCAACAATTCACTGGGAGCAAAAGCCTTGGGTCAGAATGACTCTGAACACTGGAGAATGTTGCATAAGATGCTTTGGAGCTTGTTTACTGCCATTCTTCCGCGCACTCATTTGACATGACACTTATGGAGTCTGAACACACTGCTGGCGTGTGAAATTAGCTTGCCAGGCTTGTTTGTGTTTTCTGAACTTTTTAATGCACATTCCCCAACAAAACCTGCTTGAATTACCTCATTTAAGATTATGCCTCCCTCATCTTCTCATGTGGGCACAAAACCACTCAGCGAATGCTACTGTAAGTGAACATTACCTCCTGTCTTTATTAGTTCATAGGATTCCCCCCTCCCCTCCTCCCCTCTCCTCTCCATTATCCTCAATCTTATTCGCTGTCCATCTGTTCTTTGCTCTTCCATTTTTACCTCCTCCCATCCACCTTCACTGCAGTGGCCTGTATTCGTTACACTGGTTTCAGGCTTTCAAAGCGAGGCATGGACTGCATTGGCGTAAGAGCCTGTAGGGAGTAACATAAGCTGCTCGGCTTCGATTCTAAATACCTGCTCATGGCACAGACATTTGTGTGATGTTGACCGAATGCACAAAGATGGCATGATTTTTGTTGTATTTATGCGTTGCAAACAGGCCGGAGTCATGTTTATCTAATGGAGATGAAATATAACCATTTAACCATTTGTTTTCACCATGCCCGGGTCTATACATGTTATCTAAGCCAGCATCAGCTCTGCCATTGATGTGTCAAGACGCATCCACAACTCTACACGCTCTACAGGAAGTGTCATTGTCTTATGCTCATAGAGTATGTATATTGATATTCCTTGCAGCATGATTTTTAGGTTAAAAAGACAAAAATTATAAAAATATAAAATATATACAAAAATGTGTTTCATAATATTTATTTACGTTATAAATACAGTTTAATATTGAATTAAACAATGTAACTTTACATTATTTTTTATCCAGAAGATAGCTGCAGTTTTGTCCAGACATCTTCTAGGTCAAATTTCCTTATTGCTGCAACAACAGCATCCAACTGGGGCAACCTGGACAGAGAACTGGAGCACCAATAACTTTTTTTTCTCTCTGTAAAGTTTACGGGTAATGTTTTGCATAAGACAAATGTTATGCTATCAGAAATAAAGTTACTCGCGTTGGGGGAAGAAGAAAAAAAAACAGTCAAGTCAAGTCAAGCATCAGCCTTAATGACACCATACACCAAAGCATAAACTGACATTGTAATAATCAATGCAGAAAACTTACAGCTGAACATATCAGTACCAATATCAGTTTGTTATAGGAAGACAAAGGAGTTATTGTAACAGATTTTGCTTAAATATTTTACTCATTGATTATTTTTCTCATTGATGCGTTTCAAACTTTGATAGAATATTCTCATTTGTCTCTTTGAACTTAAAGAAGTTTATTAATTAAGTATATTAATATATATTGTTAAATATAATAATATTATTAATATATTATAAAATATCATGGCTGACCATAGGCTATATCCCTATATATATATATATATATATATATATATATAAGCTTGTGTGATGTTGCATATAAAATTAAACGTGAGAATTTGCCATCTAAAATTCACTAGCATGCACCAACTAAATAAACCAGATGCAAAATAAATCCTTCATATTCTTACACCAAGTCTAACAACTTCTTGTTACCTCAAGATGAAGGTGTCGTGAGATTGATTTCACCCCTGTAGGTCATTTGCAATTGGTAAAACTTATGATGATATAATTCTCAACACTGCCCAATCCCCCTAAATTGATCAAACAAACACAAGCTTCCAGAAGCCTGATATGCTAATTAGCCTGAGAATCAAATGGTGCTCTACAGCCATCAATTTGTACAAAAAAGAACACACACACACACACACACACACACACACACACACACACACACACACACACACACACACACACACAACAGTAAATGTCAATCAGCCAGTAGTGGCGTGTTTTTCAAGTCACTGGTAAATGTTTGAAACGTCTCCTCACAGTTACACTGAAACAGTCTCAATTTCTCTGAAATTATGTAAACCCCCAGAACTGGGATCCTGCTTTGACGGTCATACGTAAATAGCCAATCAGAGTCGAGTATAGATTTACGGACTCATCCACGGTCACCGGGCTGTCTGAGCCATGCGAGACTACAACTACCCCACCTCTCCTCGTCCCACACCCAGCATACTTCACACACCTTGCAGCAGGAAGGGGGGAAAAGTCCGCACGGTTGCCAAGAAAAATGACAGCAGAGCATCTTGAGCAACTCAGACAGTGAAGTTCCCACACCGCGCTCCATAAGTCAGGTGTGTTTCCCATTGCGCTGTTTTCCACAATAAAATGACCTTTACTGGTCACCTTCAGAGGGCGACCGGTCCTCACACAAAAGCCATCCCGACAGCCCGGATAGTTACGAACAAAACGGGATTCTTTTGTGTCTTGTGAGCGGCTCGCGATGTTAATTGAATTAATAGCGCGAAGATGCTGTTCGTAAGAGGATGGTGCGCCACTCGCATCCGGAATAAGCGCAATGCCCCTCCGCAAGGTGACCAGTGTGGGTACCAGTGCGAGATGCACACGCTCACAGAGATATTAGACAAAAACAACACAACTATTAGCTGGGTGTACGTGTACTTGGTTGGCTCACTAACAAAATGAGATTGCACGAGGCATTTTCTATGTAGGGAAATGTCAGAACACCCTGGGACGCCATACAGTTCAACACAATTAAAAGAAAAAGGATGATAAATGGTCAACAAAACACCTCATAGATGAGAAAACGTGTCATTGGGAATAATTATTGAACTAGTGGATTATTAAGGCTTCAATGCAGTAGTTTTAACGTGCCTGACAGCTATCAAAATACATGACTAAGAGATCTGCGTTAGAAAAACATATGCAGGGGCAATTTAACTGTATGACAGAGAGCGGTCATTAATAAAACCGAACGGCCAACTGTTACCATGGCAAGCACATCCTGATTGGTGTAAATATCAGATACTCACCAGGCCATGCTCCAAGGACATTGCCGTGGTTTGTTGGGAAAGGGGAATATCCTGGAGAAACACAAGAGCGGCTGGATTCACTCAGTAGCTGTTATCATGCCGTCCTTTACCAGCCAGGTGTTCAGCAGTGTGCTTACTACGGATGGAGATGATGGATCCTAAAATAGTGCAGTTGTTGCCTGGTTGGATGGAGGTTCCGCAGAGGAAAAAATGAGAGATGGAGACATCGTTTTGAGATGTCTGTCCCGACCTATGTATCACAAAAGGCAAATGTGTTTTCTTTGTTTTTAAGCTTCTTCTTGAACGTGTAAATCAAAAAGGTGGTGAAGCGAGGTGATGCGGTATTTGGATTTTATATGCGATGTGTGATGAGAGCCCCCTCGCTGAGCTGCGCGCTGAGGACCGTGGACGCAGCATCCGCGCGGGCTGCTATGCGCGCGGATGGAGAGGACGGAAAGGAGGAGGCGCGGGGGACTCTCTCTCTCTTCCCACCCTCGAATCCCTCCCACTCTGCTCCGTTACAGTGCGATCACGTCAGCTCACACAACATGCCACATGCGCCGAGTTCAAACCTCCGAGTCAGTGCGAGAACAGAACAGAGAGGCGCGACCAGGTCATTCCGCGAAACAGGTGCCAAGTTAGCCTACATTTCCACAAGATGTTTTTTAAAGTAAATTCTTTTTTTTTTTAAAAACTGCCTTGCCATCTCATTTTACATAGGCTATATGTTATATAGGCTACAAAATTGATGGTAGGTCTACTTGTGCTCAAGGTCACGAAACCACAGAGTGTTTATTAGAAAGAGAATTTACCTTTCATTTTTATAAAATATAAAGTTGTCAATAATCGGCTACAAAATCATGATAAACAGGGTCCGCTATTGGTGATAGTCATATACTGACAAAAAGCAATAAAAAAGAGGAGACGCTTGTCCTTGTAAGGGTTCAAGATAATGATTAGTATATTAGTTATGGAATTGTACTTTTTTTATATATATATAAATGAATAAATATTTAAATAGGCTACTACGCCTCTAACAGAGAAAGGCCTATATGAAATAAAAGTTTTTTTTATATATATATATTACACACATTTATATAGGCCTGTACAATTATATAATTAACGATTAGGTAGGTATAGGTAGGTAGATAGATAGATACTCACTTTCCTGTTGTGTTTTCAAATAATAAATTCAGAAGCACTAACACACCCACACAGGTGTAATCTTTTAGTTGTCTCCAAGCATACAGGACTCAAATATAATAGCTCTAATGCAGGAGGCCTCTCAGACCAGTGAGAAAAAGCTTTTATGTGCTGACGAGTGCTCAAGTGTGCCTCTCCTGAAGCCTTCATATGCAAACACACATGCACACAACAAGCACTAAATGCTCTTTCCCAGATGTTTGTGTTAACTCGAAAACATAGGGAAATACAAAGACTTGGATCAGTTTTTGGTTGCACCTAGTTGTCCACAGTACACTCCCAAGGCTAAGCTTGACACTTCCAACAATCCATGTTTCATTGCGACTGAAATGCAAAAAAACAAAAGCCTGCATATGCCAATTTTGCATACCTCCAATTACACACTCGTTCAACGCTACATCTTTCCTCCCTACTTGTGCACATGACGGCATACTCACACTGAAATATTTGTGAGGCACGTCCGGGAAAGTAAGGAGAAAGTTTCAGATGTGGAGTTGTATCTATAATTCAGAGGTGAGGGTTTAGGAGATGGCTGTTCCTCTGGGAGCTGCCGTGCATTAGCCCTGAAGGTAGTGCATCAGAGCCTTGGAGCCCCACCCAACAGATGGAGTCTCGCTGTCAATCAAAACACAATCCGTCCAATCGTTCGTTACTTCTCCCTGCTTTACTGAGGAACTCCACACAAAAGCTACCTGAGTGAGGTCGTTCCATGTCTGTGAACTCTAACCAGCATCTCCAGGATTCAACACGAATGTTTTTCATCTAAAGGCTCTCTATTCAGGGATGGAGATCAGATTTGAACCGCTTCCCATTTTTGCAGCTACTTCATCAGAGTTGTTGAGCAGAAAGCATTTTGTCACTGCAGCATTAATTCAAAATCCTGTCATCATTTACTCTCCCTCATGTTGTTCCAAACCTGTATGACTTTCTTCAGTGGAACATAAAAGATGATTACATTTTTGAAGGAATGTTTTTATTCATACATTGAAGGTTTGGGGTAAATTATTCATAATGGCTAATCATCCCATTTCTACTCCAATAACTCGTTTCTAGACCCCCCTGCACTTCTTTCCATCTCTTATTGTGCTGTAAATACAGAAATATACATTACAACACTTTCATTTAGATTTTCTTAAGCACTCTCTGAATTGAACATCAATACTTTGCCTCTTTAAGAGTTGATTGATTTGGCTGCGGTCCCAACCCTGGCAGGAAAACGCTACATCGTTGGTCTGCAAAAGATATTGTAGTAGTACTTCCAAAATGGTTTGTATCCAGAAATAGGAAAAGATAATTTTAAGAGGGGATTGGGTTGTTTGCAGGTTGGGCCGTGTACTGAAGAAACTAAACAATTTGAGAAATAACGGAACAAAACAATTGTACTTGCTCAAGCATGCCTGAACAGTGATTTGCAGTTTGAATTGTCTTCATTTACTCACCCTCATGTTGTTACTTATCTGTATTACTTAATTTTTCTGAAAAACACAAAAGTAAATATTGTGAAGAACTGTTTTTGTCCATACAATTAAAATCAATGGGGTCCAAAATAACATTGGACCCAACTGATTTTCAGTACAAGGACAAAAAACATGAAGATATATTTTTCTAAATATCTTGTTCGACATAAGACAGAAAGTCATACTTTATATGTTAAAATGTATATGCAGAAATGAACATTAACCAAGGTTAATAAATGCTGTGAAACTGTTAAGGACTGCAAAGGATACCTAATACATTAAGTAATGTTAATGAATTTAACCATATAAAAGTGTTGCATGGACAAAAAAAAACATTAATACTTTTTTCCAAATATCTTATTTCATGTTCAACATAATAAAGCAAGTCATACAGGAATGAAATGACATAATTTACATTTTTTGGGTGAACTGTTTCTTTATGAATATGTACATTTTAAATCGTTCCCCCCCTCCCCAATGTTTCTGACAAAGCTTTAAAAAAGGTTCAGAATCTTTTTTTATTTTTTTCATTCATTCAGCACTAGCAGAGGAGCGGAATGGTAGAGAGGAATATTAGTAGAGAAACCTTGAATTGGAGAAAAGTGATCTATGAGACAGTGAGGAGAGAGCACAGGAAAGAGATGAAAGACTGCGAGATGGACTCCATGAGAGGGAAGCACAGAGCCGAGGATGTAACAAAGAGGCTTGCTTTCACACAGGACAAAATCTAGGAATGAGGGGCACAGATTGAAAGTAGAGAACCAAGAGAGATGGCAAAGAGAGTAAGGTTCGAGTCTCAATCAATCCCATCCTTCCTATTCCCAGCACTCTATCCCATAGTGAGGGCCATGCTGATGTTTTATTGATGGAAGAGAATCCGGCTGCACATGTACCCTCTCCATAATTCATGATGCCCAGCATTAGGGCCTGCCTGCTGAGAGATGTGTGTGTACACGTAACTGTGTGCGTGCGGCAGAGAGAGAGAGAGAGAGAGAGAGAGAGAGAGAGAGAAAAGCAGGAATGTTCAGATATTTTTCCCCAAACATAACCCTTAAAACTACTTACCGCCAAGAGAATTCATCCATCTGCATCGGCCCAAATGATGGTGAACAGCAAAATTTGAACACTAAAACTTTACAATGTGAATGTTGGTGCATTATTTAATGCATTAAGTATCATGAACTAATAATGAACAATGATTTTTACAGCATTTATTAACTTAGTTTAATAATGTTAAAATTGTTGGTTGTAAATTCATGTTTGTTCACAATAAATTAACTAATATATTATATTAATGTAAACCATTATTTTATATGAATTATTCAACCTGAAACATTCAAAATGTATTAATATATACAGAAATTAACATTAATCAAGATGAATAAATGCTGTCAAATTGTTAGCGCACAATGCTTAATGCATTATGTAATGTTACCATATAATAATTTGGAGTTGATAAAATTCATGCAAACAAATCGCCATGATTGTAATATTCTGTAGTGGTTAAATACACAATTCCTAAATCATACTGATTTCATAATCCGTCTTGTTCAGGGATTTGGATGACAGATAAATGTGGCACATATTGAAATCCCTTATAGAGCAGTTGCAGTCACAGGTCAACACAATTCAGTTAGCTACAGGGGGGAAAGCTGTTTAACATGTTAGCAATGACTGATTTGGTAAATGATGACTAAATTATTACATTTCCCCGACCGCAATTATTTGATGTGCTGAGGTTGACAGGTGTGCTATAATGGAGTCTCACATTTGTATGTTTCAAAGGCTCCCTCCACAATAGCAGTTGCCATAGTAACTTATTAAGATCCACTCTAGAGCGATGTCCTGACCTAACTAGATCCAGAAATTTGAAGTAGAACATCATAGATGGGGGAAAAAAAGACAGACTATATAAAGATTTTGTTTCAAAAAAACAATATAGCAAAAAATGTTTATTAGAAAATACATTTTTAAATATAGACCATAGAACGATCCGTCTGTTAGTTCATGTTCATCAGAAGCTGAGAATATGAAAAGTTTACATCAGTGAAGTGTTTTTTTTTTTTTAAGTTTGAAATAGAAGTTTGGTGTCTAATAAAATGATGATGCTTTGCTTTACAGCATACAGTAATTCTGCTTTTGGGAGTTACATAAAGAAGCCTACTGGGACAAGCTCTGTAAGGAGAAGAGGAGAGTACGGTAATTAAATTAGAAAATATAAAAGAAATGGCCCAGATCTCACAACGTTTTACCTCACAATTTAGCTCGGGGGGCAGGATGGCTCTTCTTTTGTTTCATTCTTTCTTAAACCAGCTATTTCATCTCTTTTGTAATTTCTATCCCCCTCTTTAGGGGAAAAATAGCACAAGGTAGGAGAAGAAAGTAGGTCGATGGCTGAGAATTGATTGATGTGCTGCGGCTTAACTCTGATTTTCATACCTCCACTTACAAAGCCAGTTCCTCACATATACATATATATGTGAGGAAAATATATATATATATATTTCTAAATTCCCCTCATCATTCTTAATTCTTGAAGAGCCTTTTTAAACCATGTTCTGTGATGTAATTAACATGTAGAGCTCAGTAGGTTACATCACAACATCAAACAAAACAGAAGAGGGTTGAAAGCGTGCGTTAAGATCATTGTCGCAGATCTCAAGTGATCAGTGTGTTGTTTCCATATCAGTGTTTTAGTACCAGTTTCATTATTTTTTTTGTCTCTCAGGTACACTTGGCCTCCATGTCATAGAGCTGCAGTAATTCACTCATGATGGTCTCAATCTGAGCCTTGGTGATCTCTGCACAAACAACCTGCAGGGTTGAAAAACAAAAACAACAAGAAGCATCAATGCAGATTCAGGAGTTTGGTTGAGTGTGGTTCAGACCACCTGCACCCTATATCTGAGACAAATACATATTAGTCTAGTCTCTTGTTGGTGTGGTGTTCTTTTTGCAGTTTAGTGAAACAACAGCTGGGTCTTCCAGTGTCAAATCAAATAAATTTCGGAAATGCTTGCTGTGGCTGCATTTTTACCTACAATTTCTAGTCTAAATAGGATATTGTAAACAGGAAACCCACCAAGAGTGAGAAGAATGTGTTCAAAACCAGAGAGTGGGGCATTGGTACATTCAATGAACTAAATGTACCATCAAACACCGTTTGTTATTTCATAATAAGTACTAAAAACCTCAAATCTGCTAGTTTCAGTCTCAGATGGCATCACATAGGGATGCACAAATATGGAAATTTTGACAGTGTGATAATTATTATATTTATTGATTGAAAATGTTGTCATTTTTTTTAAAAACGGAAATCACTTTTGGCCACTACTGTATTTCCGTTGCGTTTGGGCTTTAATTTATTGGCTTACATATATATTAACCTATTTTACTGATCAGACAAATACTGATAACATTACAAACAGATCACATTTATGACCACCAATATATATTGATTTAATTGCACACAAAAACGCCAAGCAAATTCTGTGACCAATTCTAATACGACTGGCTGACTTCTAAGAGCAAAGGGCACATAGGTTTTCAGCAGCCCTGCACTGAAATATCTTAAAATATGTCTTGTCTTGGCACTTTTATAAAAGCTACTTAAATGCCCTAATTGAACTAAGACCTAATCCTGGCTTAATCTAAGCCCTGTTTGTGAAACCAGGCCTTAGTCTATTGAATTCTTGTGATAGCACTTAACAGAATTCTAGGAAACTGAAGCATGTGGCATTAAGAGTGCTTTGAAACATATGAAATGGTTTGGTTCTTTTTAAATATTACTCGGCGGTGTCACTAGGCCTGTCGCGATAGTCGATAAGTCGATTAATCGCACGATAAAAAAAAACGAGCTCGATAATTTTTCCGGCCGCGATAATTCCATTTGCATGCTTGTTTGTTTTCCTCGTCTCTCTCTCTCTACCAAAGAGACTGGATGACCACTCTCGCTCGGTTCTTTAGCGTATAGGAGGAGTGAACCCTCTTGTTGTCAGTTGCATGGTCTTTGTGTGAGAAGGCGGCGCCGCGGCGCTCAGTCACATGGTCTTTGTATGGGAAAGCGCCGGCGGGAGTGTTTGCGGCTACTGCCGGGAGAGAGAGAAGACGCTAGTTGTGAGTTGCGACAGCGAGCCCGATCACATGAAAATGCGTATCTATACCACGAATGTTATTTCTCGTGCCATTTATACGCCAAAAATAGTTTTTGCGTGCATATGATACGCTCTTTATGGCGTGTAATACGCACGCACTCCTCACCCCTAATCCTAACCAAGTATTTTCAGTGCGTAGCATGCCTTCCCGACAGTACACAATCACTTGACAAAGTAACAGGAGGACAAAGTAACAGGAGTAACAGTGCAAAATTGTGCGATATGGCTTGTTGAGGCTTTTTTTTATTTGTTTACAAAGGTCCTAACTGTCAGTTTTGCCTGTTATGGAATGTATCACTATTTAATAATGTCTAAAGCCTAATGTTTAATATTTTTTGAAGTGCAATTTTGTTTCATTTTATTTATTAACAGACATTTATTTTGTTAACAGACACTAAGAGTCCATTGCTTTCATTGTTTTTGGTTGTTTTGTTCATTTTTTGGGATATTTAAAATGTTTTCCGTTTTCAATGTTTAATATTCTTTAGAAATAAAAGTTTATAGATCGTTGAAAAGGTGTACCTGCATTATTATGCCATTATAATTATATGAAATGAAAATGGTCTCAGAACGACAATATTATCGTTTATCGCGATAATTTCTTGGACAATTTATCGTCCAGCAAAATTTGTTATCGTGACAGGCCTAGGTGTCACCAAGGAAACTTGTGTGAAAGACAAAGCTATTTCTCTCAGACCAGGCAGCAACCATTAGGTGCCCCTATTGCCATGGGAACAACATCCAGCACTCTAAAGGTTACTGCAATCGTGGCTCAATTGATGCCTGATTCAGCTCAGGCACCAGTGAGGCTCAAACTAGTCTTGGTGACTCAATGCAGACACAGCATGACCCAAATGCTGCCTGGACTTATGTTTTTCGCCACATGAAACTGTAAAACTCCTACCTGCCACCACTCTCGTTCTCCTCTGGGGAGCTCCACTCCATATGTCTGGAGAGCAAGATAGAGGGAGGTGAGGGCAAGGTGTTGAGGCTTATGGCGGACACACACAGAGCCATGGTAACTGTCCTTTAATACAGCCAGGGCCGTCTCTGCGATGGGGGTTCGGGACCAGGCGTGGCGATTCATAAGACTCCTCACAGAGAGCAGGTAGTGCAGCAGGTACTGGGGCGCAGCAAAGAGAAGGGACGAAAATATGAATTATGTTTTGACATCATTAGTTCGTTAGAGAAGGTACAAAGATGAGAGTAATGTTGCAATTTATTAAAATTCAATTTATCTAATTGATCAAATGGTTAAAAATCGAGAATGAAATAAATGCAAAAAAAGGATCTATAATTCATAAAGCAAAGATTCATAAGGACAAATTGCTAAAAGACATAAATAAAATCGAATAACTTCAAATATGAAAGATTTCGCAAACACCAGTATTACATGTATATTATTATTATAGTTTTTATTAATATTTTCAGTTTTGTAAATATTACTATTTAATATTAATTTATTAAACTTTTAGTTTCAATTATTCCCAAGAAGTTATATTAATGTTTCAACTTAAATGCATTTCAGTTATAGTTGCCAACATTTCCAGTTTTTGTTTAAGACTTCACATTCTATTTATATTTTACCTTCATTTCTATTAGCAAGAAAATGTTTCTAGTAGTTAACGATAATAACCCTGCTTTAAAGTAGTAAACAGTGCATATCTGTGGAAAAAAACACGTTGACTTACATTTTACAGTTGCCTTGTGATTAAATGTGAGCATTTAATTTAGCAAAACTAGCCTAGTTCTTTACCTCATTATTGTAAATTGATTATTTTAAAATAATTGTATATTATTTTACACAGAAGGTACAATATACATTCTATAGACTTCAATTTGCAAACCACCCAGACAAAAAGTTTGATGCAATAGTTTACTCAAAAATTAATTCTGTCATCATTTACTTACATTAAGTTATTTCAAACCTATACAACTTTACTTTTCTCTGGACAACAGATATATTGCTGATACAAAAAAAAGCTAGTTGAAAAGAAGGTAACCTTCGCATGCATTACCCTGTGTGGATGCTCAAAGGACACTTGGAAGTTAAGCTGCCGAAGGATGAGGAGCTCACACTGTACGATACTGTCCCTCAACTCCCAGAACTTCCCATCCAGTTCCAGTGCTTCACTGTCTGGGTGAAAGTACCTGGATTGAAGAGAAATAGAGACAGCGAGCTGCTATGCATGGACTTTGAGAACTAAACAGCTATTTAATATCCCCTTTTATACCTGTGACAAACATTGATGATATCTCTAGTTCTGAGATGTTGCTCTTCTACTTTGCCTGCGAGGTAGATGGCAGACATGGCCACTAGGTAAGGCTCATAGACCTGCAGACTAGCAGACTGGAAGAACCTGTGATACAGCACACATGCTGTAGCCATGGGCACAGATCTCATGCCTAACTTCACTCCTACAGATGGGGAAAACATTGGATGCACTAAATGATAATGAACAAGCGAGCAGCTACAGTATAACTTACAGTTAACGCAATTAAAAACACACTTCTAAATATGTCAGAATGCGAATTGCAAATACCAGTCTCGATGATAAACCGACAGACTCTGAAGTGTGTTTTGGAGTTCTCGACATCTTCAGCACTTCTTCTGCCTCTCGCCTCATTGGCAGCTACAGATGTTGAAGCCTGAGTGCTCATTTTGCGTCTTGCAGCAAGCTGGTTACAGTTTCAAAGCGTGTTATTCAGTTTAGACTTACTGTTTGTGTGCATTATTACAATAAACGAAACAATTACTTAATTAGTACAATTCGTTTGTCCCATAGAGGTTTGTACTAATACGCCGCTGTGAGACTTTCCTTCGGCTGATCGTTAAGCGCGCACCGTAGAGCTCTTATTGTCTACAGCGCCCCCAACGTACGGGATGACACAACTGTGCGCTGAACGAAATGGAAAATATGTATGTTCTACTATTGTATAAAATATAAAAGATGATTTGACACTTAAGCATTTTTACAAGAAATTAACTTAAAGAGTCAAAGAGCACAAAAAGTAAACTAATTTGAAAGTATAATTTTCCTAGCACTTTAAGAGGTTGCTAGGAGACGGCTGCCAAAACATCAGCGCGGAAAGATGTCGTCTAGTTTCTCTGCAAACCAGGTAAGTTAACGTTATTATTCTTCTATTATTTTTTTTATTGGATTGAATCACCTTGACATATTAAACATGTTTATTATGATTTCTGCAGTATGAAAGCGCCTATAGGTCGCAAAAGCTCCAGAATTGGACCATCCCAAAACATTTCAAGGAGGTAACGTCATTGGGCAAGAAATTTTTATCTTTTTTCACACATAAATCTTTCGTAACATTATAAATGTCTTCACTGTCACTTTTTATCAATTTAATGCATCCTTGATAAGTTTTAAGTTCTTTCAGAAAAGCATTCTGATCCCAAACGTTTGAACTGTGGTGTACATTTTAGGCTAACGTTAACGTTACTGTTACTGGGCATTTCCATTAGGCAAAACAATGAACAATCCCACTGTCATTAAAGTTAAAATGCAAAAGAGTGCAAGACATTTATGTTGACGCATTCTGTTTGATTGATAATCAAACAGAATGCGTCAACAATTTAAAAATCTTCACTTTTAAAAAAAGAAAAATGAGTTCTTGGCTTCAAGAATTGTTTTCCCTTTAAATGACACACACAAATTGGAGAGAATAATTGTAGTTCATATTACAAATACTTGTGTTTGGTCTATTTACTTCTTTTTTGTTACTCAAGAGACCATCAGCAGCAGAAGGCTACACTACATTTATAGCCACAGACTGTGGCCATCTTCTGCCTGGTGTGAGAAAAAAGGTATGTTTGATTATGAGTTGCATGGAATTTAAATGTAAAGCGCAAAACGTTCTGCAACATACTTTTACTGTCATTTTTCTATTTATAAATTATTTCATTATTAGCGTGGAAGTGCATGGCCAGCATTCCAAGGCACATGGGATTTACCTCACCAAATCCCCCCTGCTTCCATAAACCCCACTGCCCGCTCACAAGAGGGACAGGATCGCCTCAGGACCTGGGGAAGGATTAAATATGACACAAATCAGGCTCATGGGGCCCTTCATGACAACCAGGCTATAAACAGATCCTCTCACAATGGGGTGGGTATTTAATATCACCTACTTATGATATGCTGTCATAGAAAATACATTGTTTATTAATTCTGACTAAACAATATCCTTATAGGAAAACATAAATGTGGAACAGCCTGCTGAAGAGTCAAAATTAAACATGAGTGACCCAGACCAAAATAAAACAGAAAGGCCCATATCACAGAAAAGCCAAGATCAGTCTAGACCAACAAGCCAGCAAGCCCAGTCTAACCCAGTAAACCTTCATGAAAACCAAGTCCAGTCTAGATCTGGAAGTCACCACAGCCAACAGGCTCCATCCAGACCAGCCAGTCAGGAAAGCCAAGCTGAGTTAGGACCACCAACCCAGAGTGGCAGACCAGCATCTCAGCAGAAATAACACCAGTTTTTATCAGATATCCTGCATGGGCAGTTATAAAAGTTCTTCTATGAAATGGCATTACGTAAGTGTAACACTTCTTTGAAAAACACTTACTTTACAGATATTATTTTTGTGTTTCCGTTGATTTATAACCGTGCTCTCCGTTTGTTCACAATGTGTGTGCGTCAGAACACATTAACTGAATTGTTTCAATGAAGCTAAAGCTGATTAGTTTTACTAAATGGCTTTTGTAATGGAATCTGTTTAGATGAAATGCTGCCTGAACGCAGGGTCAAGTATCACCAGAAAATACATCAAAGTACCTTAATGACTGCATTTTAATAATATTCTTAAAAAAAGATAAAAACATCATTAGATATTTTCAATATTTTTGCTTTATTTGCTCAATAATGCACTGACAAACCTGTAGGCCCCACAGAACACAAAATCAGCTTGATTCACTAGTCATCGGTTAATGTTTTTGGTGCCTGGAAGCAAATGAGTGATTTTGGGAGCAGACACTGAAAGCTTGGGAAACTGAAGTTGAACTTAAATGGATAGATTACTCAAAATTAAAGTTCTGTTATTGTTTACCCATCCTCACGTCATTCCAAACCTCTACAATTTTCTTTATTTTTTCTGTGGAACATAAGAAGGTATTTTCAGAAATGTTAAATTTTTGTCCTTACAATGGAAGTCAATGGTCACCAAAATTGTCTGGTTACCAACATTCTTCAAAATATCTGCTTTTGTTTTCTGAAGAAGAAAGTAAGTCATACAGGTTTGGAACAACATGAAGGTGAGTAAATGATGACAGAATTTACATTTCTGGATCAATTATCCCTTTGAGAGTCAGTCACGGGTTCTAAAGATGAAGGCCAAGACCCTTGTGAAATCATTTTTCCACTTTCTGTTGATAAACATACAATAAAGCAGCTGCATGGTCAGATCACAAAGTTACAATATTGTCAATGTGTTTATTTACAAGATAACTGATCAGTATGTATATGTGTGTGTATATATATATATATACACACACACATATATGAACCAACAGTCATCATAGCCCCCCCCCCCCCCCCCCCCCAAAAAAAACCTTTCTAATCAATAAATTGTCTGACCAAAAATGACATGGCAGGAGTAGGTCACATTTAAACTGTTAATATCAGATGTAATGGTGTTCTCAAGCTAGAGACTATTAGGCATCAAAGTAGTTTATCACCAATTCCAAATATCTGATAGAAAACTATATACTTTAATAATTATATATATGGCATACAAGGGTCTTGCAAATATGCTAGGATGAAATATATTTACCTGCCCCATGCATGTCAGAATACTGTCTTGAATTATTTACAAAAACTTTTTGTAGTTCTAATACAAAGGCAAATCTTATGAGTCGGTCATACAAATAATTGTGTCAGAATATATAATATACTGATCTTTAAACAGACTCTTTGAAATGTATATTTAGGTTTGAAATATGTTGTAAATACAGCAAGATATGCATCATGTCACATGATGGGGTGAAATCTCAATGAGCACCTTCAGGCTATCATTTACAGCAAATTATTTGATCTTTCTAATAGCCTGTAGTGGAACAATGCCAGTGGATCAGCTAATATAATGTGCAGTACAATTTTATTTTCAAAAGAGCTTGCCACTAAAATCTTTGTTCTTCAAATGTAGCTTATACTCAATGATTGTATTTAATATAGAGTGCAGCTTCATTTACAGCATCTACTGAAAAAGTGCCATGATGGGTGATACAACCAATATTTTTGAATAATAAATAAAACTAATTCTTGCTGCTATATAACTAACCATAAAAATACCCATTAACTGTTTAATGTTTATAAAATCTAAAAATGTCAACTAACATCTTACACTACAGTCACACCTTCAACCTAAACCATCAAATCTATTCAATTTGACAGAAACATTCCTGAATTCAAATAATAGAAGTCTGCAAAGATTGTACATTTATCTGCTTATCCCAATGATTGTCTACAACCAAAATGGAATCCAACAAAGGCACCACACAATACCTAAAATAATGAAACTCTTTTACACTGCATCATAAAACTATTAATAGGTATCTGAGCAGCTAAAAGAGAAAATAAACCAGTGCTCACTATCAAAGATCACACCTTTCTAAGTTTGTACAGTTAGACCAAAAATAGACCACAGTGATACACGTCTGCTCAAGCACTAGATCACAAAGCAGTGTGTGCTGATTAGATATTAAAAGAAGAGAAAAATAGACAAACATGTGGAATGAGCATTCAACTCTAGTATTAATAACAGTGGTGTGCAGTAATAATGCTTTTGACTGAGTCATGGCATGTTGATAAGAGACTGGTTCAAGGGTAAGAAAAGGCACAGAAAAACAGACCCACACAGTGGGATGAAGAGCAGCAGCTGGCAGCAGGTCGGCTCAAAAACACACAGGACTTGCACAGGTACGTCGATAGGTCACTTTTGAGAGCGTTTACAACTCAGCCCATTCTGATACGACTTCTACAGCAAAACGAGTTCTTCAGCAAATGATTCCAGACTTATGCAAATGTCACCATATCAGTAGCTGAGCAACATTCAGAAGTGGCCAAACAGCTTCAGTCGACTTTCAGTGCAATGAACTTATTTGCCTAGTAGCAATGCTTCACGATATAAAACAAAGCGCAAACTGGTATTCCCTCCATTGTCTGTTAATAACTCACCCTGTGAAGCCTCTGTGGAAACTCGATTATCAATATCATCCTACTTCTTGACTCACAGGAGCTTTTTTAACAACATTTGAAGTTTCATTACTGGCCTTCCAGTGGGCAGGCTCTATTTTTGTGGTATTAGTGATGGCCACGCCCACTTTTTCAGTCTTCATCTTATTAGTTGGAGCAGGTTGAGGCTGTGACTTCCGGGATGGAACCTTCACAGGGGGATGGTGTGGATCATCCCCAATGTTGACAGTCAAATTGGTGTACAATGGCTCCAACTCTTTGGACAGGAGCTTATAAGTCAGCGAGTTCAGTCCATCTGAGCGCCAGTTCAGCCTCGTGCGCTTCAGCAAATCAAACCTACGAGAATCAATTCATGAAGAGGAACGGACTCAATAAACAGACTGAACAAATGGATAAAATAGTCTATCCATCCATCCATCCATCCATCAATGTCTATGTCAAAATATATTGTTATTATGTTGTAACATAACATAATATGCCATGTGACATCACCTTCTCGGGTTCTGCTCATTACCCTGATCTCCTTTATGTTTGATCATCTTATAATGACCAATGGCCAAAGGAGGGCGTATTATCTTCATCCCAGAGAGACGGACTCTAAAGACAAAACCACAGGGCAAGTAGAAATGCATCAAGAAGAAGGATGGTATGAATTATCAAAAGGACAGCGACAAAAGAGAGAGCAACACAAAGCACAGCAGGAAAACCATTTACAGCAAAGTCCGCAAGGTGGGCCAGATGGATGTGAACTAACTAGAAAACTACTGTTGTTGAGGATTCTTATGTAAAAAGGTTCTAAACACAACTCAAAATCCCCAAAAAGGTTAATCTAAAGTTGGAGAGTCTAATCCAGCTTTTAAATGCTTAAAACCTTGGGTTCTTGCCTCTGGTACAGCCATCTGAGTCATCTGAGTCATGCAAGGATAGTAACTGACAGTTAATTATGCGACAGTCAGGTTTGCAAATCAGCATTAGCTGATGTGCCCTTCAAAATGTTCTCCAACAACACATGTAACGTCAGTTTCCCCAAAATGCATAAAGCGGGCTCCTGGATTATCTCCACTAAAAATACTTTTTGTCAGGGACTAGATTTGATCTGTACCCTGAAGAATTGCTCATGGTGAATCAAACCGTACACACTTATTAAACAACAAGGAATACAAAAAACACTGTTGGACTCAGAGGTGCTATCTTGTCAAAGGCGTTCAGCAGTAGGCAGAGGTGTCATGCCCATTCAAACCGATTTTTTAGCCAAATGGATTTTGAATACAACTTCCAAAATATTTTTACATTTGATAATTCAGTTTCAAGGTTATTGTATGTACACATTCTTAGTGCCCCAAAGTCATCGCCTTTTGCTGAATTTTGTCATTTTGAAGCCAAAATATGTAGCCTAATTTATCCGCTTCATAAATTAGAGGAGTTTTTTGTGTGTGGTTGGTTGGGGGAATCTATCCAAATTCTACAGAACATTAATTTGTCAACAACACAACCAAAGAGTTTGACCATTTCTTGAGATATGTATTGTATATCCAATTAAATCTCAGCCTTTTGCGAAAATGACTTTTGCCGAATTATGTGTTCCATTAATGTGTATTCTTCCGCTAATGTGGATGGAATAGGCTACCGTACTAAAGCATTTGCACTAGCCTACTTATGCACTAGCCTACTTATTCAACCGAACACTGCTATTGAATGTATAGCACGAAACAGACACACACGAATAAATATTACGAGCTAGTTCTGTGGAATGAATCAAAACCATTCAGCTGTAGTCCATCAATTCCTGATGAATTTACCTTTTTAGTGATTCAAACACAAACCAAACCAGTATAGTCAGATTCGCCAATGAACAACTGTTATGATTCAGTTTTTTTTTAGAGAATCATAAACGGTTGTAATCAAAAATATTCAACCCCCATTGCAAATCAGGTTTATTGGTAAAATTTACGGACGAACAGCAATGAACAAATCAAACAAAAGTAATTGAAATAGCTCAACACAACAAAAGTTTCAAGTGGTGCAACTTTTAATGGCTTCTGCAATCTCACAACCCCTTTTTTCGCGTGCTGTAACTGCCTTCTTCAAATCCCACCATTGATTTTCTTTGAGGATTTTCTAAGTAAGGTGCTTATGCTTCATTCTTCTTCCTCCAGACACACTGCTGATCAATAGGGCCGAAAAAAAAGGTACAGTTTTGTTTCATTGCTCCACAGAACAGAATTCCAAATCTTCTGTGGCTTATTTATATGATTTTGAGCAAATTGGAGCCAACTTTTCTTGTGCTTTTGGGTCAGCAGTGGTGTAGGTCTTGGAGTTCTGGCATGGAAACCGCATGTGTTTAGTACACGCCTTACTGTGCAAGCTGAAACCTCAGTGCTTGTTGCCACCAAGTCTGGCTGCAAGACTTTTGTGGTCACTCAAGGGTTTTTCTGAACCTGCCTTCTCAGAAATCTGGTTGCAGCCGTTGATGGCTTCCTTTTTCTGCCCCGTCCAGGTAGCGTAACCACTGTTCCTTTGACTTTGAACTTGCAAACTCTGCTTCCAACTGTGTCTCTGGGAACATTTAGTGCCTTCGCTATCTTTTTGTATCCTGTTCCTTGTTTGTGAAGGGTGATGATATCTTAAACATTCTTTAGCCATATTTCTAACATGCAGTCAAACGTGACACTCAACAAATCTAGCCAGTTCAGATATTTCATGTGTTCTAGCTCAAGCACACCTGGTGCAACTAATTAAGCCCTTGATGAGTTGCATCAGGTGTGCTTGAGACGACACCTGTTTTGCAGATTTGTGCTGTTGTGAGGGATTCTATTCAGGGGTTGAATCATTTTGAAACTGCAGAAGTTATTAAAAGTTGCATTTTCAGTTGAATTTGGGGAAACCACTTGAAACATTTGTTGTGTTGAGCTACTTTTGTTTGATTTGTTCATTGCAAAAGTCTGTTGCAAATAATTTCGATTACCACTTTACATACAGCGCAACCAGTGGAGTCTGATTCACCAACAAATGACTCTTATTAGACTCTTATTTTTATTTTTAGTGAATCAAACACACACAAGTTGGTACTGGTTGTTCATAAGACAACATGAAGCTAAACATTATTTATTTAATACTATTATTTAGTTTATAGAGAAGGCCAAATATTATTTTGCATTTATGTCGCCTCTAAAAAGACAGTAAAAAGTCTATGCAAACACATTGAATTGGAATTTCATTTCCTTTTACAAACACACATTCCTCAAAAGTTCTAAAAGAACTGTCAATGGACAGAATCGTTAGGGTTTAAAACTATAAAGAAGATGTTTCAAATCCTCTACACTATCCACTACACCTGACTCATTCTGGCTTCAAGGCTTCAACAACTTCAGACTTTTAAGTTTCTCATTGTCAAAGAAATAATGTTACTTGAATTTATAATTGAATCAAAAGGCAATAATCACTGAAGTAATACTGACATCTAAATAGTTAGAAGCCTTGAGTCCAAACTGGTGATTCATGCATGTACTTACTGGTCCCTCCTGTGGCTATGCGGGGGAAGGCATGAGGGATAGACGGATGCAGTGAAAATGAGAATAATGACAAGAGACAGATGAGATTGTGAACTGAAAACAAAATGATGATGGAGAGATGTGCAATACAAATGCTTAACAGGATGTAGACGTGCCAGTTTTTCAGGCTGTTTTATGTTGAAATAACTCTTGCAAATGCACTATAAACGGCACTATTTGCCATCCTCACCGAGCTGCAATGTCATCGTCCTCCCCTCCCCAGCCCCAATACTGGTTCGGAAAGCCGTTCATTTTGAGGTACTGCTCCGGAGTTACAGCAGACACCCCTCCGAAGTACTGAGAGTATGGAAGCCTGTGGTGGAGTCAGAGCGTGATTTGGTGAGGCACAGAGGAATAAGGTCATCTGTTTCTTCATCAATCATTCCATCTGAAGTGTCACAGCTTCCCCTGCAGTTTAATGTTGGTCTGTACCTCTGCATTATGAAGGGATGGAAAACCTAGACCCCTTATAAAGTAACAAAGAATGCTGATAAAGCTTGTATTGTAATAACCCGGTTACTACAACTTTTTAGAATAACATACTACTATTTCTGCAGTATATAGTTTGTACAGTGTATAGTATGCAATTTTTTCTATGCACTGAATAACCGTATGACCTGCTACATTTGGCAAAATGTGCAGTATCCACCTTATTTTTCAACGCTGTTGAAGCTGTTTTCTGTGAATGTGCGAAACTTCCGATTTATTAGCCACTATAGGGAAATAACAAGAAGAATATATCAAAGTGCAGTAAACTGTAAAATTGTTTGGCCTACAAACCTGCGTGTTTATAATTAAGACAATACATTAAAATAATATGGTGAGAAATACCAGGTGGCAATATCAAGCAGCATAAAGAGCTGTTTTGAACTGGAAGTGAATTACACCAGAAGCAAGACGCATTAAAATTACAAATGACCGCGCCCACTCTTACCTGAAAATGAATACAACAGGGCTAGGTAAAATAACACAAAATGCAATAAGTGCAAAGTGTAATCTTTTAAACGCTTCCATAGCTCATTATTTCAAACGGCTACCAAATGTAAAAAAAAAAAAAAAAAACTCAGACAAAACATATAATCTGTATAACCATGAATGTGATTTCATTGTATTTCCGTGTGTTCTTTGTATAACTTTTTAAAAAATGGATTGTAAAAGCATCCATGTTTGATGTTGAGTGATATACACTACTGTTCAAAAGTTTGGGGTTGGTAAGATTTTTTAAATGTCTTCCAGTCTTCAGTGTCACATGATCCTTCAGAAATCGTTCTATTATGCTGATTTGCTACTCAAACAAGTAATAAAAACTCAGTGAGTGTTTTAGCGCAATTTTCTTACGTCATGGGATCACAACACTAAGAGATAGTAAATCTTTTTATGTTTTTTTTTTTTTTTTTTTTTTTGTGCGTTCCCGAGATTAGACCTTCCTTAACATAATGCCGAAAACCCGAAGTCTCTAGGTGGTCTGGTTGATGAGTAGATAGAAGTGCAAGATTGGTGCGCACAGACAGAACAGAAATCATGAGTTAACAATCGCAATTTTGTCCGTTGGAAAATTGCGCTAAAAAATATTTCTTATTAATATCAATGTTAAAAACAGTTTGCTGCTTAATGTTTTTGTGTAAACCGTGATCATTTTTTTCAGCACAGCATTTATTATAAAAATCTTTTGTAAATATTTATTATAAATATCTTCACTTTTGATCAATTTAATGTGTCACTGCTGAATAAAAGTAATAGTGAGAAAAGTAGTGTAAGGTAGAAAGGTAGTGTAACTGCGATCGCTCACTCAACTCGGCCTCCAGAAATCCCTTGAACACCTGTTCTAAATTCTTTAGTGCTATTTATTAAATTTTGAGTGATAGCTAGATGAGCTGCTGCTATGTATCTTTCTTCCTAATCTCTCTGTATTTCTACCCAAGGACTAACTCTCTGAGTCGTGTCTGAATGCTTTACTGCCTTCAGTGGATTCATCACAGAGCGCTCCTGATGCTGTCCTCAGCCTTGGTGGACTGAATATATGGGTTGTTTTCTCTGCAATCTCTCTGTTCTCAGTGAATGTTTGCATCTAGGTGGACATTGTGGCTGCAGAGTACAGAAATGCAGACTCGGTGACCCGAAATGTGCAGACCTGGATGTCAATTTAGAGGACCAGACCCATGGGCTCCTGCATACACCTGTGTCAGCACTAATAATAACATAGTCTATTTTACCATGCATGAAGAGGATGAACTTTTGGTTTCTAGAAGTTCGCTAAAATTTAGCCAATCACATTCTACAAAAATTTAAAAGTAAAAAAGATTAAAAAGTAAAAGTTGCTGCTTAATTAGGGGCCAAGCAATGAAGGTGTGTAGGCACCTATTAAATCCGTTAGTGTTTTTCTTCTTTTGCTACTGAGTCTATGGCAGCCCATAGAACCGTATATTGAAAAGTTATGAAATTTGGCACACAGATAGAGGACAGTCTGAATATTAACCACAGCAAATGAGTTTCTAACCCAATCTCTCTAACACCACCAACTGTCCAAATTTGCACTCATGTTTATGCTTTTGAACCATAAGGGATAGAAACAATATTTTTTCCTTTGGTTCCTTGGCTCAAGTCAATACGAATCCAACGACATAATTTTCCAATGAACATTTTTACGCCATTTTGAATTTTCCAAAAAACATACTTTTTCAAACAACTCCTAGATAGTTTGTCAGATTTTCATTAAAATCGATCAGATCACCTTCAGGCCATGCCAACACAAAAACTTGGAATTAAAGTTGATTAGTCAATCCGTTTTTGAATAACGACCATGCAAACGAATATGATGTAGAACATGCCAAAATGGACGTGAGTCTATATCTCCGCAACGCTATAGCATATTATGACCAAATTTGGATTGTGTTATGACAACCTGCAAAGTTTCGGTGCAGTGCCACCTAGTGGTCAGGAGATATGCAAAATGTCAAATTTTGCTTATAACTTCGGAACAGTTTGGCCAAAAATCACAACTGGTCTCTTTGGTGCAACATGCCGAGTCGAACGATAACCAATTTGCCCATATCGGCCATTTTGGGCATTGGCAATTTTGAGTTTTGCATACAATGCTATATTTTACGAACACATTGGTGTATGTATTGCAACACTTTAAGTGTCATCGGCTCCATGGCTGCGCCCCCTTGTTGTCAAGAATAACAATGAAATAAAATAAAATGCTAATAGCTTTTGATTAATTTTGACTATTGTGAAACTGGTCTTTAAATATTCCTTGGGTCATGCCGAGAACATAGATACTAATTTTGCCATAGTTGGCCTTCAACTTCCTGTCCACCATTTAGATTTTCTTTAAAAAACCTACAGGTACTTTTTCAAACTCTTAGACCATTGCTCCAATTTTCATGAAAATTGATTTAAGATCATCCTCAGACCATGACGACAAAAAAACAAACAAAAAACAAACAAACATGGAATTCAAATAAATTCGTCAAACCGTTCTCAATTAACGCACAAACAAATTCAACAAACAGCACACCAAAATGGACGTGAGGCTGTATCTCGGCATTGCTTCAGCATATTCTGACCAAACTTGGTGTGTATTATGACAACCATGACCTGAGGGTACCTGTACAGTTTCGGCACAGTGTCACCCAGTTGTCACACGAGATATGAAATATGATAAATTTGTATTTTTGCTTATAACTTTACAAGTGATTGTATTTATGGGCTTTCAACCATTTTGCTTAAAGGGGTCATATAATGGTACATGCACTTTTACAAGTTGATTGTACTGAAATGTGTGTTGGCAGTGCCTGTACACAACCATCATAAAATGATAAAAATCCATCCAGTGTTTTTTTTAAATCTTCTTATATATTTCCTCCCATCTCAAATCAAGCTGTTCGATTTTGTGACGGCGGGTACATTACGGGTACATTTTACACTCAGGTACATTACGGCATGTTTTCTATGTACGACGTTATCAATATAATTCATAATTCCACGTTTATAATGAACGACGCAAACGGTGTACGCACAGAACAGAGGGGCGGGGTGAGCAAAGCTCATTAACATTTAAAGACACATGCACTTAAACGGCGTGCTGAAAACAGAGCTGTGTTTGACCAGGTAAAATGAGTGTTTTCTTACAATACTAATGAGAATTTTTAATTAAAGTATATTACAAACTTTTAATTTAGATCCTAAAGAATCATATTAGCTTGTACAAAAATGACATTATATGACCCCTTTAAAACGTCTCCGAATGTCTTTACTCATTTTGCATCTGGTCTAATGCTAACTGCTTTGATTTTTAGCTCCTCAGTTTGCCTCTGTGGTGCTGCTTGCAGCTATATCCAACAATTGTTCTTTTCTTTGTTTCTTTTGAAATTCTCTGATTTGAATCGAAAAACATTTTTAGCAATAATAAATAATAAATGTTTCTTGAGCACCAAATCAGCATATCAGAATGATTTCTGAAGGATCATGTGACACTGAAGACTGGAGTAATGATGCTGAAAATTCAGCTTTACATCAAAGGAATAAACTACTTTTTAAAGTAATTTATTACCCCCCACAATTTCATTAAGATAAAATTAGAGAAATGTCTCGTAAACACAAAAACAATCCAGTCATTGTGGGTAGGGTACCTGTATCTGAACTTGTCCATAGCCACGGAGAGGTGTGTTGGGTACTGGGGGTGGCAGGTGTAGGTATTGTGGTCATTCTCAGGTAGCAGGTCAACGTCATGCAGGAAAACACAGCTCCAGTCCTCCTCTTTTAGCGCCTCTCGCACTCCAACATTCAGCAACTTTGCTCGGTTAAACGTGGAGTTCCCTGACTGATAACACAGACTATGAGGAAATCAACTGTACAAATGCATTCTTCGGAAAGAATAAAACACTAATATAGCCTGACAATAAGCTACGAGGTATGTTTACCCTTTGTCCCAGCTACTTCCTCTAATTACTGCTAGGACTTTTTCCAATACAATAGATGTGACAAGTCAGCGTAACGACAAACAAGAGACCTGGTGCACAATGTAAATGCCGTAGTGGACCTGCTGGCGCTGCAAAAAGGGGTGCAGATGGTAGAGGAGGGCGCGGAGGTGGGTCTGTCGGTTCCGGTAGGGGACCACGATGGCTGTGTGGTGCCGTGGCTCACAGTCTGGTGGGCGGTAATGACCCCCTAAGGTCACCAAGGGGTTCTTCTCTTTTATCTCCTCCAGGGAGGGGGGTGAGGAGAGGTGGACAGAAACAGGACCCACTGGCAGACAGCAGGGGGAGAGCACACATGCATTTGTTGTATAAAATCTGTTCTACAACATCAAATGAATGGAATAGTTTCCCTAAGAATGTAAATGATGCCATTATTCATTTACCGTTATGTTGTTCCAAACCTGTATGACTCTCTTCCTTTTTGTTGAACACAAAGAAACATTTCTGAGTAGGAATGCACAATGTATTGGACCATATCAGTTACTGCACAATATCAGTGATTTATTTATTGCATTGGTCGATATTGAATATTTAACTGTTTGTGTCATTTTTACATTTAGACAACCTATTCGGTCATCTACCTCTCACTTAATCTTTAAAACACTTAAAGAACGTAATTTCACTGTTAAATGGAATATTTTATGGAGGACTAAGAGTAACAGTTAAAAAAACAAAATGAAGTTATCAATTTAATAATTCAAGTTAAATAAAATAATTAACGAATCATTATTAAAATCAAAAATGTATAAAACTGATTATTTAAATGATAATTATTTCATTTTAGAGTTAAATTTTTTTTTTTTATACACAACTGTAAAAAGGTTGTCAACAATGAAATTAAAATAACTGGCATCCCCCAGAACTTAGATTCCAGAAGACATGGAATTTTGTATACATGTCATGTCATGATATTTTTATAGTCCTTTTTAATTCTTGAAAGCTCCAGTTTTCATTCATTGTAATTGCATGGTAAACAGCAACTAGCACATTCAAAATATTGTTTTTGTGTGTGATCCACAGGAGAAAGAGTCACAAGTTTGGACATATAAAAGTGTAAATAAATGATGACAGAATCTTAATTTTTATGTGAACTAAACTCATTAAAGTGTGTTTGGTACACTTAAATCTAAAAACTGCAATGAGACAAAGTGAATGAACAAATCCAATTATTGATCAATGTCTTAATCACTTCAGTGTGGATTTATATCTACCCAGCAGTGGAGAGGGCAGTGTACAGTCCCTGAGCTGCTGTTCAGGTCCACTGGGTCCTGGATGGTGGAGCAGCAGAGAGGTGAGATTGGTGTAGACGTCATGCGGTCGAGAGTAGTCGATCTCAGGCTCAGTGGAATGAACCAAAACAGACACTAGGCCACGAAAGCCTCCCAGAGAGAAGTACAGGACAAACGCAAACTGGAAGCCCACCAGCAGAGCCAGAGTGCAGGGGGAGTCCAGTGCTCGACCGCAGCACACCATCATGACATCCGACACAGAGCAGGAGTGACAGAGGAAGGGAGGACGGGAAAGTCAAAAGGGGTGGAGAGATAAGAGAAGAGAGAGGGAGTGAAGGCAAAGCAAGATGCATGAGAGAGGGAAGAGCTGAAGGATAAGAGGGGGGACAGGGAGAAAATAAAGTAAGCTCAGTGAGCTAAGGGAAGGACATCTATGGCATGAGTGGAAGTCACTGGAAAAATAGGAACACAAAAATCAATAGTGACAGATCCATCACATCTAACTAGAAATGAGAACTTTAAAGCGCCAGTGTGCCCAGGATCAATGACATATCTCACATGAAATCAGCAAAGACCATGCAGTACCTTAAAATAATAATAATATGTATAGGTATGTATGTAATAAGTATTTCTATGAATACATAAATCAGACTTTCAGAATTATGCTCGCTTCATTAAACATTGCAAAAAAAAATAATAATAATAATTTTAAATAAGTTTCTTTACATGAGGTTGTCAATCGGAAGGTACTTTTGATATTTTTAACAATCTTTTGAAATTTTGATAGCATATAGCAATTTCTAGAACTTTACCTGACCTAAAATAATGTTTTAAAGTAAGATGAACATTCTAATACCACAAAGCAGAATTCTTTAAATCCATAGCTAATATTTGTTCATTCTGGAGGATGATGTGGCTTTTTTAGCTATAGAAAGTGAAACTGATGGCTCATGAAAAACTTAAATGATTCCCAAATACCAGGCAAGAAACCCTGCTTAGTTTAAAACATTTTTATGACAGAAAATATGAAAAAATACCTGTAATATTTTTTATTATTAATTTAGCATTGCAAAAATGGCCAATCTCCATATTTCAAAATGTGAGTAGGCTACATTATTTTAACATACTAAGACGTGGATATGAAAGTGTGCTGCATAACAGGAATGAGCCTTTGGTCAATGAATATCAGAGTGGTAGGCTATTCCATTTGAGTACCTGTGCTGACTGGTCATAAACACAGGGTTGTCAGAACACTGTCCTCCTCCTCCTGTCCATCACAAAACATTGTGCACCTAAGAGACAGATAGTTCTGGACTCATTACGACACACCTGAAATTGATATGTTAACAACCATACATGCAGCGACGACAAAGGCAAGAGCAAACCAAAGAGCAACTACTGCAAAACAATCGTCAACATGACGGTTAATCTCACCACTTCAGGTCAAGCGTTTCCTCTGCCTCACCCGGATCACAGCGACGCTTCAAACGAGGCTCCAGTGGCAGTCGCTATCTAGGCCTTTATTTAATATTAATCACTCGATTGTGAATAATCATTCTTCTATGTCACACGAAACCATGTATAATACCCGCAGTCGCATTGAGCGCGTCGCGGATCGCTGTGGTGAGGCGCGTTATAGCAGAGAGCCGCGGACAGACATGTTTGATGCGGTGACGCGCTACCGACGGGTACTCTGCTGCTGTTACAATAAAAGCCCTTAAGCCCTAACATACCTGTGTTAAAAACAGAGTGCTGCCTACTAGTGAGAAAACACACAACAGGTTTAATTCTAGAGGCCGTTTTCATAGGCTACGACAGATGATCTTGTGATTACGATAAAGCGAAATTAATTTGTTGAAAAAGGGACACGATTTGTAATCATGTGGATTATATCGAAGTGGTTATAATGTGATTTTGTAATGTGAATTATGGCGTCTGTGACGTTTTTGTTGTTTCTGTCCTCAACAAAACAGATTCAATCTAATGATTACAAAAATTATGCTCATACAGATAACTTTTCATTTGTGGGAATCATTCTGCAATATTGAAATATTGCTCCGCCTGTACTTCAAAGCATTAAATGACTTTTCACAGTAAAGTAGTTCCAATACAGCGGCTAAAAAGGCTCTATTCCTCCATGCTTCACTGTGGTAGAGATGCATTTATTGTTGTGTTTCTCACCAGATTTTCAAAGACAACGAGCATTACCCCGCAACTCGTGTTTCATTGTGATTCATCACTCCACACACAACTTCCCATATTCTGAAAAAATACTTTATTCTGTCTTTGATGTTTTTCTGAGACAGCAATGGCTTTTTAAGGAGTGCATTTGCTTAAATTTAGCTAATTCCCTGACTAATAGTTTGTGGTCAAGTGTGTGTGTGTGCAATACAGTAACCTTATCATACAAGAAGTAAATAAATACATCTCCCAAAAAGTTTTCTTTTATTTGTATGTATAAAATCTGGAATTTCGCTGACATGGTTTGCAACAAGTGATGACCTATTGACATTGTGCTTGAGAATTCACTCAATCAGCATTTGGCATTCATGTTAACTCAAGTTTTATTAGTCACAGCTTTCAAACCATGATGGTACGCCACTTCTGCTCCTGAAGTCAAGCTGAAATATATTTTATTGAAACATGCAGCAGTGTGCGGCGAAGTAGCCTACATGCATGCAGTGGCACTGCGAGAGAAAAATCCTACTAACAACACGCTACAAAGAAAATATTTGGAATTCATAGAGAAACTGTGCAAAATTATTACAATCCTTTTCTGAATCAGCCTCGAACCCAAGAGGGCTGCATGGGTAAGAACATGAGGCATCTGACTGACTGATTTATATTTTGTGTAAAGTTCCTCCATTGCCCTAAAGTACTCCCACAACAATAAGACCCCTGAAGCAAGGAAGCGAGGCAATGACAAAAAATCATAGTAATCTAAAACTTGACATACAACACAGATACATTTATTATAAGCACCATGAATTTAACATTAAGATTCAACCTTACCATTTCAATGTCCCATCAAAACCTTACTATTAATAATACAACATAAACTAAATTAACATAATAACAATATTAACAGTATCAATAATATTATTATAAAAGTGTCGTGCGAGCAAAGAGCCCTTCCAAAGTGAACTGATAATGGTAAGACTTTACGGTAACACACTTATGAAACAATGACCATTATACTGGTTTTGCAAATTTGTAAGAGATCAAATTCCGTAGGTTTCTTTTTCAATTTTGCAATACTTATTTGTATTGCTCCTTCCTTTTTTCTTTAGACTTCACAAACAAATACATCCAAAGATACACATTAAAAACTATTTGGAAACACTGTTTGTTGACACCATTTCGACCGCTAGTTTCTCCAAGCTTTTCTTCTGTTTTGTTTTGATTCCAGCATTATTATTTGTCCCCAAACCTCCCTGTCATCCTCTCTCTATTTCTTATAGTTTCCGAACTGAATGGCCAATCGGTCACCAACGCAGCGGAAGGTGGCAGGCTGCACCTCCCAGTAGTTAACCGGGTTTCCAAAGAGGCTGATGCCATTGTAGAAGCTCCTCTTCATGCTAAAACCTTGAGGGCAGAAGTCATTAATGTTCACTCGACTAATGTTGTTTGAATGAAGGTAGACCACCTGAAAAAGAAGCAAAAATCAATGATCGTGCATGAGCGAATGGGACACTTTTCGCTCATCAGCTTGATATCTCGCACCTGCAGGTACTTCATGTCTGGTAGGCCCCTCGGGACGCGGGTCAGCCGGTTGTTTTCCAAATGCAGCTCCCTCAGATTACCGACGTATGATAGGCTGCCATTCTCAATCATGCGGATATGGTTAAAACCCAGACCCAATCTGGCAAACAACGACAAGCACAACCATGAATAAGCAACAGACAATAGACGGGCCACACTCATTGTGACAGACCTCTAGTGAGGTGGAAACACAATAGACTGGAAATACTGTGAACAGGCACTGGGTCAACTGCAGCCCTGCAGGACAAGCTGCACTATAAAAATCGAGCACATGCAGGATTTGAGCAAAAATTATTGTGTGTGCTGCCAATACCAGGTTTAGTATAGTTTTAAAAATGTAACTTGTTTTGTTTTCAATTTCAAAATGACAAAAGGTAAACATTTAATTGGTCACATTTATATAAAAATAGGCACAGCACTTGCTGACACTGAAATGTGAATTTAGTACATTTAGGTTTACCATTGGATGGCTTGCACATGCTTAGAATGAACAGAACAATATCATCCAGGACACTAATATAGTTCCCTTTCCCTGCATTGAATGATGATACTATACCTCTGCATTATAGCGTCTGAAGCACGTGTGAAACGTAGCGCGTGACGGTGTACCATGGAAGCTATAAAGGGATGCCGGAAACACAACAGCGATAGCTTCTGCTCTTCGGCAAGCACTCTGTGTGTGAATTGTCCATTATTTGGTGTTGTTTGTTGAGTGACAGGCGTGTGCCTCCCTGCCCAAGATACATTACGGTTGGGGACAAGCTGTGTGTACATTGCCTGGTGGCTCAGGACTAGGGGGTTTACCCAGGTTTCACCTGTTCTGTATGATCAAGGTTACGCGCAGATATAAGTTCGTACCTTTGTCATGTGGAAGAAACTGTGGTTCCTGTCCCAGAGTCCTGTGTTGGGGCATCTTGTCAAAGAAAAATAGTGACAACAGAGTCGTCACTCACAGGCTTGAGAGCGGTCATGGAGGGCTGCTTTGTAAAGGTCTGTGGAGAGGGCATCATCTCTCTTGAGACATAAATTGTCTGGAGATGATGTCTGTATTTCTAGCTCTGACGTACTTCCACCCAGAACTCAGGAGCCATCATATTCTAGTACAAACAGACATTATGTCAGTGGTCTCCTACATAAATCACCAGGGGGACTGACTGCCCTCTGTGCAGACTGTGAAAACTATGGGTCTGGCCCCCGAGTTCTCAGTTCTTAGGTGTTGGTCTCTCAGCTGAGATTGTTGAGACCATCCTAAACTCTAGAGCTCTCTCCACAAGAAAACTTAAAGGGGAACATGTTCACTTTATGGTGTAGAGAACATCAGTTGGACCTAGTACACTGCCCGGTGGCTTCAGTGCTAGAGTTCCTTCAGGAACATTTCTCTAGGAGGTTTTCCCTGTCCACGCTTAAGGTTTTACGTGGCGGCCATAGCTCAAGTCATGGACCCCTGGGAAGACAACGTTTGGTTGTTTCTTTCCTTCATGGTGCTCTGAGGATGAGGCCTGTGGCTCAGGTTAGGGTCTCAGCTTGGGACCTGGATGTGGTTCTGGAAGGGTTATGCCTGGCACCCTTCAAATCAGGGCGTCTCCCTGCAGGAGGTATGTGGTGCTGCGGGCTGGGCCTCACCTCACACATTTATAAGATTTTATAGTCTGGACCTTCCTTCCACGCTGGGATCACAAGTGCTGTCATCCTGCGTTGTGCTTGGTCAAGCTTCACACCAGGGCAGGCATTAGACAGTGTGGCACAATGGGTTTTTCGATCCCCATAGTGTCGTCATTTGATGCAGCACAAGTTCCCTCAGGATTGTCTCAGGAATGCCTGAGAGCGGCTTGCTTTAATCAGCTGCTTTATTGTGTTCTGGCATCCCTTTATAGCTTCCGTGGTACACCATAACACGCTACGTCACGACGCAGCGTCAATCAGAATTGTTAACAAAAATGGTAACACTTTACAATAAATGTGTTAACATTTGTAACTACATTAGTTATCATAATAAAGTAACAATGAAAGAATACTTAAAGTGTTTATTAATCTTAGTTAATATTAATTCCAACATTTTCTAATATATTATTAAAATCAAAAGTTTAATTTGTTAATATGATTTAATGGACCTGAGCTAACATTAACTAACAAACTATAATAAATACTAGGGGTGTAACAATACCCTCATGTATTCGATACATTTCATGATACTGAACTCAAGATACAATATTATTGCGATACTCCAAGAAATATGGTAAAAGGTTAACAAAAAATGTACTATGCTAAATTTTGTATTACATTTTGGGTGTAAATGAATAGGCTTGGACTTGGTGCTTGTAACCCAATGCACAGGACAAGAGATAAAAAATATTCATGATTCTGAAGCTGAAAATACAGAATTATACATCCAGAATAATACATCCATTATACTGACACTAAAACTCTGAAAACTTCACATTTCCATTTTGGGTGATCTATACACAATACAGATTGTCACTATCCATGATTTGTATTGCGATATATTGTGACACCCCTAATAAATACTGTAACAAATATATTGCTCAATGTTAGTTAATGCATTAAATAATGTCAACAAAATAGACCTTACTGTAAAGTGTTACTAAAAAAAATATTGTTTAATTGCTAGGTTTTATCAGCACAATACTTTGTTAACAACAATAAACTTGCACACTCCTGAGATAACTCAAATTAAATTGGCATTCGTGGTTTTTGTGAAATTTAAAGGATTATACTTAGTACACAGTTAAATGACTCAAGAGTGAAATAACTGCAGCTGTTTTCAGTAAAGATAAAGAATTTTCACATAATACATTTTCAGGGGGCTGAGAAGACAAACAAATGGTCTATAATCACCTATGACTGCCAACAAGTTTAAATATTTGTGTATTTTGTGTAAAAAGGTATAATCAATTAACTTTGTTTCTACAAATTAAAATTGTGATAAGCAATGTCTGTTTTATATATAAAAAAAATATAAAAAAGCATTGTTTTTTTAAATTTTCACATCCTTAAGATTTCATTCACCAGGTGGCGCTGTTGCTTTACAGGAAGCCCACAGGCAGAGAAAAGGCTAATTGTGTGTCTGTGTGTCGGAGCGCAGGAGAGTCATGAGACAGTTCACCTGTACAGGTGTTTATAGTGGCTCAGGTCCTCCAGTTCAATGGCTTGGATCTGGTTATTATCCAAATGGAGCTCATGAAGACTATCAGGGAGGTCTGGGAAGAGAGGGACATTCATCATTATATTATTGGAAGTCGCACCACGTCTCTAATCTTAATATTACACTAAAACTTGTGCAAATTGTGATTTATTACCAAGGATATTCCTAAAGCTCATTCAAGTGAGAAATTGCACAAAGAAGAGTACTATCCAAATGTTCTTTTTTGAAAATGAATATGAGACTATCGTTTGACAAGCGTTCACTCTGTAATGACTTGACTAATGACTAATTATAATAAAGAATTACCTTTTGGTATTCCAGTGAGTTTGGCCTCAGAGATGCGCAGGTAGTTGAGTTTCAGCCCTTTGAAAGCGCCAGGCTCAAAGCCGCTGTTCTGAATAGGGTTTCCACCCATCTCTATAAGAAGCATTCAACATCAGAAAGAATATCCCATCACAAAAACCAGCAGGCTCCATCTAAAAAAGGAAATGGTTTGGTCAGACTGTAACCTCTATACCACATAATGGCGAGCGCGCATACAAACCAATGCAGTTCATGCTGCCCAGACCAGAGAACGTTCCTTCTGCAACCTTCTTAATACGATTCTCATGAATCCGCAGCTCCACCAGGGATGGGGGAAGGTTCTTGGGTACCACTGTCAGGAGGTTCCGGGAAAAATAAAGCTTTTTTAAATGCCGGAGGGGTGTGAAGGCTTGTGGGTGCACTTTGGAGATCTTGTTGTTGACCAGTGACAGGGCCTGACAGGAGACAGGAAGAGGACAGCATTTTGTTCATGGAAACTCATGAAGACATGATTGATAATAGCTTGACCATGATCATTAAATATGTACACAAAATCTAATGACTTATAAATGATGATATAACTGTCTTGATCTTTTTTTATTTTTACAAGCCATGTCAAATATTGTGTTTGGTGAGAGAGGCTGAATAAATATTAGGGATAAATATTGGGGATAATATGAGTTCTAAGAAGGGAACTAAAACATTCAGTTTGGCACCAGCGTGTGTTTCCAGAACTACAGGAACATTCTTCTTCAGTGACTTGAACTGTATGAACATCCTGTCAGGCTGTTTGCAGAGTGCCAAACATAAAGTAATGCGTGCCGCGAACGACAGACCGATTTTTCAAGAGTTAGCCGAAACATGCTATAAAGGAAGCTGTCTTGTTGTTTCTTATGTAAAATATGTCAAATAAAAATCTTAAATACTGATATTAAAATGTAAATATTCAATCGAAATGTACAGCTAAATCTTCACTATTAAAGTAAATAGTGACATATTGACCTTGATGCGCAGCATTAGCCAATGTCGAATAAAAACAAAAACAAAGAATCAAGCTGTGAAACTGGTGTACGTCAGCGTACAGCACAAGAAACCACCCATAAAGTTGTAGAGTTTTTTTTTTCAGTCGCAAGAATCCATTTCTCAATACTTGGGTCACTTTTTCAAAACAAAACTCTTCACACAGTTCACCTACGCAACTTTCAGCTTGGCACAACAGTATTTTTCACATCCAAAATGGGCTAAATCTACCAAAACATATATATATATATAATGAATCGAGTCATTCTCCGACATATTCGACAATATGGAGGCCATAAGTTTGCCGACTATTGCATGTGTGCTTAAATGGCGTCAAAACAGCTATACCGTGTGCCTTTTGAAATAAATGCAGATAGAGTGAAGAAACTGAGGACTGAGTATGTTCAGGTATGATCAGCTTCAAGATCCCTGTTGTGAAAAATCCCTAAAAATTCTATACCATTGTGATCAGTTCTTCCTGAATTTCTTTTTAGAGGGTGATGGAGCTGTATACAGATGACAATCATCACAAATTCATATTTTTGAACGAGGCAGGCATTAACCTGGCCAAGACAAGGAGAAGTCGGAATTTAATTGGCTAACAAGCAACCGTCCAAGTACCTGGACAACTTAAAGTCAATGTCATTATATGTGTGTGGCTATATCAGAAAATGGTGTGGAAGGACACAGACCTCGTATTGGGGTCATATAATGCATCTCTCCTTGTAACCTTCCTTGATAAGATAAATCAGGTCTATAGAGCGGATGGTGTGACCTGTGTGCAGTAATAGTCTGGGATAATGTTCAGTTTCACCATGCTCAAATGGTGCAAGCATGGTTTCGGGCCCATCCTCAATTTATCACCCTGTATATACTCCCCTTTCCTTAACCTGATTGAGGAATTTTTCTCCACATGGAAGTGGAAGGTATATGATAACGAACAAGTCACTCTTCTCCAGGCCATGGATGACACATGCAATGACATCATGGCAGACCAGTGTCAGGCTTGGATTCGCCATGCCAGAAGATTCTTTCCAAGATATTAATAACTAATGAAAGCATCCATTGTGATGTGGATGAGAACCTGTGGCCAAATCCACAAGACATGGCTGATGGAAACATAGAAGTGCAGAGAGGAACAGCAGTTGACAATACAGTAGTACGTTCGTTTTTTTTGTAGCTACCTATGTTGTGATTAGATTATTTCATCAATAAATTTCCGATTTTGATCAATGATTCCCTTGTATCTGTACTATTCTTTCTAGTTCTATAACAGTGAGGTATGTACGTGTAGAACCATAATGAAACCTGCATATTTAATGATTGTACTGGCTGTCTTGTGTGTAGGTGATAATATTCCTATGATATTTCATGATAAATTAGTTATTTGAACCAATGATTCTGCGAGTGCAAGACTTCTTTAAAGAAATAAATGCACAATGCTAAGTTATGAACATAAGCTTTGAGCCTGTGTTTCAAGTGATGACTGTTGTGTGTCTTGAAAAATGACATCAAGTTTCTGAAAGTGGTGCCGAAATGATTGGGGGGAAAAAACACTAAGCATTTTAGAAATGTGTTAATTGACTTTAAGGCTGGTTTCTAAAGTACTTCTTCCTGCCTCTATGTATTAATGCTCATGGGTAGCCTAAATGGGTTCCATTCAGACCTTAACATGAAGTATTTTACTGTTATGTGTCAACAAGATTCAACAAGATATTTTCACCTGGCAAGACCCAATGTTTAGACCTGCTGTGGTATTTATGCAAATTAGCACATACGTAATTAGATTGTGCACCGTTTGTCCATGTTAACAAACAATTTAAAAAAACTTGTAATACATTTTTTGTTTGTCTTGATGTTAGTAATCAACTCAGTAAAAATCTCGGTTAAAATCTTTACCCTATTCACGTAAGAAAAAGAATGAATAGGCGTATGAATAGGCTATATTTGGGTCTTTTTCGAAACTTTCCCCTAATAGGATTCTTCGAGGCTTTTTTCTTTCCTTACTCAGGATATAATGAGGATACAAAATCAGTTGATTGCTTCTGTTGCAATTTGTTCAACCTTTTTTCATAAAATGACTGGACTATGTAGGTAACATAGAGATTTTGCAGTGTTAGCCTAAGTTAGAAAATAATTCATGTTTTTTGAAAGTAGTCAAAAGAAATGCATTTTGCTGCAAAGCAATGATAAACTTCTGATGTGATCGCTCTGTGTAGTGTTTTGAAAAAATGACCTACGTATTGAGAAATTGCTCCTAGCTCCTAGTGAAAACATGTAATATTATGAATGTTCTTGTTTGAATAATCACTGCTTTGAGGAACACATACAAGCCAAAAAGTTTTCTATTTTACTTAACAACTGGCACTTTATTTTAAGTTCAGCCTAATCTATCTTTATTCCAAGATACTGTCAAGATAAAGATTTCTAGTTCACATTTCTTCCATCAATATCAGTGTCTTACATAGAGGTTTGCAAGTCCTTTGAAGTCGTTCTCCTTCAGTTCTGTGATACGGTTGTTCTGTAGGTCCAGGAGTTTGGTGTCTCTGGGAATATCCCTGGGCACTTCAGTCAAACCTAAACAAGATATTAACATGTTTATATGCTAGTTTTAAAGCATGTAGATTATATGACATACAGATCTGTAAACAAATCTCTGTACAGAGACACCATTAGCTCACATCTGGTCTGGATTTCCCCACTACAGGGCTTCTAATTTGACATCAAAATAACAGGATTAAACAGTGAACACAAATGAAAGTGTTAACCATTAACCAATGCTATTTAGTTAGAAATGAACCCGTTATTATGGCCAATTGTGCTTATTGGTAATTTTCCATTCTGTGTCAGATTTTTGGAGGTATACTGTATCTTTATATTAGAGTGACCACTTTAAATGTACATTTTAAAACCATTTGGGTTCTTTTGCCACACATGGACCACATCACAAAACTATATCTAAACTCCAACAAAACCACATCAAGAGCACAAATTCAGCATTGTGTCAGTTTTAGCAGTGCAGTCTCCAAGATTCTAAATCAGGCCAATGATTCATGATGATTTCCAGCAGAGCCCAATAATTTATACTAGGCTGGGTTCAACCTCTGTTCCCCTCCAGCCATTTATAATGTTCTTGAGAACCACAACTGCCAAACCATATTGCTTACCTCAGGAAAGAAAAGTAAAATCACTGAGATATTAAGCACATTAAAGAAATACATTTAGGATTAAATAGTATAATAACAGACAGCATTGCCTGTTTTCAATTACCACAGAAAATAATTTTGACTTCAATGTGTTACAAAAAAAGAAATTTTGACTACCTTAATCAACTCAAGCAACTCAATTCACAGAAAACTGAATGCTGTTATCACATTAGCTTAGCATTTTTTGTTTGTTGAAAGGTTTGGAATTGACATTTTTGCAAATGTAATAATAAAGTGAACCTGGGGTGATTTGCATTCACAAATGTACACTGAACACAAACATTCCTTCTAAAGTCTCCATGTTTCTTGACATGCCACACATTATTTTGCAGGGAACACACAACATGCTGTGATATCAGTCTACAACTTGAAGATCTTTACTGTTTTCCTCTTATGATTGTTCTTCTTTTAAGCCCACCTGCCACTCAAACCAACAAGTGCTCAGTAACTTTAACCAACCAACCAACCGCTGACGGACACAGTGCCAAACCCCCTGAGTAAAGCTGGGCTTCGACAGCTGCCCAGCACATCACAGCCCCCCCAAACACAGCTTTACACACATCTACAACTCCTAATAGGAACATATTTTATGATGAAGGCACACAACCACCTAAATATATACACAATTATAAACATTTGTTAGAAATAGGCATCACCATCAATTCAGTTACAGCCTACATGGCAGAACAACTTCCAGATATATTAAAGAAAATAAGAGAGCGCAGTGGATGGATCAATGCATTACAAGGAAATCTTCATCACAGGGGGAAGAAGCATATAAAGAACCGCCTAAAGCGAGGGCTGTATTTTTCGATTTTATATCAAATCCACAAGCATAAACAAAGATGCAATGAGATTCACAAAAACACTTTCTAAAGACCAAAACACATTGCATAAAGCATTCATGCACATAGACAAACAGTCAGACACGCACAAACTAAAAAAAGAATACATATAATTATAATAATAAGCTCCAAATTCCTACGTTTTTGTTGCTTCTGTCAGTTCAGTGCCTGTAAATGTTCTATGAGGATCGTAACTTGGGCAAACTCGGGTGGAGATGGAGAGAGCGTGTGTATCTGTATGTATGACTATAAGGCTACAGTGGAGCTTCAATGGGTGCTGTTGGTACCATGCTGAAAAAATACACAAACAGGCCAAATTTTGTCTGAAATTTAAGGCTTTAACCAATTTCTTGAACCTGCATCTAACCCTGATCTTTTGACTTTTCCACATACTAAAAAGGCAAGCTCCGCCGCGGCTTTATGGGTGTGCACACATGCATTGCATGGTGGTTGGTTGGTTTGTTTTGTGTTTATACAATTCTTGTACATGTTTGTCCATCCACATTTTGTGTATTTAAATATGCAAACTGAGTAATCACTGAAAAACATAACATTCACTTGATTGATACAAATTCCTACAAGGTGATGATGAATAGTTTTACAAATCAGTTTAGTTAACAATAATGTTTCCTCTTTGATTGTAGGTCTGTTTCCTATCCTTGGCAAAGAAAACAAGAGTATCAGAAGCAATCACACTGAAATTAAGAGGCCCCTGTCAAAAAACAACATTTTTAGGCCCAAATGACCATTTATGTGGCTGTATTGCTAACAAGACAAAACCCAAGACTATTTCTGGCCATTTTGAAATAAACAAATGCTCAAAGACTTCCATATCTTCCTATTTTTCTCATTCTCCCTCTAACTTTCCTTATTCTCCCTGTCTATCTCTCACACACTGTCTTCCTGTAAAATATCCTGTGCGTGTCATAAAAAAAAACACAAAACCCCTCCTAGTGGGAAATTGCACAGGCATTTTTCATTGTTTCCAATTCAGGCCCCAGATTTCTTTGATACTAAACTGGACATGGACAGCTAGTTTTGCCTGTTTGGACTATCAAACAGTCTTTATAAGATGCCACTATTATGGAATTGAAACTAATATTAACAAAAGATCCCCCAACACTCAATCAAACTATCACTCTGATGCACTTTGATGATTCATTGTATAGTTCATGTAAATATCTTCAATGATTAAAGGCCCATTCACACCAAGAACTATAACCATATAGAAAACTAAACAGTAACAATAACTATATTAGAGTTCACACCTATGGATGATGATGCTTTGTTTATTATAAACACGCGCTACAGTTATGTCGCATAGACTCTACAGCAGGGCTATTCAATTAGTTTCATTCGAGGGCCGCATTATCAAATCGAAAAGTTGAGGTGGGCCGGTGGGTTGGTTTTGGGGGTTTAGCTTATTTATTGAAACATAACAGTTTCAATAAATAAGTTAAAGTAACCCTAAAGAAGTGTGGTATTTAATTGGAAATGTGGTACCCAACAGTATGCAAATATATAAAACCATAATAAATAAATAACTTGATAATTTACAGCTGTGTACAACTATTTTCCTTGGAACAAATAAATAAATTATACAAACTTATAGCTGTTGGTGAGAAATAATAATTATTTTATTTATAATTGTTATGCTTAAATGAAAATATTCTAACAGTGAGACTTGATAACCACAGGCTACTCACTCCCACTGTATAAAAAAATGCCTAAACACAAGTTAAAAACTATACGCACCTTTACAAAGAAACTGACATAATTTCATAACACGCATTAATTATATATTCCTCTACCCACCTAATAAAACTAATGCAATATAAATCACTATATTTACTATTATACTATATAATACTATAATACTATATACCTAAAGAATATAATAAGTATATATACTATAATACTATATAATACTATATTTATTTATTACTACATAGTATTCAATATAAATATTGCACATTTCTGCCCAACCATGGTAAATTACTACAGTAAATTCATGGTAAATGTTTGTAAGGGTGATTAGGGGATTTAAAGTCTTCTACTTTCGTTCATGCCTCAGTGTTTCTCCTGCTTTCCTCATCAGTTTTGTTGGGAATGTTGAGGCTGTTTCATCCGATTTAATACTAATTAAATCATCAAGTGATTTGTGGTTTGTAACAGAGAGGTTTCTGTCGAACTGAAACGCTTCCACTGGTTGTCGCAACGCTGTTTAATATTAGTGTGTCCGGGACCGGGAGTAAACGCAACTCCACGCTGGGCCGTGTTGAAACAACTAGTGAAACAACTAAAAACATCGCTATTTGTTGTAACTGTACTGACCGAGAAACCGCTTCAGTGACGGAGCGGTCCGAATGAATCCGAATAGTTTTAGACCGTTATGCAAGCGCGTTTAGAAAGAATCGAACCAAAAGAATGATTCATTCATTCACGAATGATTGGTAGCCTATCGCTGGTTCAGTCGACATAAATTCGGGACAAATATAATAACTGCTGAAATATTCACACGTAAAACCTTTCTCAGGTCAATCGGAGCGAAAAGAGGAGGAGGGAGGTTGGTGCCGTCGGGCCACATGGAGATGATTGGCGGGCCGCATGTGGCCCGCGGGCCGCCAATTGAATAGCCCTGCTCTACAGCATTAAATGCTTGAGCTCTTTAAGGTCGGGTAGATCTGATTAGCTGTCAATGATTTTATCATTCATCAGCTGGAATCTTTCTGAAAGTGCCTCCAATAATATTGTTCCTCTGTGTTGTTATTGTTATGCTGTGGTGTGGACTTAGATAGATAGATAGATAGATAGATAGATAGATGTCATACTCACTCAGGTCTGAACATTGCACCACGTTGAGTTGACAATGGCAACCAAAGGGGCATATAGACACATCCGGTGGCAGCTCCTCCACAGCTGATCCCTCTTCATCTCTCATCATTACTGTCGACAGATCTCCTCCTTCTCCGTCCATAGCAAAGTCCCAGAATCCTCTCTGCTCAAAGGGTAGAGTCAGTGAAGGAGCAGTCAGGCTGCAGACACTGAGCAGCAGCAGCAGGAGAGAGCGGCGGGAGAACATCACTGAGATACAGAGACTTACACACACTGACCTGCAGGATCAGGAGAGAGAGATTCATCATTATTTATTTAATTCAACATAAATGTTTTTAATGCATAACTGTGTGTATTGTATTTAGAGCATTATTTTTATAAACTCTTATTCACACAGGCCAATTAAACAGAGCCTTTAGGGCCAGATTTAATAACAGCTTGCGCCAGCGCAAACCCTCTTTCGGCATTAAAAAACTACTGTCAGGATTTAGTAACGACTCGCAGCAAAAAATGAGTGCTGAAATGGCGTGGACAGGGTTATTTTTGCGTCTGACCTTATTGCATATGCATTTGAAGGAGTTTCCCTTTCAGACTCAAAATTTATGGGAGGAGAGTATTTAAATTAATCATGCAAGGTGAATTACTAAGGTTTCCGCAAGTCAATTTACTCATATTTGCAAAATAGCAACGCGCCAACAATGCGCCTGAACACACCTCGTTTTCAGACCATGCATTTGCTATTTAAACAAGGTGGCGCAGGACATGAAAATGATAACTGCGTCGGACTGAAACTAGCAAAAAACACTTGAGTTGAATTGCACCGGGTGTAAGAAAGGGCCCTATGTCTTCTCTTCAAGTTCAGCCCGCAACCCATTTCCTTAGCTCTGTTTATAATCATTAAAACAGTTTTCACAAAGTACATCAAAGGAACAGGATGGATCTAAGTTGTTATTTGGGGTTTTGGGAGGATATTGTATCATTGCCATCCGAATATGAACACATCATTCAGCACAGGACATGCACTCCCTGAGAAACACTAAAGCTTTGACATGTTTCATGAGGGCACATTAAAACATTACTCATTAGCACAAAAAGTGCAACTATTGAGTTAATGTTTTGCTATCCTCTGCAGATTTCTTTTTAAATAAAAAAATGTAATAGGGGAAACTAAAGAGACAAACGGTGAGTCTGTGTCTGTAGCATGTCTGGTCAGACAGTGTGTGGTGGTGGAAAAGGTCAAACTGGCCTTTTTAAAACATATCTTAAAACAAGCCATTCATTAGACAGGAAGGAGGTGGGAGGGAATATTTCTGACAGTCTCTGTTTGTGTGTGTGTGTGCCAAGAAGGGTGGGAGCCACCTATGATGTCATTTCTCAATGTGTTCCAGCTGAGTCCTGTGACATCATCAGATTTGGGGGCTGAGATGTGGTTAAAGGTCTGGGGTCCCCAGAGGACCTCAATGATACCTTAAACATGGGCCTGTAACCTGAACCGCAAACTCGATTCAGCCACATACACTCCACCTGTCAGTTCCTGACTTAACCTTGGCCCTTGTGGTGAACCTAAAATTATAGTCAACACCTGTTCTAAACACAAATCAACCACCTAAACCCAAACTTCATCCTGAACTTTGACTCTGAATCATGCATACTCTAATACCTCACACTAAATGTACTTGTAAAAAAGCAACACAATATTATAATTATCCTTTAAATCCATCCAGCTGGGATCAAATTTCAGTAAATCTCACTGCCAGAGCCTTCATAGTTGATTGTCCACACAAGTGAGCCTCACAAAAGTTGCCACAATACTTATGCATAGTATTCCCTATACATGCTGGGAAGAAACACATGTGGATGAGCGAGAGGAGCCAGATGTCAGAGGATGTCATGTGTCCCAAGAGAGAAACTCAATGTCTTCCCATCACAATTTACTGCCACATTCAAATTTATTCCCTCAATAACAGAAGTTGGGATGTGAAGATTAAAAAGGCATGAAAAGCATTCAGCCACCCAGATACTCAATCAAATGCAAATAAAACAGTTTCAACAACAAAAAACTTCTAAAAAATACCCAGAATAAAGTTCACAGTTATATTCATTTAAATATCATAGACTTTGTCCTTGTGTTAGCTCTAATCTTTAAGAATAATATATCTGAATTTTCAATACTAATTCAAGAATTTATTTTTAAGTTAGATAATATCTGCCGTATCATTTGTCAAAGAGGAACATTGAGTTGAGGAACATCTTCAAGTCGTTATAGACTAGCCTCAGTTCCTATTTATGCATAGCAAACTCCCAGTAAAGACTCCCATTATCTCAAGAGTTATCCCACACAAATGTTTTTCATGTAAATGTGTCTGCTGAGTCCTTTATGTCTCCCATTTCACACAGCGTCTGTGTCATTACTGAGTAATGAGCATGGATGCTTTTGCCGTTCCCCTTGGCTACTCCTCAATCATCTTCTGTGAACATTCAAGCTTGTCTAGGTTTGAGGCAAAAGAGAGATCTTTGAAATGGACTTACAAACCGACATTTACATAGAAAATTTGTCACAGTGGCTGACAGTTCCCAGAGCTGACCATATGGCTGATCCAAACATTTGCTAAATATTAGTTCTACCAAGGTAGGCATTAAAGCCTAAAGCATCCAATGAAATCCCATTCTTCATCCTGACGTGCCAACATCTATGTGTGTTTCTCTCATATTGTCTGCCCATCTTTCACTTTAAAGTCAAACACTTGGGAAAGCGACAGCCGTTTTTTATGCCGCTGACCTGGAATAAAAGCAAACATGGAAGTGTACCCATTTGTAAAAATAGCAGCTAAATTATACCATGCTCCCCAAAAAAGGTCCGGTTTGGACTGGCCAGAGGAATGCGAGGAGAAGACTGAGGCGCAATTATACTCAAGTCCTTGCATCCTGCACTCCATAGAAGAGTTTGAAAACTATATGCATTATTTATGACCACAAACACCATAATATGCATAAGTATATGTGCCATTTTTATGGGATAAAATACTGTGGCACTCAGCACTTCCACGCAGCAACTCTTTAATGAGCAGCTGCTCAACAAAACAAGGTGTCTTGAGTAGGATTTCAATAGTTATGTTCGCACATCAGCAGAATATGATTGTCTTTGCTGTTTGGAGTACTATGGGGCGCCGTTTGTAAAGAGGCTCACGCTGAAAATAACAGCAACATTTTGTCACATTTAGCTTCAAACAATGTTTAAAAAACTGGTATGAATTTTTGACGGTCACTTTTTACCACATTTACAACAATATTTGTCAACTTAGAGATATTTTAAATAGTTAAATCTAAATAAAATGTTCCACCTAAATGTTAAATATTAAATCTAAATGCTAAATATAAATCTAAATGTTAAATCTAAATCTAAATCTAAATGTTAAATCTAAATGTTAAATCTAAATCTAAATCTAAATGTTAAATCTAAATATTAAATCTAAATCTAAATGTTAAATCTAAATGTTAAATATAAATGTTAAATCTAAATATTAAATCTAAATCTAAATGTTAAATCTAAATGTTAAATCTAAATGTTAAATGTTAAATATAAATCTAAATGTTAAATCTAAATATTAAATCTAAATCTAAATGTTAAATCTAAATCTAAATGTTAAATCTAAATGTTAAATCTAAATCTAAATCTAAATGTTAAATCTAAATCTAAATGTTGAATCTAAATGTTTCGGGTGAAACTAAATATTTAACTAATATGCAAATTCAAAATGCCGGTAAGCGGAAGTGCCAAAATAAAAGCTTGAGGTGGTCAGTGTGTGTTTATAGCATGGTTTATAGTGTCAAATAACGAATAAAAACCATCTCATAATAATAACTATAATATAACGATAATAACTACCTAAAATAATAAACACGTTTGGAGAAACTGTAGAGTTTCGTGATGAGAGTAATGACATAACATTCAGTCAAAGTGAGCCCCCTAGTGGCCATAGCTGGCTATTATGGCTACAGGTCATAAGTCCCGCACTTTTCATAAAAGTGACACTAGCCTACTCTTCAAATAAAGTTTCTCCAAACGTGTTTATTATTTTAGGTAGTTATTATCACGATAATCCATGTCCAAGAGTCCATTTCCTCGGATGAGATGTTTTTTATTCGTTATTTGACACTATAAACCATGCTATATAAACACACACTGACCACCTCGAGCTTTTATTTTGGCACTTCCTGTTACCGGCATTTTGAATTTGCATATTAGTTAAATATTTAGTTTAACCCGAAACATTTAGATTCAACATTTAGATTTAGATTTAACATTTAGATTTAAATTCAACATTTAGATTTAGATTTAACATTTAGATTTAGATTTAACATTTAGATTTAACATTTAGATTTAGATTTAACATTTAGATTTAACATTTAGATTTAGATTTAACATTTAGATTTAACATTTAGATTTATATTTAATATTTATATTTAACATTTAGATTTATATTTAGCATTTAGATTTAACATTTAGATTTAGATTTATATTTAACATTTAGATTTATATTTAGCATTTAGATTTAACATTTAGGTGTAACATTTAATATTTAGATTTAACTATTTAAAATACTATTTAAGTTGACAAATATTGTTGTAAATGTGGTAAAAAGTGACGTCAAAAATTCATACCAGTTTTTTAAACATTGTTTGAAGCTAAATGTGACAAAATATTGCTGTTATTTTCAGCGTGAGTCGCTTTACAAACGGCGCCCCATACTAAATACGGTTCTGTAGGGCTTTACAAAATGTGTACAAAAGCGAATAAAATGTTTACAAATGAGACAAAAAGGGTCTTAGAATTATTCAAATCTAGTTGGTAAAAATTTTGTCTGTCCATATGCCGTTTTGTCACATTTCATCTCGTTGTGTGCAAGTATTTTCTACGCCACCAAGACACCACACACAACAAAGCCATGGCAATTTGTAAACAAATGACTTTTTTGGGGGGGGGGAGGAAATATATATTTTTTAATAAATCAAACAAACGATTCACGAAACAGCCACAAACTAACTTTTAGACTGAATCACTTATCCATGTAGCCATTGATTTGTTCAGAGTTAGTACTGAGGTAGCTAATTGATTCCCTCATTGAAGCATTTTTTGGTTAAGTACGATTCAAAATCAACCGGAGCCATAACTGTGATATAATATGTGATATAAATGTGATAAAAATGTGTAAATGTGATATAATTTACTGAGATCTACATATTAAAAAGTAAACATATTTATTCACAATTTATTTTTTGTTATTTTAATCAATTCATATTTGTAATTGTTTAACATATGGTGAACATTTGTAAGGTTGAATCAACTTTCATTTCATTTTGTTTTGTTTGAGTGACGATTTATTCATTTTACAAACAGACAGAAAAAATTATTACAAAACAGTGATATTTATATAAAGCACAAATACAATCAGATCACTAATAAATGTTAGGAAAAATTATGTGATGGTATACTACGGCTGTAGCAGCAAAAGTAAAATAATAACCTTTTCCTAAATATTTTGACTGTAAAAACTGGTAAAGCAATGCGTGCTGACCTCACTAATCAACTACCAGCTTGTTGGATGAGTGGTTGTCCATTGTGATACATCACACAGATGATGATTGACTTTGATGACCTATTCATACAGGCAATCAATCTGGTAGTGTCTGCTGTCAAAAGGACAATCTAAGAATCACACCTGTAAAAACGCTTGTCAATCCCAAACAGTGGCTGTGTGAAAACAGCCAATAAGCAAAAGCCATATACATCTGATGACTTTGACAAAAACACACAAACATTAGCTGACACAAAGATAATCCTATCCCACGGCCTTAGCCAAATACATCAGTGGACAATCCAAAGCTCATTGCACTTAAGACTCGGACACCAGTCTAAATACACACTCCTTTCCAGCACAGTGACCTGGTATGGCCTAGACATAACTGCTTCTGAAATCATTCTAATATGCTGATTTGCAGCTCAAGAACCATTTCTTATTATTATCAATGTTGAAAACAGCTGTAATGTTTCGTATTTTAATGGAAACCATGATACCTTTTTCAGGATTCTTTGAGGATTAGAAAGTGTTGTTTTAAAGCATATATTTGAAATAGAAATCTTTTTTTTACTTTATAAAAGTGGTTACTGTCAAAAATCTTACTGATCCCAAATTGTAAAAACAAATAAAACACATATGTTTGTGTCAGTAAAAAATACACTTACATTTATATTTAATGTTGTCTTTCCCAAAATAATAAAAAACAAATTGACACTTTAAAATGTACAATTTTTTTTTTCAAACCTGTGACACAATCTTTTTAAACACTCTTTTTGAAAAAATTCTAAACATTTTTCAAACATTACATTTTCCAATAGTATTTCGTTGCAATTTTGACCAAACCTCACAGAATACCAAATGTCCATGAGTGCCGCCTTCGGGCCTCCCGAGCTGGGTCCCTGTCTCTAACCTGCTGCCTCACTCTGAGTATGTCTTTGATACCTGGGCCCCCTGTGTTGGTCCGTTGGGAGTACTGAAAGTTGCTCCCGACCGACTCATCTTGACTCAGTTCTTGTATGATCAGACTCGGCTAGAAGATTCAGTTCATCCGGCACCCGCCCATGTACAGTGCTGTTTGTTACACATCTGTTTTCCGAATTGTGCTGCCGTGTGACGCGTCCTTCAGATATCCACTCCTCCGTAAACGGGCCATCCTGTGTCTTGTGTTGAGGTGTCGAAGTCTCAGTACAAGTCCCTCCCTTCGAGTGCTACATAGCCAGTTGGGTCTTCAGGTCAACTGGAGAAGAGTAACTCGTCTTCGGACTGAAGAGCTTTTTTCTAGTATGGAGGTGGACTTGGTTTACATGTTTCTCAACTGGAATGTGTCCGGTCAGTGCTTAGAGGTGAGAAAGGGTCCCACTGAATAAAATTCAGAGGCTCCTGGGGCATATGTGAGACGCAGCTGCATATAAACGGTTTTCTCCATATGATGACCGCTTCAGCACTGACTTAATGACCAAGTTCCTAGGTGGCCGTGGCAGAGCAGCACGCTCCGTGTGTTAACAACACCTGGTATGCTGCCAAACTCTTAGCAGTGTTCAGACCTTTGCTAATCACTCCTAGAACGAGTGTCTATTAAACACTAGCTCAGGGGCCATGTATAACGGGCATGCAGTAAGGAGGGCTTGGGCTTACCTCACACTGCATTGGCATTCAGTTGCCTCGAGTTGTAGCAGTTTCCTTGCTTGATGCCGCTGCTCAGCAAGATGCACTGCCCAGTACAGCAACCGTCGCCTGCCACCTCCTCCTATGGGGTCAGAAGCTTCTGAGGTCGCTTCTTTCACTCTAAAATTGCCTGCTCAATCGTGCCTCCCAGATGGCCTCACGACAGCCTGTTGCCGAAGAGAGTGGAGACTCCATCCCCAGGCGTTCCAGTTGTCCAGGATATCTTCGGGGCCACACAGTTAGCTCCCTCTAAAGAAAAGAGAGCTCCCTCTAAAGAAAAGAGGCTTGCTTACGATCTGGAGTAGAAACTGTTCATTGTTGGTGTTCTTCTCACGGGAAGACCCCCGAGAGTGTTCGATCACTTCTGTGCTTCCTTCCTGCAGAAGAAGCTCCACCCTTAAAATGATGTTGCCCTTAAAGCACATCAGGATGCAGTTGAGATATAGGAAGTACGACTTGATCGTCAGGTTCCTGAGTGGTGCAAGGAGATGAAATCTTCCTTGCGCCCCCTCTATACCTTCTTGGGACCTATCTCCAGTGCTACTGCACTCTGAGACCTCCCCTGAGTACTACAGGAAGTTGAGTTAAAAATCTGTTTTTAAAGAAACAGTTCTCCTACTTGCTTACTCTATCGAGAAGGTAGGGGACCTGCACACATTTTTGGTCAACAAATCGTGCCTGGTTTCGGGCTGGCTAACTCTCATTAATTGAGGCCCCGGCCTGGACTGTGCCCAAGGTTCCTACCACTCCCTTAAAACGGGACCAGGTTGTGAGCCTGCAAGCAGCTCTTGTCTGTTGCGGCAAGGGAAGGGAACCAGTTGAAGGAAAGGTGTTTTTTTCAGGCGGAGATTGGCCTACTAACATAAATTAGTGTGGCCTTCATCTTGGTGAAATTCCAAGGTGCACCGTGCCCACCTGGGTAGTGAGCTCCTTCATAAAGAGAGTGTAGCTCCTTCCTGGGTATTGACACGAGTGCCTCGCTGACAGATTAAGAGTTTATGGGCTGGGCGACACCAGCACATTCGCTAAGAAATTAACTTATGTGTCGAGCCGATTGCTTAGTGGGCTCCCTTCTAACGAAGCCAGCTTCACCTTAGCCCGGTTTGTAGAGTCGGCTTGCTGCGCCATTCCCCTCCTATGGACTGGAGTGAAGTGCGCCTTTTGCTCCAGTTGAGTTCCCTCTTCCAAACCCTGTTGAGTTTGTCCTTACCCTGTCAGTGTTGGACGTGGCGGAGCATCCGATACTAGACCTATCACTTGTATGCTTGTGTAACTTGTGTTAGGTGGGGTGGGGTCCATATGTTGTGATCCCTACGGTGATCCCATATAAGTATTCTTCCACGGGTTGACTCCTGCGGCATGCTGTTTAAAATTTAGACCAATACATATTTTCTCTGCATGAAAACAATTAGTTACTGTCTAAATCTCCACCTAGTCTGGTGTTTCTGAAAAAGACAGACAGTAATTAACTAAATGTCAGATTTTAATAATAGGGCGCACAACAGACGTCTCTCCAGAGACTGAGCAGTGCCCACACAGAGATCTCTCTGAACAATGCCGCATGTTTCCCATGATTACTGTAATAATAATAATTAAAAAAAAACACATTAGCCAAAAAAAGGGAATTTCCAATTTCCATCCAAACTGTGTGAGGCATGTGTTTATGTCTGATTTGAATGTCTTTAATACTCACTTGTAGAGTTAAGGCTAAAAAAAGCAAAAAGACAAATGCTATGGCATGTCTGCATGCTTATATATTGAGTTGCAATCTATAAATGGGACAAGAGATAAAACGTCATTTATTTAAGTCACAAAATAAACTTCATTCCATAAAATAGGTATAGTGAATTTTTTAAAAAGCATTTCGATTCGCATTACCCCAAAATCAAACATAGTTCACCCCTCATGCACATTATCATGTCCATCAGAAACTTAGGAGTTAACATACTCTAATAAGAGTTGGCAGACATGTAGTTGCAAAGTTCCATATAGAATGTCTAAACCATCGAAATAAAGTGTTACTAAATGCATTTTCATCTTTTAGAATATGGCAATGAGGAGCTGAATGTTTAGAGATGAATTATGCCACTTATCTAACTAAAATACCAAAGTTGGGAGGGGGAAGTTGTTCAGTTTACTGCACTAACCGTGAGAGCCAGTGAACTCACATGACCCTGGTGAATCTGTGGTTTATGACATTAGTTGGGAAGGTCATGAATATAGCATTTCTCTTTAAAAACAGCTTTGACACATTACATGTGGTTTGATTAGGAGTCCAATGACACTCTTGCTTTCAATGTTTAACAGCCAATAAAACTCTGATATCACCAACTAAATATATGAAGATTCCCAATATAATCTGTTCTCACAAATAAAGTCAATCATCTGAATTGAGCCGTTTTGTCTGTTGCATGCACACATGTATAGGCTACTTACTTTTGTCTGTCTCACTGACACACACTTTTTCTCCTGACAAACCATTGGGTGGTTCTGGGCTCTGTGCTGGCTGGAATTAACTGCTGGCTTGACTGTAATTTGTTAACTTTAGTCCCTAAAAAAGCTTCCTGGCAATGTCTGTAACTGCTCTGCTTGAATGTGGTGACTGGCACAACAAAGAGTGAAGGCAGACCTGATACACAGGGCAGCCGCTTGTTAAAAGAGTTATATAGAGTGTGAAACCGTATTATTTTAAAACGATATTGGCCATTTCCACAATTAGATATATAGACAATTCTGAGAGAGATTGAAAGAGAGAGAAAGTGAAGGCAACTGGAAAATGACAGAGGTGCTGACAAGGCAATTGAAACGAGAGAAATAATTCAAATGGTCAAGGTAAATAAAACTTGCCGCTCAGAAAAAAATAAAAAAATAGAATAAATCATAAAACATCACTGTAAATGTGATAAAAAATTGAATAAAGATTTTTTTAGGTAGTACTAGTGGCAATCATGGCTCCAAAGGGGAAAAATTAAGTACAGACCAAGACGGACGGACGGACGGATGGACGATAGATAGATAGATAGATAGATAGATAGATAGATAGATAGATAGATAGATAGATAGATAGATAGATAGATAATAACCAGACAGACTCAGAGAGCTGATTTAGTGCTTTCATCCTGAATTCAGCAAGAGTCATCAGTTACATCATCATTCAACATCTCCTAAACATCCGTCTTTCCTCTTCATCCACCCTTTCCTCTTTCAGTGTTCACCTATACAGTACCACTACATTCCCTCCATATATGTAGAGGGACATTGAGAAGTTGACCCAAAATGTTTAATTCTGTCATCATGTAGGCTACTCACCCTCAAGTTGTTCCGAATCAGAATGAATTTCTCTGTTATGTGGAACATAAAAGAAGATAATTTTGAAGAATGTTTGTAACCAAACAGTTGTGGGGCACCATTGACTTCCATAGTTTTTTTTTTTTTTTTTTTTTCATACTATAGAAGTCAATGGTGCCCCACAACATTCTTCAAAATATCTTCCATTGTGTTCAACAGAAGAAAAAAGAAATTCATACAGGTTTGGAACAACCTGAGGGTAAGTAAATGAAGACAAAATTAACATTTTTGGATGAAGTAACCCTTTATTCACATTAGCAGAATTTTACATTTCTGTAAGAACTGCTATATGAGCTGACAAGACAGAGTGCTGATAATTTTAGATTTTTTTCATGACATAAAAGAACATCTAGGCTATTTTGATTGAATTTAAAGTATGAAGAGGAATTTAAAAGATAAAAAGTTTGAACTCTAACTAACCAAACATAATGGCATGCACCAGCAGCAGATCATAATTTACAGCAACAATATCTTCACATCACAATCACATCTCTATGCATCTGAATAAAAAGAGAGCAACAAGTTTGCACATACATAAGCTAACCTACATCTAGAAAGTTTCATAATGCAATATGCATCGGTTCCATGTGCTTTAAGGTTCGCTAAGGTGCTATCCAAAGTTCAGTAATTATGACAACATAACATAGCTAACATAAAAAAAAAAAAAAAAAAAAAAAAAAAAAAAAAAACATATGCAAGTAAAATAACTAGCAAACGCTCACTACTAACCTTAATTTTTGCTGCAGTATTTCCACACTGTGAGCTCCTACCGTATTTATCTTCAGTGTTTGTTATTTGGGCTTTGAAGTATGTTCTCTTCGTCGTGACTTGTTCTCCCAGTGTTAACTATCTGAAGTAACTCCAGTGGGTCATCAAGCCAGTCTCTGTCAGTGAGGCGGAGAACTGGACTGGTTTCCTCACGGAGGAAACAGGCGAACACGGGCGGGTTTGGGTGGGTTGGACAGTGCCAGAACTTCTGCTAGTCGCTCTAGGCTACACTGATGCGCACTCAGTAGTGTGTAGCCTACTTATTGCGCAACATGTAGCCTATGAAACGATTTCTGACAGGTTCCGTGATTTGATATTATTTACACGTATTCAAGTGCAAGAAATAGAAGGAAACTGTTTCTAACACCGTGGATATTAACAAATACCCTGGCAAAAAAATGTCATCATGTTAGGCTAACCGTGTAGTTTCCGCCAAAATACAATGAATGTGGGATATGTTGGCTAGCTACAGGCTACCTTTCATTTTTAATTTGATTTTTTTTTTTTATCGCCTCGAAATGGGAAACTGAACAAAACGAAAAGATAAAAAAATGTTAATAGATGCAAATTAGTTAGCAAAATATAGCCTAGCGGACTATAATACGTTTTTCTGTTTGGTGTTTTTTCATCAGCAGCCTAGTACATTTAAACAATATATTTAACAAAAATGCGTTTACATTTTATACATTTAATAATAATCACAATAACCACTGAAATGTCATATCTACAGTAAGTAATGAGGATGTTTTGTGGGTCCAGATGATGATCAGTTTGACAGGTTTAACTATGAGGAATGTAATACCCTAAGGTGACTGAAATTCATCCAAAATCAAATGAATCATTAGGTGTTAATATCAGCTTTGCTTGTCAAAACCTATAAAAAGAACATTCATTTCTTTGTAGTTGAGAGCAAAAGCCTGCCTATTTCAATTAGCTGGAGGAGGTATAAAAAATGCAATGCAAAAAACCTATAATCTCATGATAATATCAAAACGTCAAAGTTCTATATTCTGTCCTCTCAGCTATTCCTCATTGTCTTTTGCAGTTTGAAACTGTTTAACATACCTTAGTTACACACTGCAAAATATATTTAACTTGTTTGATGTAGTTATAGTGGCTTCATAAGTGTAGCACTTTCTGAGGAGACAGTCTGCAATAAAGAGATTCACTCGATGCACTTTCTTTCTGCACAGAGAAAAAGCTGCAGGCAGGATGTTATAGTCTGCAAGTGGACATTATGTTTACATTCAAATGTACCCTAACGTTGGACAGTAGACAGCTACATAATCTAATATGAAGACTACTACTTTTCTTCATCATGATTAATGGACATGCACATTTAATTCATGTAATGCTGAGCCATAGAAAGCATAAGTTTAGCTCATGATGATGCTGTTTCAGGTCTGTTTCCTATTTACCATTGGCAACCTGCACTGTTATTCATTTCAGCATTTAGTTAATTCTACTGCCAGCACCCACTCACTAAAATGGAGGAATGAGAACAGAAACTGGTAGATTTGCTGAAGCAGACCAAGAAAAACAGTTTCCTGATGCTATAATTTGCACTAATCATATTAAAAAGAGGTACAATGTCAGCATTAACACCTTTATAATTGGTTTATTAAAACAGTCCTTTCCAGACAACTTGTCCTTTCATCTTTTTTGTGTAGTTAATCTTTTTTTTACTACTAAACCCAAATAACTCCAAAGTTGGAGGTAATCAGTTACATCAAAATTTCTAAGTCAAGAAATTCAAAGTTTAAGTAAGCAGAACTTGCAGTATTTATTTTGTAGGCTACTCATATATTTTAATTGATCTTAACTTGAAATATTTGAGTAAGCTAATTCATACATTTAATCCCTTATACTTTACCTTTTCAAGGGACAAGTTATTAAATTACAGTAATTAATTACTTAGCAATGCATTACACAACACTAGCCATGAACCTATTCTCACTCATTCCATTCTCTTTTCACTCTCTGTAATGGAATGATGTGATTTGGGTTCACTGTCCAGTATAGGGGGGTTTATGGGCCACAGCCCCCTTCTTGCTCCTCTAATAACAAACACAGGAAGCTGCTGTCGCTGGAAAATGGTAGAAAGAGGACAAAACAGTTGGACAGATAGTTTTTACATTTTTTAAAAAAGTTTATTTTAGACCTGCATTTTGTGTGTTTTTGACTATTGTAATATTCAGTTGTGTTATTTGGGTGCGCATAACTCTGATATACTTCATATATGCTTCAACATAAGCAGATTCTTTTATTCAAAAAGATTTACAAAAAGCATCTGCCTGCAGCTATATTATAATAATTATTGCTCTAATTAGGCAGCCTGATTCTGCTTTAGATTAAAAATATTTTTTTTCTTTATTATGACTATAACTTTTGTAATTCATTCAATTGCAAAATTGTTTCTCAATATTGTGACTTTATAGCTTGCAATGTAACATCTTTCACAATTGTGACTTTAAATTTCACAGGTTGAATTCACAACATATCCCACAACAGAGCCCCTAAATGGACATGTTAAAATAACATGAGATGAGAGGAATTTTTTTTAAATGCTTTTGCATTTGTTGGCGAAACTTTTGCATTCCTCCATAAACTATAAATTTGCTTGCAAAAGCTTTGAAATATAGTTATACCTCCCACCTCATATTATTTACATAGCCAGTTTTGCATTCACAAAAGCAAAGTTTCTCATTTCCCCCCTCATGACTATGTCCTTTTAGAGGCTTTATTTCTTACTTTAAGCTTTATCCAACGATTACTTTTTAATTTTCTTTTACTTTGAAGTGAAAAGACGAAAGAGATTTGTTTTGCTGCTAAACTTTGACATTTTAAATTGTGGAATTCTTGACAATTAATTTTCCTTCTAAACAAAGTAACTGACTAATGTGACAGAAAATGACAAAAATAAAATAAATATTTTTGCATGTCTGTGAGGATGTATGAAGGCCAGACTTGCCTTCCATGGCAGAACCCGCTTTACATGTGGAAACAGCTTGAGTCTGAATAAAGAAAGAACAGTGCTTGTCTGTGGGCCAAAGAGGATATGAAGGATAATACAGATCTCCTCTGGGTTGAAAAAAAAAAAACATCCTCAGCGCTCTTATTCTCAAGCGGAGGAATCTGAGCCAGTCACAGCTTATGCTATCAAGTTAGTGCATCCAGTCGACAATAGATCTCTGTACCACAAAATGGCCATGACAAGCAACATTTATATCTCACTGCTGGGGAAGATGTTGAGATGAACTTAAGAGTAAATTATATTTTTGCTTTATTTAAATATGCCAAGCTAAAATCACTCAGCAGGAACATGAGCAGCATGAATTTAGTTGGTTGTGGTGGCCACTTTCTTAGACAGTAAAGCACTGTTTTCAAAATGACTGTACAATTATGTCAAATCGAGGTTATTTTGCGTGCAGATCGGATAACCAACTGCACTGGCCAACTCAGTGGTGCTTAGAATGTGTGATTATATACTCAGCTCAGCTGGGAGTTTGTTGTACTTTTTGCTACAATCAACATTGTGAGTTGTACTGCTTATTGTGTGGCTTCAAAAACTCCAGATGTATGTATTTTTGTTCTATAAGGCAGCTATTTGGCTTTATGGAGTACCATTATCATTTCATCAATCCTTATGGTGCACTGGGAAGTCGTTTTATCATAAGAAGAATGTAATTGGGGCTGCAGTGGGGCTGTCAATAATGCTCATTGAGAACTATTACAATCACGATTGTTAGAGATACTTTGCATAAACAGGAGGATCACATACATTTTAAAAGATACATATAAATATTATATCAAATAAATAATCTGTGAGTTTTGTGGGCCATTGTCTTCTGAGCAGTGAACCAGCTAATTAACGCATTAAGTGTGTGTGTGTGTGTGTAGTAATGGAATGGAAATTATGGAAATGAATAATGTTCTCTAAGCATGAGACAAGTTGGATTAATCTCTCAAACTTCCCTCAAAAATCTGCTTGCTGTCAGATTATAAGGAATGTTCATGAGGAGGAGAAGACTCTATAAATGGAAGCGAGGACTTGAAAAGAGAACAACAATAATAATAATTGACGTGTATTTTATAGCAAGCACAGGATTATGTGCAAGTGTGCTACAAATTAGATAGGTTTTCTTAAAAAGAGGAAGGATTTAGCATCCTTAAAAAGGCTGTTTTGATAACTGTGCATGTTTTTTATTAATGCTTTCTAATAAAATGTCAGGACAAAGAACGTCAAGAACTAAGAAGTCACTTTGTTAACAAAGCTGGAAGGATCCCATGGGTTTCTGCAGCCTGGATGTGCTGGAGAGGATCGCAGATCCACCACTTACGTCTTTCTGCTTGGCCTCAATATCTTTAATAGTATTTTTTTCCTTTGGGGGCTGCAAGAATACAAGCATTGTGTTTTGCAAACAGACCAGTCACACTGGTATTAAACCTCTCCTGTAGGAAAAGCATCACCAGGAAACATGCACATCTGAACCTCATAGTCATTATCCCTATAACAACAGAATCCCCATCCTGCCTTTCATGTTTCTTGACATGACACATTTGAGACCAACATTGTGTGTGATCTTTTAAAGGGGTCATATAATGCCATTTTTGTACAAGCTAATATGATACTTTAGGGTCTAAATTAAAAGTTTGTAATATACTTTAATTAAAAATTCTCATTAGTATTGTAAGAAAACACTCATTTTACCTGGTCAAACACAGCTCTGTTTTCAGCACGCCGTTTCAGTGCATGCGTCTTTAAATGATAATGAGCTTTGCTCACCCCGCCCCTCTGTTCTGTGCGTACACCGTTTGTAACACAATAACGCGTCGTTCATTATAAACGTGGGATTATGAATTATATTGAGAACGTCGTACATAGAAAACATGCCGTAATGTACCCTGAGTGTAAACCTTAGATGCATTTATCGTGAAGCCTGCAGCAAGGTTTGCAAATTTTGCAAAGATTAATATAAATACTAATATAAAGGTTAATAAAACATTACACTCACATCTTCTGGAGGTTCAGCAGGAACACGTTGGTACCGATCCGTTTTTTTTTTTTCCGTTTGTGAAGCTGTCTGGGTGAAATGATTCGCGCAAACATGAAAGCACAGACCATCATGGGGAATCCCCGCGTCAATCCTTTGGGCATATTGCTTCAAAAACAAAACTCAGCCACTGCGTCTTCAACGGCTCGGATCTCGGAACAGTAAAATGACTGCTGTGTTCCTTATTACATCTAAGAACAGAACACCACAATCGCTTAGACGCCATTCTGCCAAGCGGGAAGGAAGTCGACCGGAAGTTGAAGTCGACCGGGTGCCGCCATCTTGTAGCAGAACTTCACTTGCGTTAGCAATCCCATTGACTTCCATTCATTTTGGCGTCACTTTGACAGTGAATAACTTTACATCTGAGGCGTTTGAAGACTCCATTTGTCCATTTTTTATTTCTAAAGAAACACGACAATGTATAAAATGCTCCATTACCTTGTAGCTTATGTTATGGCCCCGTAGAAGCAGTTTTTGTAAAAGTAGGCTAACGATTGCGTCATAACCACGCGACTCTCTGTCGCACACTAGAGAGATTACCGTATGGACGGGAGGAGAAGCTCGCGGGCAATCGGGGAGACGTGGAGGCAAAATGACAATATAATTAATCAGAATACTTAGCAAAAGTTTCTCCTGCTCCAAGCTCATGGACAGCTCCTAATCACACTCTCCGTCTCTGCAAGATTCGGAAGGGAATGATTCAGATTTCTCTTGGCACAGCTACTAGAAGACAGACGGGTTGCTCACGTGGTCCGTGTAACGCTTTGCTCGGTTTGAGTCTGCGCGTCAGGAAAGGAAGTGCTAAGAAATCGCTGAAAACGGGCTTCACTTGTCTCAATTGAGTTCCAATGGGGTCGCTGTGTCCATTTCTTTTACTGTCTATGCATTCTGCTCCAGCATATCAACAATGGCGGACTACTATGACGACAGCTGTCACAGCTCGCTCAGGGCGGATCTTGTGTTGAAACACGGCTGTCACTCAACAATCGCGGGAGAGGCGTTGGATATTGTGACGTCACAATATCGAACGGCTTGATTTGAGACAGGGGAAAACATATAAGGAGATTAAAACAAAACCACTGGATGGATTTTTTATCATGATAGGATGGTTGTGTACAGGCACTGCCAACAGACATTTCAGTGCAATCAACTTATGAAAGTGCATGTACCATTATATGACCCCTTTAAATCATGTATTTTTTCCCTTCGCGCCCTATTTGAAATGTCCAGCTGCTGTTTTACTCTCAAGATGTCAATAGAGTCACAGATCAGTGTAAATTATTTTGGTAACACTTTATTTTACAGTGTCCTTTTTACACGTTACATGTGGTTACTAATTACTATACATTATACATAATTACATGCAACACCCTAATCCTAACACTATAGTAAGTACATACACTCTTAAGAAAAATGGTTCTAAACAGTACCAAATTAGGGTTCTTCGGCTTGTAACAATAGCAGAACCCTTTTTGGTGCTGATAGAACCCTTTTTATAGGGTTCCATAAACAACCATGCTTTGAAAGTGCTATATAGAACCTTAATTGTGTTATAAATAAACTTGTCAACAATATTTATTTCAATTACTATTAGTATATTATCTTCATATTATTTTAATTATAAATTATTTATTAATATTGTTTTATTTTTAGCCCTCTGTCTGCCTGGTCTTATATCTTGTTGCCTCCATATGGGTTTTACATTTTAAACAAACAGCATGTTCTTGTTTATGTACTTTTTTTTTTATTGACATGGCAGATTGTACATTAATAAATAACACTGATATTGAACATGATATAGATGTAATAAAGAACAAGTTCCAATGAAATATCTTCACAATCCCCTATGATGTCTTTACGTCATTATGTCTGTATTCTGAGTGGCAGTTTCTCTCTGCAGATGATGATGAGGTTATGATACGGGACAGCATCTGAAATAAACATTTGAGTTTAGAGTTACAATTTTGGCCTTCATGAACATAATTGTTTTTGCATAATCAAAAGGAAGAGACACTTCCTTTTGATTATGCAAAAACAATTATGTTCATGAAGGCCAAAATTAGCAAAAATGGAAAGAATGAGCCCTTTCCCTGTTAAAAGGAAAAAGTGATATAAAGTCATGGTATATAATAATGTTTTTTTTTTTTGTGTGTGTGATTGGGTATGTTTAGGCCTAAAGTCATAATTAAAAAAAAATCAAACAAAATGGATCAATAATTACATATCTCTGTTACTTACTTTTTGGAAAAGAGAAGGTGAGTATCCTTAACTGAACAGAGCGGCTCATATTACATGTTCTGTTAAACTAAAAGAGAAAAAGACATGATTGTTAGGAAATGATTGGTACAATTTTTAAAGTTATAATTTATAGACATTTTAAGAAAGAAATCATTTACCTGTTGAGAGTATGTTGACAGTCTCTGTAGTAACTGTAGTTGTATATCTGAGCTCCAGAAAATCAGTAATGAGGAGGCTTTGACAGTTACAGATTTGAAAAACAAAAAGGCGGGAATAAAGAACCCTAAACTCTAACACAAAGAACCATTTCAGCACATAAAGGGTTCTTCAGGACGATACGGTACTAAATGGAACTGTTACTACATGTAAAGCATATATATACCATATTTTTAAACTTTTATTACTCAGTACTTAAATGTATAATTACACTGTAACACGGATACCTTATAAATACATTTTACCCCACGGATGTCCAAGTAAACTACCCTGAAATATATATTTTTTTATAATTGTGTGATATTTTTATACCATTAATGGTCATCTATACGCTGAAGATGAATTTTTTGTCAGATATTATTGGTGACCTAACATATTAATGAAAACTCAGCAAACAGTTTAAATGACTTACTGTAGGACTCTTTTCACATAGATTAGAGTAATGCTTTCATGATTTGTAATGACTGTGAGTGGACTGACTTAAAAGGACTTTAAGTGAGTTTAAATGCCTTCAGTGTAATGCAATTCAAACTAAAGGTGTCAGGCCACAAGATTTCTTTCGAATGATCAGGCAAGGTCACTGGGCATCCACAGCTTGATGTAAATCATTTACGACTGCGAGCTAGACATGAAGCTTAAAGAAACTCATCTTGAGGCGATTTGATAGAATTCTTGGTTATGAGAATTCTGAGGTACTTATGTAAATGGCTTTCAAGTAACCCGTTCTTACCCAGAGGCAGTGCTGCTGACTGAGCACAGAGGGGCCCGTTTCAGAGCTGTGGGCGTCATTCGCACCTGAACTCAGCAGACATCACAGCTCATAAGTTCTATCTCATTACCTTTACATTCTAAGCATCATCTTTGCTCTGAGGCCTCCAGCCGTTCACCTGAGGCTTCACTGTAGAATCAGACTCACAGACCTCAGACAGCATATATATATATATATATATACTGTATATGCTGTCTGAGGTCTGTATATGTATATATATATATATATATATATACACATACATACAGTATATACATATATATATATATATATATATACACATACATACAGTATATACATATATATATATATATACATAGCTGTACCTACCTGAGCTGTTTACTTTGGTTCCATCATGTCTGACAGACACTTTCAAATTGTGGTAATTGTTAACATTTAGCATTACATAGAGGGTTTTGAAAATATTCACTCACTGTCTTGAGTTTTAATAAAAATAAATAAATAAGTGAATTAAGTATTATACATGAAATTGTTTTAATGTCACATCAGAATATGAAGACATAAAATAATACAATACAATTATAAATATAAAGTGATAACATAATCAAATCATTGCAAATGCACCAAAGTATAAATGAACATTGTGAAAGAAAGCCATTAATAACTGTCTGAGCCAGGGAGTTTCTGAGCCCGCTTGTGACATTAGCTTACAAGAAGAATGTTTATTACATACAAAAAGAAACAAAATCATGTATTTTATGCTACAAGTTGCTGAACATGACCCAAATGTGCATTTCAAGAGCAAGCATGCACATTATTAATGGATCTAATGGACATGGTGTTTACAGTATTTAACCTGGGAGTGACTGACAGGTGGGGCAGAGGGGAGGCTGTGAAGTGAGAGGGTGATGTTTCTGTGGGATTTCTCTAGCTCTGTGTTTGAGGCTCCAATATGATCTTGCTAGGGTCCCGGATGCAGGAGAAAGCAGCACGAGGGATTTTCTTCACATTGATGTAGTTGTACTCTAAATGGACAGTTGACAGGTGTGATTCCTCCGTCCTCTTAAGCTTACAGATCGATTTCACTGGGACAGAGCTGAAAACACAAAGCCATACTTATGATTCACTATCAAATGGTTCATTGTAGGGATGTAGATATTTTTATCAGTAATGTTTTGCGATAAAAATATCAAAATAGTTGTTGAAAAAGTAGAAATTTAGAATTTAAACTGAGAGGGTTTTATAAATGGAGGTTGTATCCAGGGGTATGTAGCAGCCTAACACTATGGGTTTGGTGCCAAACTTAGTGAGCTGACTACATTTAGCATTTTAACACATCTAGCATTTGAAGGCATTCAAGCTGTGCTCCATTCGCAAAGATATTATAAACATTATGCTGCCTTATGATACCTAAAGCATTTCAGGTATCATCAGTTCTTGTTATTTTATACTTTAAAAAATAAGGCATCCCAGAATGCATTACAATGAGCTCAGTGAAAATGTTCTTAAGACGGCATTGTATATTAGGGTTATGTTCAGTGTTCTTGTCTTTTTATTCATGTGTCTGTGTTCCCTTTCAGTTTGGTCTTAATTCCCTTGTTAGTTGCCTTAGTTACTAATGAGTTTCACTTGTGTCTAGTTTAGTTGCCTTTGCTTGTCCCCTGTATAGATAGCCCTAGGTTTAATTTGTTCCGTCGATTATCGTCCTGGAGTCTCTGTGTGGATTAAAGTATTTATATTACAGCACCTGCGTCAAGCGTTTTGGATTGGACCATACACAACATTGCACTACCTAACTGTTTACTATTTTAATATGTTTTATAAATATAATTTAATCTTGGTGATGCAAAGCTGAATTTTCAGCATCATTACTCCAGTCTTCAGTGTCACATGATCATTCAGAAATCATTCCAATATGCTGATTTGCTGCTCGAGAAAGACTTATTATTATTATCAGTGTTGAAAATAGTTGTGTTGCTTAATATTTTTTTGGAAACCATGCTAATTTTTTTAGGATTCTTGATGATGAATAGAAAGGTAACAAAAGCATTTAGCATGGACACAGCATTTATTTGAAATAGAAATCTTTTCTAACAATATAAAAGGCTTTACTGTCACTTCTGATCAATTAATTACATCTTTGCTAAATAAAAGTATTAATTTTTTTTAAAAAAGAAAACATTTGAATAATAGTGTACGTAAAGAATTGTACAAATATTTCACACATTATTTGTGTGTGCTGTGTGTTTTTGTGCTTATAGAGTATTAGTAACATGCTAACGTCAGACTCCACTGGAATGAACTGAAATCACTGTATCTCATGAGTGATTATAAAAATAGTAGTCACTGCTTTTGACAGTTAAGATGTAGGCAGTGAGGCAGCTCACTAGGTAAGGATCACAGCTTAAGTGTACATACCTTATACGGTTGTGGTCTAGACGCAGTAGCTGGAGGTTCTTGAAGTGGCGCATATTGTGGGGCACCCTCTCAAACCTGTTGTTGTCCATGAGTAACTCCACCAGTGTTTGATAAACGCCACGAAATGACTTCCCCAGCACCCCGTGCTCCTCTAACAGGTTGTGGGAGAGGCGTAGGGACTGTAAGCCTGGGCGGATGTGACTCAATGAGTATGGAGGAATGGAGTGAATGTGATTGTGCTGCAGGGAGAGTTGGCGCAAGGCCCTGGGTAGATCTGTGGGCACCACTGCCATCTGGTTATAGGACAAGTCAAGAGCTTCCAGCTTCCTGAGGAAACAGACAGACCGAGGTGGGATTTTACATCATGGAGTGTATTAGCGGCAGGCAATATGACCAAAATTTTATGTCACAATACGAGTCATTTTATTTCATGAATAATAATAATATAATAAGATTGTTATGGTACCAATATTGTAGATACCGGTGAAATTTAGCAAATCTCAATACCAATTTCAATACCACAGCAAAATCTAAAACCATAAATATGTAAATATGGTTAAATATGTAATATTTAATATGTAATCTGAAGAAATGGTCACTGAACCAATCAACACAATCAGTAGATGAATCCGAATTTTTTTGGTGAAAGGATTGATAGTATGTTTACACGACACCGTTTTCAACTGAAAATGCGTTTTGGCCGTTCATTTACACAACAATGGCGTTTTGGAGGCCTAAAAAATGCAAAAACGATGCCTATACCGTCTCCATGTAAACAATAAAAACATACATTTGTGAAAACGGTGATGTCATGCGCATGCGTATTACGTGTTTGTGGGGTGTTTCTTGACATCGCCAACTACTGGTCTGGCATGTATAATACAGCCTTTGTAGTCATTTTCGCAGATACATGTGAACAGGGATCATTTTGACAATGTTTTCGTCTGTTTTTAGTGCATCAGTGTCGTGTAAAAATACCCTGGGATGAATTAAAATCCCCACCACTAGCAGTCAACCAGCTTCATCAGAAAAAAACATACTTTGCTGGTCTACCAGACTTGTTCTAACCAGCATGGACCACAGGAATTGAAGATGGTTCAAGCTGGTCTTTACAACTTGTATTTGTGTAAACCATGTTCGAGTTTTTTTGATGGGTAGTGTACATTGGTTGCAGCATATTTAGAGGGTTTCTCTCAAGTGCTGGGGGAGCTTGTGAAGTATTCTGCTGTGTTTGCATGGAGTGGAGAACGGGCCCCATGGCAGGTCATTAACCCAGCACAAGACAGCTAGAGCCAAAAAAGCCTGAGCATCAACTTTGGTTAACTGCATTTAAATGTGTGTGTGTGCTCTGTAGAGGCACAAAGGCAGTAGAGCAGCAGGAACGAGTGTATGCATTGTGGGGGTGGAGGATTTAGAGTGAGTTAGAGAGAGAACGTATTGAAGAAATGGTAGTGCATGAGAGGCTTTTGTGTTTTTCGAGAGGGCTCTGGAGGAGGCAGCTGGTGTAAGTTTACAATGTTAGCCTCAGCAGGAGTCAGGAGCACATTTCCTCTGCCTCTGTAACACTGACGGCTGCCCAGTCCACCAGCGCACTGAGGAGGGTCTCATATAGCAACGAGTGTTATTATTACATCAAAAGCTACACTGACCTCCATGTGGTTTTCATTCACCCAACAAGCTCTGACCTTGAGATGAGAGATGAGATGAGAGATGTTGCAGACTGAATATCAATCAGGATATCTGGTAGTAAATGTAGCTGACAGAGTTTCAGTGAGCTATTATGTTAAGCTGTAGTAAATAAAGCAATTATTGGTATCACCTAACCTGTAAATTTTAAAAAGCCCCTAAAACAACCCCCCCACCCCCCAAAAAAACATTAAGTTGCATAATTTTAGGTAAACGTGTTGTCCTAGGACACAAAGTGGGTCAAGACTGCCACTAATAAGTGTAAATGCTGAGAAGTAGAGGGGATTTTCCCTCTCTTTAGGAGATTTTTATCAACAGTTGGGTTGTTAAATAAATATATAAATGTTTTATTATGCATGTGCGCAACGGTTCAGATGGGAGCAACACAATCATTTCCAGCCAGACACACACTTTTGTGTGTTTATATATATTAGACATTTAAGTATGAGCTAACAGTCAAGTATTGTTCTTTATTCTCATACTTTCTTTTTATATTATTAGCTTATTTTTAAATTATATTAGAAAAAGCATTTCACTGCCAATGAACTATATCTAAATCAAATACCATCCTAAAAGCCTTTAAACGTGTACAATACCAGATACCATCCAACTGACAAAACTGCCATAAATACAGACTCTGCATTAAAAAAAATAAAAAGATCATAATTAAAGAACACAAAGCCTCAGATTGAAAGCAGTTTCAGGATTATTGGCTTCTGATGTCTTAGTCAGATTTGTTTAGTGATATTGCTCCCACACAGATCTCCCCCACCGACAAGCCAATAACGGTGGGCATCCTCAGGGAGCACTGCCGTAATGAGAAGCAGAAGAGCACGGCTGCCAGCCACCACGTTCACGGGCACACAGATGCAAACGTTGCACAACCACCCTTACGTAACCTGGCACGCGGGACAGGAAGACCACTGTCACGACAAGGCACATTTCGTTGGATCTCATGTTGTTATATTATGCATGCGGGAGACCCAGGCTCAGCCAAACTCAGCCTCTTCATTTAGGGCACTATGATTTGAACAAGCAAGAGCAGGCAATGGGACAACGGTCACCAGCTGTGGCTCTGCAAATTTTTTTTCTTTTTTTTTTCACACTATAAAAGAGTAAACGGCGTCTACTTGTGTGTATCTCACCTCAGAACTGCTCGCTCTCGGTTGTCTCCTCAGGCAGAGGTACTTTATATAACTCATTATGAAATAAGAATGTGCACGTCTTGGTGAAACTGCACTAACTTGCGTTTTTGTCTCCCTGTGAGAAAACAAGCAGCGCGTGTCCTCTGTTTCACCCCCCTGCCTAATTCCCCTAAGCTCGGTCCAGCTAGCGCATCAACCCATCCATCAAAATCCTCAGTCTCAGGTCATTGGCCTTCAGAGGATCCCTCTCCCAGCACACCCTGTTCTTCACCCTGAGAACCAAAACAACCCTCCAGATGACAGGGGGCCTGTGGTGTCAGTGCACACAAAGACAAAAAACATTGTGCACCTATTTAAACACACCAGGGTATAAACAAACACAGAGCACGGTGGTCATTTATCCCCAAGTTGAACAGATTCCCATGACATTTGGCTGCGTATTGAAGTTTTGTCACCTTTAGAGAAACTTGTGACTCCCATTAACAGTAATTCGATTTTATAGGCCTGGCACATCTTTAAAAGAGAAGGACAGAGCTTAAGGAGATGAGGATATACACACACACACACACAATGTTTAAAGGGTTAATTCACCCAAAAAGGCCAATTCTGTCATCATTTAAGATATTTTTAATGAAACCTGAGAGGTTTATGTCCATCCATTGAAAGTCCATGCAACCTAAATGTTGAAGATCCAAAAAGGTCATAAAGACGTAAAACTAATCCACTTGAATCAAGCAGTTGAACCCAGATCTTGTTAAGAGATACAATTGCATTATATGATCATTTAGGGGGTTATTTAACTTTATCATTTACTTTTTATGAATAACACACATACATCAAATATGGTAAACATGGAAGCTTCAACATGCATGCATTACACACTAGAACAAACCACACTGTTTCTTGTGCGTCACACACCACGCATGTTTAAGCTTCTGTGTTTACCATTTATGAGTGATCTATGTATGTTTGCTGATCATGGTTTAAAAGCCTAAATGAAATCTGTTCATCATATGAAGTGGTTGTTTCCCTTCACAAGATTTAGCTTAAAACTGCCCCGTTCATATGGATTAGTTTTACAATGCATTTATGGTCTTTTTGGATCTTCAAAGTTTTAGTTGCATCTTTCAGGTTTATCTTAATTTGTGTTTCAAAGAGAAACAAATGTCTTTTGGGTTTGGAATGACATGAGGGTGAGTAACTGATGACAATTAAATAGGGGAGAACTTTTAAGCGTTTATCAGGGTTTAAACTATTTAAGCGTTAATATATATTTATAATATATGAAAATATGATGAAATGTAAACTAAATGCTCATTTTTATAGATAGCAATTCAAATCTATTTATCTATTGTCCATTGTCTTTCTATGAAGTCTTTAAACCTTCAAACCTTAAAGAACTTTAAACTGCTTTTCTAGTAAAAAAAAAAAAAAAAGACTTTTCAGTTCATTTAAATTCTGCTTTTTTACATCTAAATTCAAATTGCAATTCTGCATCCTGTTTGCAATTCAATTCAAATTCAGGAATTCAATTGGGCATACACAACCCATAGTAGAACAGAAGTGAATATAAAAGTAATCTGCAGAAAAGTATAAAAAAGGAGAAAAGTTTGTTTATTTATTTAATGTCCACATTGGCACCATGGACCCAGTCTAAATAGCACTGTAAATCCCAGCAATTTGTTTATATGCAGGGGGTCTGCAATAGCTAGTTGACAGCATTCTCAATCATTTCAATGGCAATTCTGGCACAGAACCCTCCCAGAAGTACAGCTGGAAATGACTGATCACAAAGAAGCTTCAGGAAAATATTGTCATGGCTATATGTGTGTATATATAGATATATAAGTGCCAAAATGGACATTATTTAGGCTGACAAGCGCTCATAAAGGCTGAAGAAATTAAAGCAGACAGTAAAAGACCTGCCTTAACTCGGGGAGGTTCACAGATTTGTGCTGAGATAATAGCATGGTGCTGCAAATCAGAGGCTCACACACTTGAATGCATGCACACGCACGCACACGCACACACACCCACACACACCACACACACACACACACACACACACACACACACACACACACACACACACACACACACACACACACACACACACACACACACACACACACACACACACACACACAATTAACAGCACAATTTGGTTACAATGTGACATCATTTTGAAATAAAGAAGCTGTAAAGTTGAACTGATGGCTGTTCAAAGCTGACTTACGCTCACTGCATCTAATCACAGGTTACCTTAAAAAAGCAGCTGGAAAGCAAACGGTGCATCAGCCATGGCAACAGTTCCAGTGATAATGTCCGCTTTTTAAATGCAGATGCTGATGAGAGTGAAAAAAAGGAAGAAAGAAGTTCCTTCTATTCCCACTTTGAATGGCACTGTTTCAAAAAGATTTGCAATTCGCAAGAAAAGAAAATGAGTAAAAGATGTTAGAGATGAATAATGTATAAGTATGATTTGCTGATGGTATGAGAGTCAGTGTGAGAGCGGGAATGGAGGGGAGGGAAAAGACAAAAAGCTTATGAAGCACAGAAAGTTGTAATGAACGGTCTCATTTTAACGCAAGCCGAGACTTTGGTCTGTTTCTCACATAAAGCTATTGCATGACTCCAGAAGACTTGGAGTCATAGCATAGGCTACTTTTATGATAATGCTATGGTGCATTTGTGTCCTTTTAGAAGCTTGAAAGCTCCAGTTCACATTCATTGTAATTGCATGGCAAATAGCAACCAGCATATATGTATATATATATTTAAATATCTTCCTTGTTTTCCACAGAAAAAATAAAGTCATACAGGTTTGAAACGAGTAAATGAGAGAATTTTTATTTTTGGATGAACTTTGAAAGTCTCTTTATAGTATAAAGTACTGATTACTGTTGCATCTTTTCTTTTCTTGCGTTCAGCAGAAGTATGGATGGTTTAGAGTGATAACCTTGTATCTGTACTCTGGCAACTCATAGAAATCTATAAAATATCTCTCTGCAGGAATGCTTAAGCATCAAGGTCACCCCTGTATGAATCACACCCCACACATTCACCGTCACACGGCCAAGCCATAACCAGTGCTGTAAACCGCACCATTTGGCTGATCAGCGGCCAGCCAAACATCTGCATTCACTGCAATACAAGTGCAAACTGTTATCCATGAGTGAGCTTAGGCTTAATTACAAAATTGACCATATTAATCTTGCATATGCAATTCTAGACATCTTCAAGTCTTTTTAGTCATGGAATTAAGTTTGGATTTCCAAACAGCTGGGACATGGTACGCATCTAACTTCACCCCATCTCTCAGAGTGTTTGACAGGGCAAAGGGAAGAGTGAGTGATGAGTGAACTCTCTGTCACTTCTGCCTCCCTTATAACACGCTCCTGAGGATGACTGATGTGAGACCTTGGGGAAGCACATCAACTCCGGCCGAATCAAAACTATGAGGCAGATACAGGCTGACAGCAGGGCCAGAATATATTATCACCCTCCTTCAAATGATTCTGATGATGACGAACACACAGTAACTGTGTTCTACCAAAACACATTTAAAGGATGGCTTAGACTGCTCTTAACGTGTCTTTGTGCACCATCTAGTGGCTAACAAGGAAAATGCCCTAATGGATCCCAGTCAATATATGTGTATATATATATATATTTTTTTTTACAGTCTATGGTGTATATACACAAATAAAATAAATAAATAAATAAATATTAATATTTCATATTTAAATACATTTGATAAAAAAAAAAAAAATCAATATATTATATAAAATATTTTATATAAGAATATGAAAATATAGATGCACTGGACCCCACTGTATATATAGATAAATGGATTTTTATATAGAAACAATTCAATCAATTTGATTAATTTTGACAATTTACATTAAATATATGTCTTTTCTATAATAATCTTAATATATCAATATATATATATATATATATATATATATATATATATATATAACATTTTGAAGCAGGTTGCCATTCCTCAATCAATAAACATAAACCTATAATGTGTACTAATAAAGTATAAAAATGTGCATGTGAGACTCACGGCAGGTTGATCCAAGCCTCAGGGTAGATGCTGTTCTCTTTCAGGAGGTTGTGACTGAGATCTAACACCTTCAGGTGGACACACTTATCCAGAAGCCTGTCGTGCACCTCCACTATTTGATTTCCCTGCAACCTTAAGTCCTGCAAATACACCAAGACATATCAAAATACAAAAAACAAGAATTTATACAGAGAAACAAGTGACTGAAACATTGACTGGATTACAGAACTGACCTCTAAAGATGGGGGTAATCCCGCTGGAATGGAACTGAATCTGTTTTTATCCAATCGTAAATACTTAAGTGCCCTCAGTGGTTTGAAAGCCCAGGGTGCAATACTGCCCTCATAGAGGATGTTTCCTGTCAGTTCTAATACTTGCAGGTTAGTCAAGCCTACAAAATATAAAATGTTATTAGTTATTACAGTTAAAGTTGTATAAGTAATTTTTGTGTATTTTTAGCTGTCCTAGACTTATTCTGACACCTAGTGGTAAGGATGTAACCTCACGCACAAAAGCATTTTACAGCTATTAAAGGAGAACTCCGGTCAATTTGAACATTGAGCTCATTTTTTTTGTACATTTGGAGTGCTGTCAATACAGAGAACAACGACAAAAGTCGGTGTTGCCTACACCGAGTTATTCTATTTTTAAAATTTGCACCCTGTTGACTTCAATAGGGCAAGTACTAAACCTGCTTTTAGGCTCTTAACATCCTTGATGTGTCATTACAAGTGCACAGAAAATGTGAGTGATTCCTTCTGAGTGAACACGAGTGGATCTGACTGCAGTAGATGTGAAAGATATGTATAAAAATGATGTTATTTAAGCCAGCGCAAATACCTGTTTACATCCTGTTTTTCGGTTGAAGTCCAAAGTAGTCGATTGCCGAGTTCACGCGCGTGATCATAGGTAACTAAACCTATGCGCGTGAAGTCTTGCCCCATTGAAGTCAACAGGGTGCAAATTTTAAAAATAGAATAACTCGGTGTAGGCAACACCGATTTTTGTAGTTGTTCTCTGTATTGACAGCACTCCAAATGTACAATAAAATGAGCTCAATGTTAAAATTGACCGGAGTTCTCCTTAACAGTTTAATTTAGGTATATCCTCTGAGCAAAACTGTCTTGTAATTAGTGACAGTTACTACGATAAAGCAAGTAATATTCGGCTGGTCGTGCGATCTCAACGACTCGCTCCATGTACAATAAAACTCTAGGCTCCTGTGTGAATGTACATTCATTTAAAAATGATCTAAAAGTACTATTCAGTTCTTTATCTGTACATATTTTATTAAGGAAAAAATGACTAAAGAAGTCTGACTTTCCTCATAATAATGTTTCTACATCTAAACTCACTTAAATACATACCAAAGCCATGAATAAACACTCATGTTTGTGCAGCTGGCATGAAAACAGCACAAACCTTTGAAGGTGTGTGAAACCAGTTGGTTTATTTTATTGCTGTTTATCGTAAGATTCTCCAAAGAAGATGGCAAGCGTGGAATTGTTGTAAGTTCATTGCCGTCAAGTTTCAGACTTTTCAGATTGGTCAGATTCTGTTAAAAAAGCAGAAGAAAACACTCTTTTCAACTTGGGAGGCAGTTGTTATGTCCTGTCAGCTTTGGGCTTAGGAATAGTTTCCACTGTGCTTACCACCAAATGAAAAGCCTCAATTTTGCATGTTGGTTAAATTATTTTAATGTTAAGACATGTTTTTCAATCCCAGACTACTGGACCTGTATTATTTTTCATACTTGGAATGTCATAAATAGACAATGTAAATTGTGCACTTATTTCCCTCCTCAAAGAACATTTACTCTTCATGCTAATTTCACTGACACTGCATAGACAGTCCAAAGAAGACAGTGGCATTTTCCATTGGTTAGAGTTCCTATTTTCATGGTGCTGGGTTTGCTTTGGGAGTGGTGTGTTTGGTCACTTCTCAAGGTCTCCCAGAGGGAAATACGGACATATCTTGGCCGGACATAAATTTAGCAGTTATAATTTGAAACTTTCTTCTTTTAATTTGTACGTTCTTGAAAATCCTGACTAAGACGGAACTTTTTTTTTTAGATTTGATGTAGACATGTATAGTACTTTATAGATTTAGGCTAAATGTATATAACTGGTGTAATTAAAGGGATAAAGAAATGGCAGTACCATAAAGAGACTTGGGTCGCAAGAGGAGTCGTCCAACATGTTCAAACTTAGGTCAAGCTCTTCGAGATTTGGCAGTCCGGAAAAACCACGGGGAGGAATTCTTGTTAAGTTATTCCCTGTAAGACAGCACATTGGTTAAAACGCTGAATGGCTGGGCTTATTACAAGACATAACCGACATAAATTACAGAGTGTCTCGGAGATCCATATACTTATGTCGGATCTTTCAGCCTGTCCAGACCTTACCATGAAGTTCAAGTATGGTGACTTCCAGGTTCGTGATGACGGGCAGGTGGGACAAGCCAATCTGCTTGCAGGATATTCTAGTTCCTTCCAATTGGCAGCCATCTGGGGTCAGGGTGCTGTTAGAAGCATCATTCTCCTCCCCTTCGGCTTCCTCTTCTTCCTTTCCCTCTTCCTCCTCCTCTTCTTCTTCTTCTTCCTCCTCCTCCTCTTCTTCTTCCTCCTCCTCTTCTTCATCTTCATCTTCCTCTTCTTCTTCATCTTCATCTTCATCCTCTTCCTTTTTCTTTGCTTTCTGCTCTTCCCCTTGATCCATGAGGCGTTTTTTCTCCTCTTTGAGTTCCCTCAAGAATGTGTTTAGTTTCCCTACTGCGCCACCCCATCTCTCCAACACAGCATTGAGCTCCACCCACACGGACTCGGTTCGCCCCATAACCGACTGATGGGACACACAGAGGGAACACGGCAGGAATTGAGCCCATTAGTGTCACAGGAATGACCAGAAACACGCTGAACAAACTAAACAAACTAAATATAGTGGACAAATAGCACAGACGGGAATAAAGGAGGTGGAAAATGAGAGGTTGAGCATTAAGACAGGAAGCAAAAATAGACTTGTAATTAGCATTTATGGTATGGTTATTCTATCTTGGACTGCCAGAATACACATGCTCGTTCCACTGTAACAACAGTAGCAGCTTGTGAAGCAAACAGGCATTACTATGGGACACAAGTATGGCCATGGATTCAATATTTACTGTTTTCTATTTATTACATCACACTGTTTGATGTAAGAAACCAGGATAGTGACATTTTGACTGCAGAAATACAGTCTCACCTGTGTATCTGTGGAAGTGTCGCTCGATTGCCCCGTTCTTTGTGCTTGACTGGCTCTCCTTTCACCTGCAAATCCAGCCATGATACTTTAATTCAGCGAGGATGTACTAAATTGATTAATGATAGTAAATACATTTACATTGTTAAAAAAACCCCATCTATTTCAAATAAATGCTGTACTTTCGAACATTCTATTCTTCAAAAAATCCTGAAAAAATTAATTATAGTTTCCACAAAAGCACAGCTGTTTTAAATTGATATTAATAAGGAATCAGTATATTAAAATTATTTCTGAAGGATCATGTGACACTGAAGACTTCATCTTTGCATAACAGGTATAAATTACATTTATAAAAAATATTCAAATAGAAAACAGTTATTTTAAATTGTATTATTATTTCAATTATATTATTGTTTGTACTGTATTTTTTATCAAATAAATGCAGCCTTGGTGAGCATAAGATACTTTAAATGTTGAAGCAATTATTGTTTATACTTTCAGGTTGTAAAATGTTAGTGGGTCATTCATAGTTAACGTGATAAACTACACCTGTGGTTAGTCTGCTATAGGACACCTGTGTGAACATGAGGAGAATTTCATACGTCCACTAAAATCACCTTGAGACCAAATTATTGTAAAAATGGCCCAAAAAAGTGAAATAAGATCAGAGAAAAGCCATAACTTGCTTTCATATTTTATCTAATACAATATAATTTATCCATCCAACATCCATTTTAAATGAAGTGTCATTAAATGTTCAAGTACTTTAAAAGGCCACTCTAGATGCAGACACACACACACGTGTTTTCAAAATGTTTTGAGAAATTTCCAACAATTTAAACTGTTTTGGGGCAGATACACTCTATCAAAACATTTTTGTAAAGGACGTTGCTTTTACCTCTATTCATTTTATTTCTCTCAAAATATCTTTTGATTCTCTTTAACTGATTTGTCAGATGTACAGTATGTTAATTGTTATTGTATTTTCTCTTATAAAAGAGATTTATCCAAGTTAAATAAACTACTTTAAACAAGAAGAAATATAACAGACACCATGAACTATTTACAATGGACTTGTCTGACCAGTCCTGAGATTTCATCCTGTGCCACTGCTCTTGAAGTCATAATTACTATAATTATTGCTCTACTCACTTGATGCTGAAGAAGAATCCACCGGTTGCTGCTTTGAGGATGAAACATCAGTCTCAGGTAACAATGCGATGAGTGAATCCAGATCATTCTTCAGCGCTTCTCCTTCCACAGCTAAAACTCCAAAGCACAAGCAGAAGACCAAAAGAGCCTGCATGGTTCTGATCCGATCTGTTCAGATGCTCGCCGTGTACCTGCAGGCTCACCTCTAGCTGCCCTCTTAAATTCTCTCATAGTCAGCAGTGAGAGGGAGGAGGAGGAGAAAACAGGGAGGAGATCACAGTATGTGGTTAGACGTGTACAAGGACCTTCATTGCCAAGAGTTCACAAAAATATCAACCCCTGCTTATAAAGTCAACAGTTGTGCCAAAAAACACTAGAGTTGGGACAGAGAGAGAGAGAGAGACAGATGCAGGAAGAAGATGGTCAGTGTCAGTCACGTCATGCCACAGTGACACAGTGTTCACACCTTGTAGCACTTGAGATGGACAAATGAGAGAGTTATCCAAACAAGAGGGCAGTGAGAGAGCAGCCTGACTGACCTGTACAGAGATCTCTCTCCGGCTCCATGTCTCGTCCTCAACATGTTCCTGCCTGGCACTCTTCCATTAGCACGTATGTAAGAAAAAGAAAAAGACCTTGCCAAAAGAGAAAGACATGGTTCGCTAACTCATAAAACAAACACATGGAGGCAGACAGGCATAGAGACAAATGCAACGTGTTCTCAAAGCATACAGCTACACACTCCTCTTGTTTATGGAGATTATAGGCTTATATTTATACAGTGGCTAAGTCACATTTAAAATGTCTGAATGCCATTGATAAGTCGACAGCATTTCTTGGGCTTTCTTTCAAATAAATGCCACTGGCTTTAATGCAATGGCATTTATAGATTGTTAGTGTGGTGTCAGTGTTTTAAATAAAATTTCTGTACACAGTATCTTTTTAATTTCAATCAGTGTGAAATCAGAGATTTGAGAAATCTAAAACTGTGGGGGAGGACAGAAGGATGTTTAAAAAAAGTCTGAGTTAAGGTTGGACGAGAGTCTCACACACACATACAAATAGACAGGCTCTCAGGGTCACATTGTGTAGGGAGAGATTGTTTGCATTTACATTTACTCCATAAAGTATCACTTCAGAGCGAGATACTGCCTTGCGACTGAAGTTTGCTCAGACAAAACGGGCAACAACTCTGTATGTTGACATAGGACGCATATTTTTATATGCACAACTTGAGGCATCTTCATACCCTTTTTTCAGCTTTTTTTTAATCAGAATTTTATAACTTTATTCTATCAACAAAAACAAACATTCATATTGTTTTTAAATAAAATGTTCATAAATTTTTAATTTTGTTACACACACACACACACACACACACACACACACACACACACACACACACACGCACGTCGCTGTTTGTATTTAAAGGAGACATATCATGCTTTTAAATTGTTCCTTTTTACATATAAATCATACATTTGTGGTCTATATAAAGCGGAACTGCAATGCTTGGGTCTGAATTCCTCATTATTATAGCTCCACGTGCCCCTTTTTTACCCCTTTTCTGAGGTGCTTCTGAGATCAACTCGTTTTGGTGCGGTCTCTTTAAATACAATTGAGACACTTCATACCCCGCCCCCTCTCCAGGTTGCAGAGGTTCAACTCCACCCCGTTCGGCCATTTTTGTAGTCTGATAGCAGAGATAGGATTATCTAGCGGCACAGAAACTTTTTATTCACACGTTATTAACAAAATGTCAACAACGGAAGACTTGTCCAGCCAGCCTTACATGTTCGAGCCAGAGTCGGAGTCGGAGCGAAATGAAAATGAAGACGACGAACCTGCAGAACAACGTCTTCATATGGATGTATCGCAATGGTGTGTTACTGTATTTATACATGAAACTTTGGTCTTCCGACCTTTTACCACCGTGTCGATTTATTTTGATTAATATGTGCGAGGGAGAGAGAGCAAGACAGCGTCTAGTTTGGAGACGGTGATGTCTTGTTTACACTTTCGCCGGGCTCCGAGAGAGAGTGCGAGCGCGCGCGAGACCGGGTCTCTCTCTCTGCTCGTTCTTTCAGTTAAACATGCACCACAAGCGCGGCAGTTCATCTATATTAGACGGTGTAATGAAGCGTGTGGGTTACTACATCCAACAACCGATCATTTTAACTTACCCTCTCGTAACTTCTGCATCCTTTAGCTTGGACTACAAAATTGCAGCGAGAAATAATAATGGCGGATCGCTCGAAGTGTTGGGCCGGAAGTCAATGTCCTTATTTGGCAGTTCCGCTGCAAATACTGTGACGTGATAGTTCACAAAACGTCATAGATAACAGAAAAATCGGAACAGGTTGAAAAATATGACCAAAACAGAATATAAAGATATCAACGAAGCACCTGAAGAGAATAATTTCATCTTTTCTGTACTTCTAAACACTCCAAATATACAACAAAATGCATTTAAGGGCTAAAAAAGTGCATTTAGCATGATATGTCCCCTTTAAATAGGTTGATGCACCTCTTGATGGAAATAAATGTTGTGATGTTATTTCCATCAAGAGGTGCATCAACTGATCTTGTTTTGACAATGCAAGAGTCAAGCACTCTGTAAAGTCTACTCTAGCACATCCCCACATCCCAGCACAGTCACAGCCTGTAACAAGACTTTCAATGAATTTAAAGGTGGTATCAGTGATTTCAGGCCCAAAAATATTTTTATTTTTTTCCCCAACGATCCGCTAGCTGCCCGCCCCATAAGCATGCCATCAAAAAAACGTGTCTCTGTAGGCAGCCTAGGCTCTGAGATCTGCACACAAAAACAAATGGTTTAGCCAAACACTCAAAACCAAAACAAATAGTGTTCCAACCAATCACCGACAGGGGGAGGGTGTTGTGAGGTTTTGTGCTCGTGCACGGCTGCACGCAAAGTCAGAGCTGAAGAAAAAGCTGGCTCAAAACCTCACAACACCTGTCGGTGATTGGTTGGAACACTATTTGTTTTGGTTTTGAGTGTTTGGCTAAACCAACTGTTTTTGTGTGCAGATCTCAGAGCCTAGGCTGCCTACAGAGATGCGGTTTTTTGACGGCATGCTTATGGGGCGGGCAGCTAGCGGATCGTTAGGAAAGATTAGATGAATGTGATAAAAATATTTTTGGGCCTGAAATCACTGATACCACCTTTAAGGTCTGGACTCAGAAGTGCCAATTCATGTGTGAAAATGATTTTTAATGCTCCCTCCCAACCATTCTTTCACAATCTGAGCCTGATGAATCTTGGCTTTGTCATCCTGGATTATGGCCATAATGTCTCTTCCTACATGGTTGTTTAAGAAATGAAAAGCTACACACTCCATCAATTAGGGTTAGAAGAACTGTTACCAAACACATAACGTGCTAGAAACATAATAATCACTGCAATAATGATCCAATAATTGACTCATTCATAAGTATTTGCCTATTTAAATCCAAACAGCAACTTTTCTTGGGGCAGGGCAGTATATGTATGTATACGTATATATGTACACTAAAATTATAGACTCTTTATTTATTTTTATTTAATACATTTTCATAGTCACTGAGTATGCATGTTGCTTTCAAAGCAACTTTTTAAAGTAACTTGGAAGAAATCTGTCACAAAAATGTGTATTTTTCTAAAATTCTCCCAACACAGCCAAGTTCCCTGAATCTCTGCTTCTTTAAGTACCATTCTAAATGGATGACCCTGTATTACTGTCCAAACAAACAGTGACTAAGAGTCTGTAATTTTACGCTAACTGGCAAAACCACTTTGCCAGACTGCTGCTCCTCGTACAAATGTCTGTCCATAGTGAGTCACTAGTGTGTGTTCTGCTGACCCGTCCAACCCCTCTGTCCTCACTGTCCCACACACACCTTCTGAACCAGCTCAGTGTCTCAGCTGTTACATGTTCTCAGGAAGAGGTGGCTGAGGTCGGCGTATGCTGGCCGTGGAGAAAACTGCAGGACAAAGAAAGAGAGAAATCCAACAGCAAGATGATCATCAGCTAGAATTCCCATGTGAAAGCAAGAAGATCTTCCCCTAAAGCAGACGTTTGTAAACTGTGATGGCTAAATGAACAGATTACGCTTTTTATACTTCTTTTGAAATTATACTATTTGTGAATGAATTGTATGTGCACGTACTTTGTAATCTCCTACTCTTGAGAGTCTTTTAAGGGAAGGTTCATGGCTAGTTGGTGGTTCTTTATTTAGGCCAGAGGAATCCAGAATAGCATAGCGTATCATTGTGATGTCATCTCCGGAGCCATTAATCTATGCTTGATGCGTTCATGCTGCTTGCCTCGTGGCCTAATATGACACTGATGCTGTCTCATTTTGACATCAAATATTGATTGATTTGTAAAGAAAGAAGAGAAAGAAAAGAAACAGAAGGACTGAAGTAACAATTCACAAAATAAGTTCATATGTTTTTAAGCAGCTCAGGCACAAGACGTGACTTGAGTACTGGGTTCCCTTCTCTGGACTTAATTATAGAAATAAAGGTGGACTTGTGGTGGAGGGATGCCACAGTGAAGCAGCTGTTTATAGATCACTAACCTTAGGACTTGAATAATTAGATGTTTCCCTTAATCTTTCATTCAGAATTGCATTTAAAATGGTTACTTCAGTCAAAAACATATTCCTTTTACTTACAATGGGCAAGAGAAAAATAATTTACGAAATCAACAATCAGAGGTTATTTGTATATACTGTACATACGGTCCAAAAGTCTGAAACCTCTAGTTAAAGTGCTTCTTTTTTGTATTTAAGAAAATAATAATAATAATTATCACTGCAAATTACATTAGGCACTAGAATCTGAGTGATTTAAAAACTGAAATTCATGAACTCCACAAGTTTGTGTAAAATCTGAGGATCATGTTCTCCGGCATGATTTGAGGTTATCTGAAGCGCAACTGAAGCTTCAGTGGAAGCAAGAACATCTGACCTTCTGACCGTACAAAGAGCAACATGATCCATGTCTCAAATGCACTAAATTAGTGACCTGATTTTTAAAATATTTCTATAACTTTTTGGTTATCCAAGTCTCATATTTTCAATGTGGTTCTTTGGCCTATGAAAAACTTTGGAAGGGCAATATTAATGTTCAGCTCTTTAAAGGATCCACACCTTTAACAAACCCAAACATTAGTGAAGATTTAATAATGAGAAGTGCTATTGGCCTCTTTGATTTGATTATAGTCATTTCCCTGCATGCATAGGACCAGTGCCTGCCACAAAAATGGAGTTGTGATGCTTCTCAACAATGATTGGCAAATGCAGGTGACCGGTGGATAAGTTTAGAACTTGATATGGGGTTGTTGCGCAGGCTGCTAGGGAGAACAATGCCAAGGACTTATTGTCATAACTGGAGTTCTCCTGCCTGTTGTCTCTGACATTCCTCCTCTATTTATAGCCCATACTATCCCTAACCCCTTTCTGCCTCGCTCCCTTTCCTTTTCGACCCGTCCCTAGCTCTCTCAGATAGGGAAGGGGAGTGACAAAAGGCTTTGTCTTTTCTGAGCCATCCATTCCAGCCATAAAGGCCAAGGCAGGTGGCCCCGGCACTCTTCGTCCTGTGTCTGTCGTGAAGAGAGGCATCAGTGCTGGATTACCTGTGAGGAGTTTACAGACAATTTCACAAAGAAAACCCCTAACCCAGGACAGCCATGGATGATGTATATAAAGCAGCGGTAAGTTAGGAATGCAATCATTTTCAGCATTTCATTACACAAATGAGAGTGTAATGAGGAGTCCCATATGGTTGTTTTGTAGGAAAGCATCAGCTAAATGATAAATTAATAATTGTTAATATGACAGTTAACCTGTCCTTGAACATTTCCTTCCTCTGTAAATGACATATTTCAGTATTATAACTAATCATCTGTCAGAGAAATCAATCAGTGCACTATCGCCTAGTTAGCACTCAAGGTTAAATCAATAAATGAAAATGGGACAGCGGAAATTTGGTGTCTTTTTAAGGGTATATGGCCTAATGGCACAGAACAAACAATCAAAATGAATTTGTTCAATAACTGAACACAACTAAACAATTGGAAAGTTTAGATTTGGCATTTCCCACAATAGCTGGTGAAATAGCGAATGGTCATAGGCACTGAGGCTTAAGCATTTAACAATGAGGCAGATGGTGTCTGGTGTCTAAGAACCATTAAACGAGTGACAGCTGTCATTCCTGTAAAGAATAGACATTGGTCAGTCTTTGACGAATACCATGCATAGTATATAGTCTTACAATATATTTTATTTTTAGTTCAAAGTCAATTGGAGCAAAGTTTTGAGCTCTCTCTTACACCTAATAGGTGGAGAACTTGACAGAGGAGCAGAAAAATGGTGAGTTTCTTTCTAATCTGTCAGTTTGAACATATCACTGCATGAATTGTGATCAAACACAAGAGTGTTGTTGATGTGTGACTTTTGCGCTGCTATCCGACTGTACCTGGCAGAGTTTCGCGCTGCGTTCGACATCTTCGTGCAGGGCGCTGAGGATGGCTGCATCAGCACTAAGGAGTTGGGGAAAGTGATGAGGATGCTGGGCCAGAACCCAAGTCAAGAAGAGCTGCAGGAAATGGTAGATGAAGTAGATGAGGATGGTATGTCGGATATTTGATTAAGATATCATTCATGTGTTGTTGATGGTATGAATTGGGATTTCATTGTTGAGTGGTCTCTGTGCTTTGTAGGAAGCGGGACAGTGGACTTCGATGAGTTCTTGGTGATGATGGTGCGCTGTATGAAAGAGGAGAGCAAAGGAAAAACAGAAGAGGAGCTGGCTGAGGTCTTCCGCATGTTTGATAAGTATGATCTGCATTTTATCCCAAAGAACATAGTGTATTACTGTACATCATATTAGCATCTAAAAGCAGTTGTTATAATAAATACGTTTTATCATTGTCTCTGAGGAATGGAGATGGTTACATTGATTTAGACGAGCTGAAGAACATGCTGGAGTCGACAGGTGAGGCCATCACTGAGGACGACATCGAGGAACTCATGAAGGACGGAGACAAGAACAACGACGGCAAGATCGATTACGACGGTAAACATGCAGAGCAAAACATTCAACACTGAAAATATGGTACATTTATGAATATTTACTCGGAAAAACGACCCATTTCGACAAATGACATGCTTACTTTCAATACTAACAGAGTTCTTGGACTTCATGAAAGGGGTCGAGTAAAAATCTCGCTTGACGGATTCAAAAGTCATTCCCTGACGCAAACCAGTCTCTCTGACGTCACCACACGTACACCCAAGTCGGAAGCACGGGAAATGATCTGCCTTTCTGAAATTTGTTGAAATAAGTCAATGGTGTCATGTACCGCTGCCCATATTTGTGTTCAAGTAAAAAACATTTTCTGTACAAGGTCGCACGTTTTGTTCTTTATTTCTTGCACAAATATACTTTTTGAAACCAAAAACCGATGAAAACAGATACTGGAATTTGTGTATAAACTAACTCAGAAAATACAGCTATACCAAGAAGCAAATAGGCAGGTTAGCTGGGCAGTCAAATTTATTAACACATGACATCAAATTCTGTGAAAACTACAGGTTCAAACAAGCAACAACAGTGAGGATGTCTCATTAACATGATACATTTCATCAAGTCACCAAAACCAAACCATTTGTGTACCAACTTTCCAAAACCAGTTTATGCAACAGCAGTAAAAGGAAAAAAGTTATACTTTATTACTCCCTGAAAGCACCTTCAAGCACCAAATTCAAATTTGAGTTTTCAGGATAGGCTACTGGCTTGTAATAATTACAGGAAGCAAACATAGTTAAAAGCTAGAAATGACAAATTATGAAATGACAATGTGAAAGGGTCTTTTTTTTCCCTTCAAATGATGTTCAGCTGGAAATGGAATGCACTCTGATTTAATCCAAGGATGCACTGATAAACTTATACCTTTAAAAACCACTTATAATGCAGTATTAAAGATTTCAAGAAGGCAAACCTGATAATGACAAACTTAAAGCATTTCAGAGCTATGGGTGACACTCATGACTATAGTGCACAAGTTAGAGATTTTCCACACCACACACTATAAGAGTTAGGTATATCTGCAAGCCTCGAGCTTCTGGAATGACATGGAAGGTGAGCTTGTATCTAGGATCTGAGTTAAGAATGGAGAAAGAGGAAGGGTGTAGTTCAGGGATGGTTCAGAGAGTTTCAGTTGGCGAAAGTACGCTTGACGGCAGCAACGATACATTTGGCACTGATGCCAAACATGTCCAGAAGCTCCTGCGGTTTGCCGCTCTGGGGAACACGGCTCACGGCCAGCCGGTGCACCACAATGCCAGGCTCTTCACCTACTGCAGACAGGACAGCCTCGCCCAGACCACCTACAATGAAAGCAAAGGAACCAACATAAAATACCTCACAGCATTGGAAGAAACTAAGAAAGTAACAGGAAGGGGGGGTTGGGGTGTCAAATTTAAAATAAGCAGCTCACCCTCTTTGTAGTGGTCCTCTACAGTTATCACCCTTCCTCCTGTGGCACGAGCACTTGCCACAATAGTAGAGGCATCCAGGGGCTTAATGGTGAATGGATCGATAATCCGAATGTTCACACCTGGCAAATAGAGAATATATTTAACAGTTTTTTTTTTGTCAGCAGCATGGCCATCTTCATGGCGAGAACAAGTCATACAATTAACAACAAAAAACATAATATTAATACAAAAATTCTATAATACATTACAGTGATACTTCATATACAGCAGTTTTAAACATCTCTGAATAAAAATGTCTATTCACTATTTAGGAGTTAATTACTGGTCTAAAAGTCAGAAGGTGGAACTGAGAATCTGAAATATTCTGGTTGAGAGCCTCCTAAGCAGCGTTTTCACATTTAAGACATTTGAGATCAACAGTTTTGAAATGAGAAAAAGCAAGCAATGTGCTTTACTAATAAAATATATAACATAATACAAGTCAACTAAACTTACATTACAAAGTTGAGTTTTAATTCAATAAAAAGAATCTGAAGTACAGTTAATGACTGATGTAATGTCCTATTATGGCCAGAAGGCGCTGTACAAACCTTCTTTGGCTAGTTGCTCATATGCTGTCAGAGCCTCATGCAGTGTTACACCAGCTCCAATAACAGTCACCTGATCTTTGTTGGACTGCCGCACCACCTACAGGACCGAAAGAGAACTGTTAGTAAAACCATTGTGAACCAGACAGTTTTTAGCTGCCCAACAGGAGGCCTCATTTGCTCACTGCATTACTCAACAGATTACAATGAACTGACATGTTTTTAGCATGGCTGATAACTTTATCCTTCCTTGCTGTAGTATGAAACTAAATTTGGAAACAAAAAATAAATTAAAAGTGTGCTCTGGTCCAATGTTTTATTCTCACTTTGGCTTTTCCAATTTCAAATTTCTCTCCAGCATCATAGAGGACTGCAGTGTCAGGTCGACTGGTGCGGATGAAACAGACACCCTGAAATCAGAAAATAGCATGAACACTGAGCCAAAGAACAACAGATTAACTTTCTGGTGCCAAAATAATAAATGACTGTACTTAGACCATTTAGTGTAAACCACACCTTTGTATTGGCTGCAAGTTCCACGGCTCTCTCGGTAGATACTCCATCACTAGGGTAAAACAGTGTGCATGTTGGAATGGCACGGAACATTGCGAGATCCTCCAGTGCCATCTGCGAGGGGCCATCCTCACCTGGACAAAATTTAAAATTAGGAAACATTTCCATAAAAAAAAAAGAAAGAAAGAAAAGATGTCCAGATAAATGGGAAGAATACATGTACTTCACATCACAATGCCTTACCAATGGAAACGCCACAGTGAGAGCCGACCAGGTTGACGTTAGACTGGGAGATCGCTGCCATACGGATGTGGTCATAGGCACGAGCAAAGAAGGCGGCAAAAGTGCTGGCGAATGAAACCGTGCGATCACGAGTGGCACAACCAATAGCCACACTCACCTGGATAGCAGCATAATTTAAAATATATTTAATACGTAACAAGTCCATTTCATTTATCTAAAAATATTATGTATTAAATATTACACTTTATAAATGTAATATACTTCCACTACTGTTCAAAAGTTTGGGGTCAGTAAGATTTTTTTTATTGTTTGTCTCTTATGTTAACCAAGACTGAATTTATTTGGTCAGATAAACAGTAAAAACTGTAATAGAGAAAGATTGTAATTTAAAATGCCTTTTATTTTTAAATAGATTTTAGGAACTCGTGATGCATATTTTTTGCAGGATTCTTTGAATATAAAAGGTATACATTAAACAATATATTCAAAATTATCTTACTGACTCCAAACTGTAGTGTATATTTTCTGTTATTTAGAAATGCATTAGAAACCGTTAATAAATCACTAAATACAACAAACTACTTATTGCTGAAATTTATTTTTAATACAAATATTTTCTAGATTTTGACTCTAAATGACTACATGTTTATGCAGGAAGGAATTCTTTCTCACTGTGGGAAATCATATCCTATTTAGTAAGCACTTGACATTGATAAATTAGTCAGAAAGTGAATAGTAAAAGATAACATTTCAACAGGGTGAGGTCAGGTATTTACAACGCACTGTATGGATAGTGCACCACACCTTCAACTTATCCCAAAGCGCTCTAAAAACAGTTTACAAACCTATTCATCTGTGACATACACACTGCCAGGCAATATACTTTTGCTTTGCCAGCATGACTTGTGAATTATTAGTGTATAAAGGGGGAAGAAAAATCCAGTTACACACCATGTTCTGCTCTGCAATGAAGCACTCAATGTAGCGCTCAGGATGGGCCTTCTTAAAGATATCAGAGAAGGTTGAGTTCTTGGTGTCACCATCCAGGGCCACCACACGAGGGCTGGCATCCCCCATCCTCTTCAGGGCGACACCATAAGCCTTCCTAGTGGAGACCTGAGTGGGCAAACAAAAGCAGTTTTATAAAGCCTTCTTTTGAGCAACTTCAGAAGACGAGAAGCATTTGTTCAAAGAAATGAATCAGTCAAAACTCCAACAGCTATGAAGTATAATGTCTCGTTTCATCACCTTGTCTCCGATCTTGTATTCTGGAGCGGTGAGCAGGTGGATGGGGGTGAGGTCAGCTGGAGCAGCATCATCATTGGGCAGTTGAGGGTGGATGGGCTTATTGGGGGACTGGATCTGACTCAGGAGGTGATTAATCAGCTCTTCCGCACAGTCTTTAGGCATAGGTTTCCCATGCCAGTTTTCCTGATCCTCAATGTCTAAACATAAGAACAGGTCAGAAAGTCAGCATGAGGACTATTATACTAACAGACATTATTAATGCTGATCATCATGATGTGCTGCAAGTCTTGCAGTACAGGATATAGTTATTCACCTTTGAGACCTTTGCCTTTAAATGTTTTGGCTACAATGGCAGTGGGCTTCCCTTTTATTTGTTTGGCATGCCACATTGCCTTGCACAGCTCCTCCACATCATGGCCATCCACCACATAAGTGTTGAAGCTGAAGAAACAAATTGGTTACATGTCTCAAACAAAATACAGGCAAGGAAAGTGGTTGTGTTCCAAATGAATACTAGCTTATAGCCCAGTAGGCAGTATAGAGTATATAAATCACAAAAAAAAAAAAAAAAAAGTTAAACCATATGCAATTTGTAGTAGCCTAGGGCTGAACAATTGTGAGTTAAAAAAAAAAAAAAAAAAATAGGCGGTTTTATCTGGTTAAAAAAAAAAATGTCTTACATTTTTATAGTTCCAGGTTCGAAAGGCTGCACAATTCAGCAAAACAAATAATAAAAATAATAATGCCATTATTTGAAATGCAATTAAAGACTTAGACTCATACTTCCATAAAGTTTTTTATTAAAAAAAGTTTGTTTTAATAAACCATAAGTTGAACCAAAAAAGCCTATCTGTTTTCATTAATTTAAGGGTCATTGTAGCTGATGATTATAATAATGATTGTTTAATACCGTATACCATGAAACCGTGATATTTTCGAGACGCTTATCATACTGTGAAAATCTCATACCGTTAAGGGGCCCAAAGTGTGCCAAGAAAATATCCCTACACTATTACACCAACAGCAGCCTGAACCGTTGATGCAAGTCAGGACGCGTCCATGCTTTCATGTTTATTCCCCTAAATGTCGCAGCAGAAACAGAGACTCTTCAGATCAGTCAACATTTTTCCAATCTCCCATTGTCCAACTTTGCTGAACCTGTGCTAATTGTAGCCTCAGTTACTCTGCTTCAAGGTTTGTCGTGTTGTGCGTTCAGAGATGCTCTTCTGCGTTCAGAGACGCTCTCCTGCAGACCTGGGTTGTAATGAGTGATCATTTGAGTTACTGTTGCCTTTCTATCAGCTCAAACCAGTCTAGCCTTCTCTTCTGACCTCTGGCATCAACAAGGCATTTTCGACCCACAGAACTGCTGCCTACTGGATATTTTCTGTTATTCAGACCATTCTCTGTAAACCCTAAAGATGGTTGTGCGTGAAAATCCCAGTAGATCAGCAGTTTCTGAAATTCTCAGACCAGCCCGTCTGGCACCAACAACCATGCCACGTTCAAAGTCACTTAAATCACCTTTCATTCTGACGCTCAGTTTGAACTTCAGCAGATCGTCTTGACCATGTCTATATACCTAAATGAGTTGCAGCTATGTGATTGGCTGATTAGATCTTTGCATTAATGAGCAGTTGAACAGATGTACCTTATAAAGTGGCCAGTGAGTGTATTTGCCCTAGCAAGAGATAAAACCCAGCAGTATCTGGTAGACCTACCCGAAGGCCTCGCAGCGGTCCTTGTAGGTGTTCATGTTGTGCTGGAGTGGTGCTGCTTCACTCTGGCCCAGACGGTTCACATCAAGGATGGCCACTAGATTGTCAAGCTTGTAATAGGAGGCAAAAGCCATGGCTTCCCACACAGACCCTTCTGAACACTCACCATCTCCCATCAGACAGAACACACGGTAGCTAATGAGACAGTGAGATAAGACAGACACGTCCAGTTACAGCACCATCAAATGATCAGCAGAAATGATTGTTTGGGCTTGATCAATGGGGCCATACATCAGCATGAGATTTTTTATTTGGTGTACACCAAATTACTCGTGTAGTACTCGTTGTACTCATTAAATGAGGGAATCAAATAATGTGAATCAAAACAAGATGGCATGCACTGGGAGAACAAGCGTACCTAGATTTATCAAAGTACTTTCCGGTGTAGGCCATACCGCAGGCAGCACCCAATCCCTGGCCAAGAGAACCCGTCGCCACATCCACAAACGCTAGTTTCTGAAATTAACAGAGAAGTGAGGTTATTTTCATGGTAATTGGTTAAGTGAAAGACTTGTGTCACTTCTTAAACCAAGTCAGTATGATTTATATATTAAAAAAAAAAAAAAAAAGAGAGAAAAGAAATGTATACCTTAATTCATCTACCCTTATACACATGTTAAATTAAGAGAGACAGCAAAGGAATTTATAATGTTACAAAATATTTCTATTTCAAGTAAATGGTGTTTTTCCTGATCTTTCTATTCCTCAAAGAATACTTAAAGAATGTATTTACAGTTTAAGTAAAAATACAATGAATATGCAATACAGAGCATATATTTAGCAAAATGTTCTGCGGTGCCACAGCGATCTGTCACACCATATTTAAGAGCGAAAAAGCAGTATGTATTGTTTGAATTTCATAATTAAATTGAAAGAATTTGAAAGCTGAGCCTTTGTTTCATATCAGAAGTAACAAAGCTTATCACAATTTAATGGACGGGAGGCACGTTACAAAGTTTTGCTCAATCAACAACTAAAAACTGCAAAGACTAAAAGATCGATTCTTGCTATTCAAGAATCAATGTTGGTTAATCAAAATGAGAATCAATCAAAATTGAGACTTCTTTCAAAAAGCATAAAAAAACCTAAGCAACCCCAAACTTTTGAAAGGTGTATATGTGGTGATAAGAGCAGTATTACTCACAGGAGTGGGGTGACCCTCCAAGTCAGAGTCGACCTTACGCAGGTTTAGCAGGTCAGACTCTTTGATGAATCCAGCCTCTGCCCAGGCAGCATACAGAATGGGAGCAGCATGGCCCTGAAAACAGTAACGTGAGGAGTGGAATACATTTTAATCTCCAAGTAAAACGTGCAATGAAGCTCATAACCAACAGAACGACATCCCACCTTGGACAAGATGAAGCGGTCATTGCAGGCGTTACGAGGATCGTCGGCTTTGTAGCGCATGGTGTGGAAGAACAGCACTGACATGAGCTCTGCAGCGCTGCAGCATGAGGTGGGATGTCTGTGAGAGGGAACACACATCAGTATCAATCCATCCATCAACTATTAACCATCAGCTCAAACATGCTGGATGTTAAAGACCAATCAGACGTGCAGGTTATCTTTCACTTCAAAAACTAGAACATGATTGCAAATGGTACTAAAGGGCAAAAGTTGTTACTGTCTTCATTGGGGTTTGAGGTGTAGTAATAGACCTTATCTGAATCAATGACTTCATCTACTGCCAAAACAGGCACATAATATATATAAGCCATGTATAAAATAATCAGAAGGGCTGTAGCCTCAAATTCAAATAAAGGGACTTCACTGCAATAGGTTAAAGAAAAGACTCGAGCGGCCACTACACATATCTTGTTTAATTTGATGTATAAAGTAATAAACCTCAACATTCATTCCAAACCTGTACATTTTAAACTTGAAAGTCATTCATTGTGAAATCGCATAGAAAAGAGCGACTTGTACAATATTCTAAACTTCTCTATTTGTGTTCCATGAGGGCCATATGAGTAATTTTTGTAAGAGGGCTGAAACTTATTTTTTTTTTACTGGGACCACCAGTTCCTTTAAGTGAGCGTGAGACTCACAGAACAGTTAAATTAAATTGCATCACTGGTTACGGTCAAACACAGTTAAAAACAACACAAATGACCAAGTTTGTACTTCAATTAATAAGGGTGCAGTACAACTGTTAGTTTGTTTGTTCCCAAAGTGACTTAAATTGACAAGAACTTTAAATTCAGAGTTTAGAAAGCACTCATGCAATTCAGTGATCACAAATCTGCCTGTTGAAAAACCTGTTATAATTTTATTGTGAGTCAAAATACATGCAGTCTTATGTTATTGTTCAATATATTTCTTAATTTTTCACCAAACATAACACCATGAATTACCATTTTTGTCCTACAGTGTGACTCATTTAAGCTGAAATAAAAAACAACAATGGAAAAGGTGTTAAACAAATGTCCATTGATCAGATTCAGAATAAGGGATTAGATTTCAAAAGATGCAGACAAAGTCTGAGTCATGACTAGCACTTCCTTGATACCGTAGTTAACCACTACATGTTTACTAGTGATTATAACTATACTTCAGACCAGAGCCGGCCCGAGGCATAAGCGAACTAAGCGACTGCTTTTTTTTTTTTTCACTCAGATTTTTTTTTTTTTTACATATTAATTAACTTAAACAAGTGACATGAATGAATTAATGACTAATTCAAGACAAGAAAATTCTGATTTCATGATCAATATACCTGCCTACAACTGCTGCTGTGTCTGCCAGTGTTTAAGTCATGCGCATAAACTCGCGTGCATTGACAATTCGTGCGCAAAGTCACGGTAATGTTAAGCCATGTCACAAAAATTTGATTTAATACATAACCTCATTGTATTAATTTATAATGTAACATTATATCGTGACATTTGTGTCAATAATCGTCAAACAGGTGACTCCGCGTGGTGGGAGGGGCCCCCAAATCAAATTCTGCTTAGGGCCCCCAAAAGGCTCGGGCCGGCACTGCTTGAGACTAGGGATGTCCCGATACCACTTTTTCACTTCCGATACCGATACAGATGCCGCAGCTTTGGCTATTTGCCGATACCGATATCAATCCGATATTTTTATTTTATTCTTGAACTAATACTAATAATAATAAAATATAATATAATGGAAGCACTTTGCTCAATTAGCCACATAAAAACATCTCACTCAAATGGAGAACAAATACTTCTCCAGTATATAGTCCACAACAACAGTTGATAATGAAAGACTGCCAGCCTTTATTCAAAAGACCTTGAGATATGTTTGGTAACCTGAATGAATTTAAAATTAATTTGCTATATTTCAGATCAATATATTTGTTTCCTTAAAATTTTAATTAACTTTAACTTTATTCTCATCTGCATTATAAATAATTTATTTCTGTATAAAATAATACTACTTTTAAAAACACATTTGATTTTCTTTTTTATTCAATGTAGAATGTGTAACTTAAAAATAAACAGATTAGTGCTCTGTTTTAGGACAAGAAATGAAAACCAATGCAATGATGAATGTCCAAAAGATGAGATCATTTTTGCTTTTAAACAGCGTGTGTGTGTGTGTGTGTGTGTGTGTGTGTGTGTGTGTGTGTGTGTGTGTGTGTGTGTGTGTGTGTGTGTGTGTGTGTGTGTGTGTGTGTGTGTGTGAGATTTTGGTTGGGTGACAGTTACAGTTTGACAAGAGTTTACAGTTTGACAAAAGCACAATGTTGTTTTTTACACAAATATAAGTAGGCTAAACACTTTTTGCAGTTTTAATGATGTCCTGAATGAAAATGACGGAGTATGTTTTTATGTTTCCACTGTTCGATTGCGCCCGTGCCTCTCTCTCTCTGACACACACACACACACACACACACACAAGCATTGCAATCTTGACATCGCAGCCTGTTCATTTTGCTGCGTTCACAACAAACGCGAATAGAGCGTCAAATTTGCGTCTATCGCGTCTAGTTCGACGCTTGAACAGTTTGAATCCATTCGCGCGTCCAAAGCGAATAGCACGCGCCGCGCGTATAATGATAAAGTGAGCGTTTGAAGCGATATAGACGTGCGTTCAGAGCTAAGGTGGGCTACAGATTAGGTGTCCCTAAAAACCCGCATATGCGCGTATCTAACAGTAACGTTAGTTCCGTATTACATTAATTAATGTGCACGCGAGATTTATTTATTTTTATACCGTGTATTCTCTGTGTAAATCCATGCACCGAACGTACGTTCAGTACGAATACGTACTGTTCCACCCCTAATGGGTATCGGATCATAGGTATCGGATAATTTTTTTTCTCCCCTCCGATATCCGATCTAGCGTTTTGGGCCAGTATCGGCACGATACCGATGCCGTGGATCGGATCGGGACATCCCTACTTGAGACAAAAACTCAAACAGAAATGAGAAGGAACAGAATAAGAGGAAGTGTCACAGCAGTAAAACAAATAGTATCAGGTAAAAGTTTCAACACTCAGGGAAGTTCCTAGACAAGATTTACAATGAATGAAAGATTGTTGCATGCCAGCAAGGGTGTATGCAGTGTAATGTAACCCCACTATTTCTTCCCTTTTTTGATATAATGAAAGCATCTAATAAGGCAGCATTTCTATCCTATATGTTTAGAAACTCCCCTTTTCGATTTCAGTTCATGTTGTGAAATTACCATCTGTGGCAATAAATTGGTCTGCCTCAAAAAAAAAGAGAGCAAGAGAGAACTGCAGAGATTAGGCAACCCCAAAGCAAATCTTTCCTTTTATGCAACCTCCATTTGAACTCTCCTTATCACCACATACGTAAAGCTATGGTAAGATGAAAATCAAATCAGAAGCATGCTTTATTCATGGAGGCTAACAGCACTTTAACCCACAGTACAACGGATACCACGAGTCCTGCACGCCTCCACGTGACAACCTGTAGGGAAAACGTGCACCCACGAGCTGGCAGTAATTAATCAGTTAAGAGGAGTCCGAGTTATTTACGCAGACCGTTTCTTACGAACAGTTCGTTTCAAAGAACCGGTTCAAAAAAAAAAAGATTCGACTCAAAAGAATTCGTTTTCGAATCGGTCTGGACATCGCTTAAGTGCGTGGTAAATATGACAAGTACAGTGGATAACTTTACAAACATTGACACTATAATCCCAACTGCAGTCCCACATACCCGTGCTAATAATAGGGGCGATGAGAGCTAAGCCAATTTTCACTGGTCATTGCTTGGAAGCCACGATGGGGTAAAAAGCTGTAATAATACTCGCGTAGTATTAGTGCAATGCTAATGACTATAATAAACTAAAAAGGTCGAATGATTCAAAACCAAGTAGCAACAGCACTATGTCCGGCCCCCTCGCCGAGTTCACGTGTTCTGCAGGAGCGTCAAGTGAACATTTGCACGACTAATGAGAACACAGTTGCAAACCCGTCGTTTACCATCCTAGAAAGACATGAAGAATGAATTTTGATAAGTTCAGAAGATTTTACCCGGAGTTTGAGGCGCATGTTTCCTTGATGGAGTGAATCCTGAGCTTGTTCGCGATGTCTTTCAGGCCCTGCAGAGTTTTCTCGTCGGGTTTGTGATAGCTCATGTTTCAACTATGTGGGAAAATTAGACGGAATAAATGAGTCTGCTGTAACTCAAATAAACTCTTCTGAGTCTACGTTTAATCTGTAATTGCTGAGATAAACACAGTAAGCACCAGAGCCGAGCGCGCTGTGAGAGTGGACGCGGGGAACGTGGTGCGCTGTAGCTTTTAAGAGACGCATTACGTCAGCTGTCAACTCATCCGCCGAGGCCAGCCATTGGACGAAACGCTTTTCGCAACAGAGGAGAGTTTGCCAAATCAGGATGCCAGAGACCGCAGACAAACAGAGCTCTGTGTTAGGTTAAATCTCACATAAAATTAGGGTGTGAGAGAATTAACTTAGTTTTTTTATATTGAAGTAAAACCTTTATTTGCACACACTGTTACAATGATTAAACGTTGCGCTTGTTGTAAAATCACTGAAGGAGTAGCTGATCTAATCAATGATTCGTCGAGTCATGATGACAGAATTGAGGAAAGGAGTTTAACCCCATAAAAGCCTGGTGTGTCATATTAGATAAAGCAAGGGCCTTTATATATTTGTGAGTGTGTGTATATATATATGTGTGTATATATACACATATACGCTACTTACACTACGGTTACCACACCTCAAAACATTGTTCAGATGATGTATTTCAAAACGTTTGTCAGAATTTTGTCCTTTTACTATTGCCTCTCACGCATAGTATACTATACGTAGACCATAAAAACCTAATGTATCGAATATTATACAAAACAGGACACATTGCTGTTTTTTTTTTTTGTCTTAAAGTTCAATAAACTGTCTATTAAAAAAATATATGTTTCTGACTACTTCCTGTCTGGCTTATGGGGTTAAAAACAGGTTATTCCCCTTTAATGTGGGCGGTTATAAACAAAAGAGTTGAGGAAGTGGCAAAAGTAAAACATGAATCCGGTCAGAGTAATCTTTGTGGACTTCCAGAAACAGTAGAGCATGAGCTGATTAACTGTAGGGCATATGAAATGGAAAGACTCCAGTTAAAAGAAGAGGAATTACATTACAGAATGTGTTAAACAGTTTTTTATAAAGGTCATTCAGCTCTAATATTTTTTTTCTGATAATAAGAAAGTTATATTATGATAGGCATTAGATTAGAGTGTTATACCTTCTTATCATATCTAGTGGATTGACAAGACTGTTCAGTATCTTTTTTACCAACAGCTGCAGACATAAAGATCACATCAGAGACTATACTGCATGAAAGGAAACCATTTTTTTATAGTAGACTTTATTGAATATAAAATTATATTTACAAGTACATTTCAATGTAGCACAGCCTACTCAGTTATCTTCTTGATCTTCAGCATATTCATCATCAAAGTCCTAAAAAAAGACAATGTTGCAATGTAAAGTTAAAATATTATCTGAGAACCCTTTATTAACACAACTAGGCTAAATAAAAAGTAGGTCATTAACAATAGCATATGCCATTAACAGGTTCCGCACCTTCTCCTGGGCCGCAGACTTCTCTTCAGCTGTGATGGGATCCTTGTCCAGTCTCTCCAGCTGGGACAGATGTGAGATCACATACATCCTGTAATCGTCAGTCTTCGCTAAAGGGTTCTCCAAGAGCACAAGGGCCGTCAATGTTTGCCCAACACTCACTAGATTTCGCAAAGCCCTCATAGAAGATATAAGGTTCCCCCTTAAGGTGTGAAAAAGAGGGTTATCAGACAGTGGTAACGAGACTGTCTATAATAGTGAAACACATTCACTTCCTCAATTTCAGCCAGACTGAGAAAATGCCAAACCTGGTGTTATTGTATTTCTGTTACCTGACGTTAAGATATTGGAGACATTTCATGTTGGGGCTGAGTCCATCTAGCGTTTCTAACTGGTTATCTCTGAGGTGAAGAGTTTTGAGATGCTCAAGCTTCTCCAGACCCTCCAGTCGCTTTAGGTTGTTCTGAGCCTAAATAGTTGGGAGAAAGTGCCAGGTGGTAGTTTAATCAGCATCATGTACTTTTATCTACCTTAAACATCAATACGAGCAATTGTACCAGATACAAGTGGCGTAAATTGGGGAGGTAAATGCCATCTGTAGTTTCCAAACAATTTCCTCTGAGCTCGAGAGTCACCAGATTGGTTAGATTGTGATATTCCAGTCCCTGCATGGTCTGGATACCATTACCTAAAAATATAGAAATTAAATGTTAGTGTTTAGTGCTGCTTAATGTTGTATTGTTATTGTCTAGTGCAGATTACAATGAAGTTCATTGAATTACATACTGTATTTTACATAACTGATAGCTAAATACACCACCCTAGATTTGCCGAAATAAACCAGTGTGGTTGGTACCATAGTATAAAAAGAGCTCATTGCTACTGCAAAAGTGCAATAACCTACTAAATGGACGTAACTAACCAGTGAGATTGAGGGTTTCCAGTGCTGGGCCTCCAATGCCCTTAACATCAAATAGGCGGTTGTTGGCAAAGCTGAGCCACTGTAGGTAAGTGAGCAGGCCAAACGGCTGACCCTCGAAACTCTGAAGCAGATTACTGTCTCCCTTCACCCACAGCAGCTGGGTGAGGTTGGCCAATGGAGAGAAGTCTGACAAATGATTGCAGGAGAAGTCCAAGTAGCGCAGATGGATGAAGGAGCTGATCAAGGCCAGGTCTGTCAGACCCCTGGTTTAGACAGGTACAGTGGGAAGCAACATTGTGAGATACAGTAAATATGGATGGCAACATGTTGGGAATGATGGGATTAAGAAGAATGTCCCAGACAAGCTTACTTGCTTTTAAGGTCAAGTCTGACATAGGCATGAGACAGACCATTCCCTGTGCGACACAATAAGGACAGGCTTTTCGCCATCATGTCTTGGGTTAGTGGACAGGACTCTAACGTTAGCTGATAATAAAGTAAGAAACATAAAAGAAAATCAAAGACAATCTTGATGTCTTCTGATTTTTATTAATATAGTATAACACGTGTTAATATATTAAGAACAATAAGAATAATGCATAATTGTTTTGTTTAAGTTACCTGATCCTCTTGTCCTGAAATCTCCTTTTTCTCTAACGTTACCTCTTCATCTTCTTCCCCTGCTTTCAACACCTCATCTTCATCAGAGCTTGACATTATTCTGCTGTCTTGGTTACCTTGATCAACTTTTCACGTGTTAAAATAAATAATTTTACATTTATCAATCAATTCGTTCACATCATCAGCACGCTAGCTAACTTTAGCTTGCTTGATAAGCACTAAACTAACAATATAGGTTACTTCTCGCACCAAAAAGAAACAAATTACTCTTATACAGTTTTAAACAAAAAACTTAATGAATCAAAAAAAGAATTGACTTCAATGTATAGATTTGAACAGGTTTTCTTGGTCACTTACCTCGCGAAGAATCGTGTTTATGGCGTTACCATAGTAACACCATGCGTCACAGAGCGCCTAAAAATGCCTGATGAGTTTTCTTTATATCTTGAATGTGTATCTATTAAATGCTCAAATTAAACGTATATACAACAAATCTTGATTAAAACCTGAAAATAAGGTGACAATCGAGAAGCTGTTTTTTTTTTTCGGTGGCATACTTCAGTACAAATGTTTACAATACACTAATTTTCGTCAGTTCGATTGAATCCAATCCGATTTCAGATTCTGAAAGTTCTGTTTATATGAATATAATTATTGTTTTGATGTCAAATCTTAAAAGAAAGCTGACAAATATGTCAGAAGAGCTAATGTTCACTAAATATTCAGTCTCCTGGCTGCACACATACACGTAAATAATACACGTTAGTCTAAAACGTGTGTAAACAACTGATAAATACAGAGACAATCAACACAGTGCAAAGTGACCAGACAATGAAGTCAAAATAATTTATTTCTGAAACAACTCTCCAAAAAATGTTATACAAAAAATAACTTTAAAATGGCCATCATAAATAATGCTTTAAATAACAATACACACTAAAAGCAGTAACTGTGCAATGGCAAACTTCAGTAGAGTAACAATCTCCCATGACAGTGAGATAAAAATGATGGAATCATTAACTGTTGTTTGGATTATTTAATTGGATTAGAAACTTTTTTAAATCAGAACCTTTACCTCTAAACTAGTAAGGATGCAGACACTTTAGTGTGAAATGTGATTTAAATAATGGCAATATAAGATTGTAACATGTAAAAGTGTGTAAAACTGCATATGTAAACTAAAAGCTACTCAATCCAAGAACGTTAGAAATTGTCAAATTCTGCTTTGGTTAGTCTCAGCTTCAAACTGGTGTTAGAACAAACCAAAAGGATTTAAAAATATAATAGAAGTGCAAAAACAATGAATTCTTCACAACAAAGGTCTAAAAATTCAAGTGTTTTGATTAGTGCTGTCAATCCGATTAAAATTCTCCAAAGAGGCAAGGGAGGCAGGAGAAAATAATCCATATTACAAAAATAAAACAATGCAAATATTACAAAATTTTACATTATAAAGTTACAAATTTGTCATTTTTCTAAAGTAACACTGTCCAGCAGCGACACCCGCAGGTGAAGATACAGCAGGACGCCACGTCTCTCTTGCCTCCCCTGAGCCCATTGCCTTTTAACAGACCCCCTAAAGCATGCAGTGGGTTTAATGGGGGTAAATGAGAATGAATGGGGGGGCACGTGAGAGGAGGCAATGCCTCCATCGTGCTATGATTGGTTCACGCGATAAATCCCGCCTCTTATTTTCGTGGGTGTTCCGTGTTCGCGAATCAGTCTGAATGAATAAAATGGTGTTACTGGGAAGACTAATTAAAAAGTAAGTATACAGCTCAGACACTTAGATCTCACTGCTTTATGTCATGCCAAAATCAAACTTGAAATGGTCTGAAAACATGACACAGTTTTTTATAGGGAGTAATCAGCTTGCTGAAATTAAAGATACATCTTTGAGTCTATACAAACTTATGTTAGAAGCAATTAATCGATTTGACAGCACTAGTTTTGATATGATTAACTTAATTTTGTTAACTGCATCAAAATATAACTCTGATGTTCACAAACCCTGAGAATACTGTTGAAAGAACCATTATAATGACCATATAACACAATAGATCTATGGAGCAGCTGCCCATGTGTTTATGATCGTTAGATCTTCAGAGTGCTAATCGGACCCATTACAGTAAATAATATATATCAATATATTGATATACATGATGGATTTATTGATTGCAAAATTCTTCATTCGGGTAAATAAAGGGTATTGATCTGTGGTTGTAGCAGAGGACATGGTTTTTCCACATATACGCACATACCACAGGATTGTGTTTATGCATAATTTGTCTGTTTTAGATTATGTTTCCCTGCATGACTTGAGATTCATCAAACTACCCCGTTTGGATGTTCCCCTCATAGTTCTCTATGCAGATCTGGATGCGTCGGGTGAAATATCCAGACTCAGAAATGGCCTTCAGAAGGTCGTTCTGTACCAGACACAGATCGTAGAGCTCTGATGTGGAGGCTGTTCGAGTCTGCAAGCCCTCGGGGTCCAAGAACACCTGAGTGTACAGTGAAATGGGTGAGAAACATGGGACGCTCATTCTGGAGAAGAGAAAATAAACATCACGCACCTTAGGATGAACAATTGTGTCCTTGTCGTTTTGCCGAATGTTGTCATCAATGAAGATATGCTGAACTTTGGCATCAAAAGGGTCAATCCAGAGTGGTTTTCCTCCTAAAATGGAGTATGTGTTCCGTGCCCACCTATTTGGGAAGAACAAAGGCTTGATACTGATAAACAACACAATTAAAAAAATGTTTTGATCCATAACAGGCTCCTCACCAGTCAAAGTTGTCTTGGAAGCCACCCAGACCCTCAGCAGAGCTCAGATACTGGTACACACACCGCTCTCCGTCCCGTGTGGACACGTGTTCTTCTCCACGAGTCAGCGTTGCACCCTTCCCGCTGCACCTGATGCGTCCGGCGGTCACATTCACCTTCAGCTGTGAGGGGAGACAGTCCTAATGAGGCTTGCTTCATCTAGGATAACACAAATCCTAGTTCTGCATGTTAAATACCTTCAGAGCCGGGAGGTCGGGAAAGAGCGGATGTGAGCCGTGTTCGACTGCGTGCTGGATGGCAGTCAGAACACGGGGCAGATCTGAGCCAAACGTACGGAACAGGACGGAGAACTCCACACCCTGACAAGCCAAGTCCTGCAGCATCTGGAAGAAGGAAGGTAGGATCCAGTGATACAGCTTCCCATCTTCTCCCTTAACAGATAGCTCCTTATCCGCAGGTAAGTCAGACGGCCATCGGAGCAGCTCTAGATGTTCTTCCAGGACCTTCCGGAACCGTTGGCCTGGACCTACGGTGGTGAAGCTTGCCACTCGCCCAAACTGGGAGTAGTATGTAACAGCGCCCTCACAAGGCTGGAGGAGAGATGGTGCTTCTGACAACCACTCCCATTTACCTGCAAGCAGTGAGAAGAACCACATGATGTGATGCTGAGCAAGTATGCAAGGCAACCACTTCACAGACTGGGCCTAGTTCACTAAGGACATTTAAGTAGCTTTTATAAACGTGCCTTAGAAAAAACACATTACTGATGTGCTTCTTGAGACAAAACAATGGCACTGACATGTTTTAAGAGATGTCAGTGCAAGTTGATTTCAGCTCAAACATGCATTTTAGTCAGGAACTAGGCTTAAACCTTGTCTGTGAAGCCCTAAAATAAGTTGTCTTACCTTTAGTCATTCGCCCCCAGGTCACCGTGGACAGGAAGTATTCAAGAGCACCTACAGTTCCTTGTCTAGTGACTGCGTCAGATACAAGGATTGTGTTGTTGAGATCAATGTGAAGGACGATTCTTCTGGAAGGTCTCCTCGGGTCTTTATCTTCTGCCCCGTCAGAGTTCTGGTCGATACTTGTTTTAGGGATCCTCTCCGCGTTATACATATTGCTAAAATCTTTATATGAAGGTTAATATGGGTTTGACTAATCAAAGATACTTCAACGTAGACCAGGATAATTATCTCTGGCGACGAGTGACTGACGAATCCCTCCAGAATCCATGCGAGTGACTCCTGATGACACTCATCTCAATCAATGTAAAACAGCCTGACACGCGATGATATCACTCTCTATCCGTCGCGCCGTCAGTTAAAGGATACATTCGTTGGCTTCATTCGTTTAAGAAAGAACGTTTGAATAAAAACCGCTGACGGCGCTGAGCTCTCCAAACCGGCTTTTGCGATGCCAGCATGACTTCCTTGTCAGTGTCAACTACCGCGAGAAAGGGCGTGGTTACCGCGCTTCACAGGGGAAAGTTGTGAGAGCGCCACCTATTCCTGCCCTCCTGGCAATGTATGTGATCCTCCCCCCAACTTTAAAAAAAAAATGTTTTACTTCAATTTTAATAAACAAGAAAAAGGAGAAACACTGCATATGTATTTCCACAGCCATCTTTGCTCATATTTACCAAGACGGCCAATAATTCTGACCACAATTTTGGAGTGAAGTACGAATAATGTTTTCATGGGATTTTCATGAGGTTCACCTGCTAATTACAATATTTGACTTCAAACTTACATGCAAACTGAAATTTGACAAATTAATATGCACAATACAGCTGTTACATCTAAGGTTGTTACGCAAAAAAGGCTTTTATTTATATTAACCATTTGTTTTATTCACAGCAGCATTCTTACGATCAAACCCACAATCCCCGCTTGCAATGCAGTCCAATACGAAAACAAGGAATGGGGAAACAAGACAATCCACTCAAAACTTAGAAGAAGAAAAAGGAGATGGTATATGATACACCGTACTACTAGGGCTATTGTAGGACAACATGCATCTCAGCCAATCAAGCTTTTGCATTTCCACATGATCTTACATGGCATGAAACAAAAGAACATTTTCAATCACTGGATTGTCTGAGGAAAGAAAGAACAGGACATCAAGTGTGGTAATGGCCAGAGTGTGAGAGAAGAAAAAAAAAAAAAAAAACCTCCAAACAATCTGCCTTGTCCTGGTCCACACTTAAAACTTCACCTACAACACCTGCAATAGCACAACACTTCCAGACTCTTTACAGAGAAACAGATCAGTCCAGGCAACACTTCATTGAGGAAAACAAAAACTCATCTGTGCATCCAAACAAACCATGTTGATCTCACTCATTGATGGGTTTTCAAAGTAACACCTCATGTAAATGCAAGCAAGATAAACATTGTATTAGAAACCTATCATGGGACATTGTGAATGGCATAATTTCTAGGTGTTAAAATGTTTACATGTACATTTTAAAAAAAAGAAAAGAACGTAAAGATCTGTGCGATTCCTCTTATGACTGTATTTAAATGTGTGCACCTTCCGAAATTCCTTGTGAATGTGTTTGAGGATTAGTCTTTATTTTAAGCATCAGCTTATCATCTGAACATTCAGGACATTTAACCGGACGATTCCAAAGAGTGTGTGTTGGAAATGTACACCCAGCATTGTTTTTCCTCCACATTGCTAATGTAAATAAAAGAAATTGAGCACCTTTGCCATGCCAGATCCACTTATGAGCATTAAAGTCTATTTATTTATTTTTGAGGAAGCAAATCTCCCTGACTGGGTCAAGTTTCAATCCACCTCTTCCATGCTGCTGTAGGACGGGGCGGCACATTCTCCAGAGTGTGCATACATCTCAGAGGTCACTTCCGTGCTCAACTGAGGGGGTCCGTCTGGGTCCAGGTCTGTCCCAAACAGTGTCTGGCTAGAAGCCTGTAAAATAAACCACCGTTATAGAGAGAAACTTTAGGCATTGTCTGAACGGAGTACATGAGCGCCAACCGCTAATTCAAAAAGACAGTGATTTCAAGACCGGGTCATTTTGAATTATTTATTGGTGGTGAAGAGCATAGTACAGGCACTATAACAACTGAGCAGCATTTAGAGTGGTCTCAATTATTGCTAGGATATTTTCTGCAGCATCATGAATAACACAAACATTTTGTCATTTTAAGATTATATCTAAATCACTTACCCAAACATTCAGTTACTGCTTAAATATGATTACATACGTAAATTATGTATAACGCAGTCCTGTGCCATTTATCAAAGATTTATCCTTAAATTAGAACCAGTAACATTTCAAACAGGAACACCCATGATGACAATGACCTGTGACCCTTAATGAGGTACGATAATATCTGATGGTATTGTTTTGGGTCATGGTGTTCAGAGCTGAGGCATTCACAGAAGCCAAATGTCTTTAGGCTTTGTAGGGTGGACGGCTACATGAACGATCATAGCCCACCAGCATCCCTGAGACTGTTGAAACTGCCACATTACCCACTAACCGCAGTACCATTCAGCTTACAATATCTGGATCCCATCTCAATTTACAACATGTGCAACTAGGCTTTGAATCAATGGATCAAAGTACAGAAAAACTCACTGGTTTCCCTAGTTGTGTACAGAAGTACAGTACTGAGTTGACCTGCCTTGCTGACTCAGAAAACGCCAGTCAACCTATGTTTATATAAAACATCCTAACGTCTTGCCAGACTACTGACAAACTTTGGCAAAAAAAAAAAAAAAAAAAAAAAAAGACAAGAAATTCATTTAGTGGTTAAAATGAGTAAATCATATTAATAAAATAATTTCAATTTTTTTTAATTTTTTTTTTTTAAATCAAATGAAGTAGCAAGATTTACCCCAAAATACAAAGAATATGACTCTTCTAGATGACATAATAAACAAGAAAAAGAAACAATGCAAGACAGGATCTGATTTCATCCGCTGGAAATGATTGGTTTGTTAGCGTTACACACAGAATGGGGTCAGAATTAATGAGTTTGCTAAAGCAATGTCTAAACTGTTATCTAGCCATTGGCCAACATTATTTTTATCAGCTGAAAAAAAAAAATATATATATATAAAAAAACTTTTCCTGGAGAATAGTATGCACTGATCTTTAAATAGAGCAAGTGAGTGAAGTGATGCAAAGGCCAATTTGCATTTGTCCTCTGCATTGAACCCATCCCAAGTTAGTGCAAACATATTAGGAGCAGTGAGTAGTGAACACACACACTGCAAACCATGGACACACACACCCAGAGCAGTGGGCAGCCATTTGCATTTGATTAGAGGTATTGAGAATCGAACCCACAACCTTCAGATCCGACTCTCTACCCATTAGGCCGCAACTGTAACTAGAGTGTAACTAGAGTAAATTATTTTTGAATTTAAGTTGACTTTAAAAATCACAGAGTGTAAAACGCCACCATTATGCTGTTTATAAAGGCAACTGAGTTATATTGAAAACATAGCTGATACACAATTCTGAACTGTGCCTTCAAAAAATGAAAATTCTTTCATCATATATTCACCCTCATGTTGTTCCAAACATGTTTGAACACAGATATTTGGAAGAATGTCAGTTTCAGTTCCGACTGACTTGCACTGTATGGACAAAAAAAAAAAAAAAAAATACAATGGAAGTCAAAGGGAACCAACACATTCTTAAAGGGATAGTTCACCCAAAAATGCCAATTCTGTCATCTTTTACTCACCCTCAAGTTGTTTCAAACCTGTAAGAATTTATATTTTTCTGCTGAACACAAAAGAAGATATTTTGAAAAATGTCTGTAACCAAACAGTTGATGGACCCCATTAATTTCCATAGTATTTATTGACAGAATTTTCATTTTTGGGTGAACTATCCCTTTAAACATCTTCTTTTGAGATCTGAAGAAAAAAGAAAGTCATTCAGGTTTGTAATGACATGAGGGTAAAAAAAAAGACGACATTTTTAATTTTTGGATTATCCCTTTAATATTTGCAATCAAAGTTTTGCTTTATTGGTTAGTCATAAAGCTAAAATAAAATCTCAAGTCTGGCTAAAAAGGAGGCAGCAAATTAAGATCTTTTAACTGCTATTAGTATTTTCCTGAGTACATTCTGTACGATGCTGTAAAACATCTGAAATGGGACAAAAACAATCCTGACTGGCATGGCTATATCAGGCTGTGTGACTCCCAAGCTAAATAACATTACAGTCGCCATCAAAAAGAGTCATGACTTACAGTACAATCAGTTTAAAGTGCAAATCTTTGTACTGAGGGTCTGCAGCTGCAGTGAGTAGTAAATCAAGCCCAGTTGGACCAGTATAACAAAGGATAGATGAGGTTGAACAGCAATGCTAGGACTGCAGCCACAGTGCCCAGGATGAAATATCTCAGGCGTTCGGCGTCACAGTAATCTGAGATGCCATCTCGTCTGCGGTGAGAATGACCTCTCCTGCCCTCCTCTTCTTCTTCCTCCAGCCTCGTCCTGGCTCTTCTTCCACGTAGACCGGGGCGAAACAGGCTCAGAAAAGAGGCCTCTCTCTGCCCCTCCTCATCCTCCTCCAGTTCCTGCCATATCAGAGACGCCTGCGATTGGCGGAAACCTGTGTCAGCTTCTGGGAAAGGGCCTTGCCTCATCATTACACCGTAGAACACCAAATACACTTTCAGAGAGCTCACTGCTCCAGTTTCATATGTCGCTCACACACTCAGGTGGATGAATAAGCAGATTAGCATGCAAGAGTAGATTCCAGAAGTAGAATTTTTAAGTCACAGCTCTTTTAATCAAGGTACACACCCTGTAACTGATGCATCTACTTAATTAAAGGCAAAATGTTTCCCAAGATGCACCCATAAACAATCCGTTCAAACTTTAAGGATGGACTAACTTGGATCATGTGTGCCTCATTATCAATCATATAATGAGCCTGATGTTACCAAATTTGCCTCAAACTTTTGCGACGGTCAGTCATGCGTTCAACTGAGCAGAGAGCAAGATGTGAAGAAACTTCTTGTTAAGGTGTGGTCAAATTTAGTGTTGCGCTGCGAAATTTCACAGGTGAAATCCAGTCATTTCAACAGGAATCTGTGCGTTTGGGAGTTTCGCATGAGGCTGAAGAAGTTCCCCATGCAAATTTGCTGTGCTGACCAACAGAAAGCTGCTTGGTTGAAAGTGACTTGTGTGAGCGGTGCTTCATACATCACTGCACTATTGTCATTGGACCTTTTTAGACAATGAAATTTTGCTGAAATATCACTAATGCGACCGAACGTTTACACAATGCTGAAACCTACGTTTAAATTTCATTGCTGAATATTTTTACTTTTTGAAATGCACAAATTATGAACAAACAAAAAACATCAGAAAGAAGTCATGAGATCCTAACACAATCCGTCAAAATCCACTCATTTGAAGAATCTATGATGGCGCTTTTCCACTGGCACGGCACAGTTTGTTTTTCCACTGTAGTTTGGTACCGCTTCAAAGTGGGTAGGATTATAGACTGATCGTTTTAGTTGTGCCACCTCTACTGCAGTGACATCATTGCAAACGCGACAAACAAACGCACAACAGGATCAATGGAGCTCTTGATTCTTGGCATGTGGATGTTATTCACTGCAAGACAAAGAAGTTTGTTTGTTCGGTTTTGGTGTCTCGTGTCGCAATTCCAATGACGGTAGTGACGATTCTCTCTGACCAATCAGTGATCTGCAGTGTTTACACATCACATTTTAGTATCAGTACGGCTCGCTTGGAACCTCTACTGAGGTGGTACTAAAAAAAGTACCAGGTACTAGGTAGTACAGTGGAAAACACCACAAAAGTGAGCCGTACCGAGCCGTACCATGCAGTGGAAAAGCGCCATTAGTCACGACTCTGAAGATATCACAAGGTGATTGTACTCCAGAACATCTGAGAGAAAATAATCGATCATGAAACTGCTAATTAAATTATAATCATCAGGGGCCATATTCACAAAACATCTTAAGGCTAAAAGTAGCTCCTAACTTGCAAATTTAGGAGAAACTCTTAAAAATAATGGGCGTCAGACCTAATTTTAAGACTCTTTAAGAAATTTTTGCTCTAATAGTATTTCACAAAGCATTTTAGCGGAAAAAAAAACGAGCTCCTAAATCTGTGAAACGTTAGGAGTACTCAAGAGGACTCCTAAATCACCCAAACAAAATCACAAACAATCCTAATGGCTGTTGCTGGCAATCCGCCTCAGCAATCTGCCAAAGCCACTGTACCACTGTACCCACTGGGAATAGTGATAGAGCCTTGGGTGCTGAACCTTTTTTTCAAAAATGAAATACATATTTTGATTTATAGATTTTAATAAACGATAAAATGCCAAATATAAATCTTTAATACATACATATGGTCCGATTACCTGTGGCAGTTGTTTTCACAAGTTCACACTTACAAATCGAATGGATTAAAAAAATATAATGAGCGTATTTGGCGTGCTGTCCAAGGGGATAGAGGGCTCCGAGCTCGGAATTTAGCCCACACCCAGAGTTCTCCCCCGTATCCCCAGGCGAGAGTGAGGAACGGGGTTGCGGAGGGATGCGGAAAAACTGTCGAGATAACTAGGTGAGTCGGCTCTCGGCTGTGTATGTATACCTTCTCTCGAGCTGATTAGATAGACGTGCTTTTCTGGCAAATGGCCGTACTCATCGATTTACGGCGAAAGACTAACCCTTGAAATTGACGCACAAACCAATGATGAACGCGGTTGCCCAGCCCTGTTTGTTTGAACCGCAAGAGGCGTCAAGGCTTACACTACTCCTACATCATCGTCAAGTGTTACTCTTTTGGTGCAAGTCGACTTGCGTACGGCCATCTGCCGGAAGCTAGTTATTTTAGTCGATAAAGTTTTAAATAAGAATATTTTTCTTACACAAACACATCGCTTCACTTCAGAAGGTCTTTATTAACCCCCCCAGAGCCGCGTGGAGTACTTTTATCAGGGATGGATGCACTTTGATTAGTGTTGCACAATGTACCGGTACTAGGAAGGTATCGCGATACCCTGCTATTAAAAACGATACGATATTAACTTTTATTAGTACCGGTACTTTAAGAGTGACAGTAAATAATAAGAGCAGTGTTTCTTAATTTGCATAGCTGTGTGACAGCTGGAGTCAGGACGTGTACATACTAAACAACGGAAGCAGAACAGTAAAATATATACGCAGCACTTGACAAAGAAACGTGCATGCATGAGAAGATAAAGCGCGGGATGTGCTCGCGCTGCCGGGCTCAGACCTGAAGTGCGCGCACAAGCCGTTCAGACAGCATACGATTGCGACTTCAGTTCTCTTTCGCGGACTATTAGGTTTGAATAGTCAAAATGATATGTAAAAATGCATGTCCTGGCGAGTATTCACGTAAACACAGTCGGGTATGTCTTTAGTGAACGTAAAACGTTTGTAAAAAGAAATCGTATATGTTCCAATGTTTTGGATACGTGCAGGTCTTAAAGGGCCATACCGGCAGCGTAATATTCTGTGTGATTAATGTTAATCCAACAACAAAAGAAAATAGACAGTCACCCAATGCTTGACTGAATAAATGTAATGTTTATTAAGAATCAGTCTATACAGTTAATTTATAAAGTAAAGACCTTATTGTTTCAGCTACAGAAGGTCTATAGCTTTCAAAAAAGAAATTAAGCACTGTTTATTTTATTTGTCTCTTATAATATTTGTCATATTGTTTGTAATTTGCTTTTTTGCTTATTTTTAATTACAAATATACAATTAAATTAAATATCTATATTATAATTATAAAATTACATTTAAAAAATATTAGGCTAAATGAACTCGTATCATGAAATAAGATTTTGGTCATCCCAACCTGTTCAAAGTTGTGAAAGGTTTGTAAATCTTAGCATGATTGATAATGATAATGATAATGTGAATGTTGCAAACATCTTGGTAAGGACGTTCACACTGACATGTAATTATTATTATTATTATTTTTAATAAAGAGGAGGGAATGGTCATAAAGCAGGGCAGGATCATACTGTTCATGTGAGTTTTTAGCTTTTTAAAAATAATTTATAAAACAATGATTAAGTTCTGTCATATTTTTCAATTACTTTTACTGTTTTAGTTTTTTTGCCGTGGTATCGATTCAGTATCGGTATCGAGGTATTTTGGTCTGGTATCGTATCGAAGTCAAAATTTTGGTATCGTGACAACACTAACTTTGATGGATTTCCAAAAACAAAAACCCATTCAACTCTGATTGTATTCGTCTGAAAGAAGAATGTCATATACACCTAGGATGGCTTCAGAGTGAGTAAATCATGGGCTAATTTTCATATTTGGGTGAACTATCCCTTTAAGACTTCTCTCTATTCCCTAGTAAAAGTTGGTCAGCAGCTTTGTGAATAGGTTTTAAGAGAAAACTCTTAACTAAATACTTTATGAACTTTTCCATTTAGGAGAACTCTTAGTGGTAAGATAAAATGTTTTGTGAATACGGCCCCCTGATGCTGTCTGGGCATTTTTGAGAGACACCTCATTAAAAAATGAACAATGGAGAAATAACCTTTTTTTAATGTTGAGAATCCACAAGGAACATTACCCAAACTCTTGCAACTTTAATGAACAAGGATATAGCTGCTCTACTAAGATTAAATGTTTTTCCATTGGGCTGCGGTGACATGAGAAGGTGCTGAGCTCACCTGACTGGCAGCACCACCAGTTGCAGCAGAGGATTCAGCGCCAAGAGGCCCCAGCAAGTGAGATGGCCTCTCCACTGGAGAGTTCCTGCGGCGGTAGAACAGCACATAGGCGTAACGTGTCACCACCTGACTCTCTTCCACCGTCGTCACTGTGCTGTCATCAAACAAACGCCAACCTGAAACAGTAAAATACATACAGTGAGATCACATTTCACATCACAGCAAGTGAAATGTTATTGAGCTAGAAGAGCTCACACTTACCAACGTCGCTGCGCTGGCTGTTCTTGTCACTGGGAAGACGAGCGTAGGCCGTGTAGTGTCCTCCGATCATTCCGCCATAATGGTTAATCACTGCGTAGAGGTCATAGATAGGGGGCTGCTGGATGTCACCCTTATGACCAATACAGAACTTACTCAGGTCCAAGTTTCTGATGAGAACAGAAAAATCTTGGTGAAACATCTAATATACTGCCAATCCAAAACTATTCAGCTAAATGACAGACACAGTTCATACCACCCTTAATCTTCACCTAAACTATCAGGATTAATTTCTAACAAATATTAATAAAATTAACATTATGTATTTTAAAATGTTTAATTTGTATAAAAATACCTAACTTGTTTTAACCATTCATAACATATTCCAATTTATTTGTATAGCAATTTTCATAAAAATAAATGTATACATACATACACATACATATATATATATATACATATTAGGGGTGTGCAAAGCAGCCGGTATTTGTATCTGTATTTGTATTTGTTGAGAGGGGAAAAGTATTTGTATTTGTATTTGTATTCGAGTAAAATTCAAAATAGGTGTAAAAATCATTTTTTTTTGCGTTACACTTCTAATTTACGTTATAGTGTAAGTATTCTTTATTTATATAATAACGTTAACGTTACTCTGTCAACAGCCTATTGTCTAAATTACCGAGCTAACAGAGCTACTAGTGTTGTCACGGTACCAAAATTTCAGTATTCGGTACCAATACCAGTGAAAATCCACGGTTCTCGGTAACAATTTCGGTACCAAAGCTTAATTTAGATTAAATTTACATATATTAAAGTGTATATCGCGGTTACAAAGAAGGAAACTGTAGTATTAAAAACACTTTACAATAAGATTCCATTTGTTAGATAACATTAGATAAAATGACCTAACAATAAACAATAGTTAGGCTATACTGTCGCAATTATTCTCCTTGGGGTTCATTTAAAAATACATTTTTAAAATCAAAAGTTAACATTATTTATGTTAACATTATTTAATGCACAATGAATGAAGTGAACAAACATGACCAATCAAGTATTTGTATTAAATAACATTCACAAACATTAATTAATGTTGTAAAAATATTGTTCACTCAATGTGTTGATGTTAGATAACGCATTAAGTAACGTTAATGAATGGTATCTTATTGTAGTGTTAACAAACAGGAGATAAAACATGTTTTATTTGACTTGACTGTACTTTTATTTAATACAAAACTGCATTCATATTTAATTTTAAAAGAGCTTTTTAAACCTGCTAAGAGTTATCCAGCCAAGAATAAGCCTAGAACTGCTTTTCTGACGGACTGATATTAATAACATAATGACGGCTTTTTATTTCATTTCTCATCTCCATAAATATATCTAAAGCTAATGCAAGGGCTAGAAATCAATTAATTCTTGCTGATACTTCCTCGTCATCATGAAGAGCGCAGTTTGCACCGTTTTCTCCTTTCCACAAGCGCTTGCCCTCACGTGGCGTCTGTCGTTGCTATGCAGCGCGCCGCTCGCTTTTAAGGGCGCTTGCCGCGCGCCTACATTTGAAATCTGCACGCGCAAAAAACGCGCTATGTGAACTACCCCTTATGACAACGTGACATTCCAAAATATTTCAGCCACCACATTAGCAGCACCGCCAGTCGCCATGTCTCATGAGGAAACGCAGCTTTTTGATATAAAGTTTTTCTTGTTCCCGAATACAAATATTTTTAAAAGTATTTGTTCAAAATAAGTATTCGTAAAAAACACATTATTTGTGCTTTCCGAATACCGTATTCGGGTTCGGCTCCACCCCTAATACATATATATACATATACATATACACTCACCTAAAGGATTATTAGGAACACCTGTTCAATTTCTCATTAATGCAATTATCTAATCAACCAATCACATGGCAGTTGCTTCAATGCATTTAGGGGTGTGGTCCTGGTCAAAACAATCTCCTGAACTCCAAACTGAATGTCAGAATGGGAAAGAAAGGTGATTTAAGCAATTTTGAGCGTGGCATGGTTGTTGGTGCCAGACAGGCCAGTCTGAGTATTTCACAATCTGCTCAGTTACTGGGATTTTCACGCACAACCATTTCTAGGGTTTACAAAGAATGGTGTGAAAAGGGAAAAACATCCAGTATGCGGCAGTCCTGTGGGCGAAAATGCCTTGTTGATGCTAGAGGTCAGAGGAGAATGGGCCGACTGATTCAAGCTGATAGAGGAGCAACTTTGACTGAAATAACCACTCGTTACAACCGAGGTATGCAGCAAAGCATTTGTGAAGCCACAACACGCACAACCTTGAGGCGGATGGACTACAACAGCAGAAGACCCCACTGAGTACCACTCACCTCCACTACAAATAGGAAAAAGAGGCTACAATTTGCACCAGAATTGGACAGTTGAAGACTGGAAAAATGTTGCCTGGTCTGATGAGTCTCGATTTCTGTTGAGACATTCAGATGGTAGAGTCAGAATTTGGCGTAAACAGAATGAGAACATGGATCCATCATGCCTCGTTACCACTGTGCAGGCTGGTGGTGGTGGTGTAATGGTGTGGGGGATGTTTTCTTGGCACACTTTAGGCCCCTTAGTGCCAATTGGGCATCGTTTAAATGCCACGGCCTACCTGAGCATTGTTTCTGACCATGTCCATCCCTTTATGACCACCATGTACCCATCCTCTGATGGCTACTTCCAGCAGGATAATGCACCATGTCACAAAGCTCGAATCATTTCAAATTGGTTTCTTGAATATGACATTGAGTTCACTGTACTAAAATGGCCCCCACAGTCACCAGATCTCAACCCAATAGAGCATCTTTGGGATTTGGTGGAACGGGAGCTTTGTGCCCTGAATGTGCATCCCACAAATCTCCATCAACTGCAAGATGTTATCCTATCAATATGGGCCAACATTTCTAAAGAATGCTTTCAGCACCTTGTTGACTCAATGCCATGTAGAATTAAGGCAGTTCTGAAGGCGAAAGGGGGTCAAACACAGTATTAGTATGGTGTTCCTAATAATCCTTTAGGTGAGTGTATGTACATATATATATATACACACACACACACACACACACACACACACACACACACACACACACATATATATATATATATATATATATATATATATATATATATATATATATATATATAAACCAACTCAAAAAATTTGAAAAACTATAATAGTATCTCAATCATACTAAAATAACACTGGTTTGGGGTCAGTAAGATTTTTTTTTTTTAACAAAATTAACACTTGTTCAGCAAGGACGCATCAAATTGGTTTAAAAGTGACAGTAAAGGTCACTTATAATGGTACAAAATATTTCTATTTTAAATAAATGTAGGTCTTTTAAATGTTCTATTCATCAAAGAATCTTGAAAAAATATCTGTTTTCAACATTTACAATAATAAGAAATGTTTATTGAGCAGCAAATCAGAATGAATCTGAATGATTTCATGTGACACTGAAGACCCGGAGTAATGGCTGCTGAAAATTCAGCTTTGCCATCATAGACGAACTACATTTTAAATTGGTTATTTTAAATTGTAATATTTCACAATATTACTGTTTTACTATGTTTTTGATCAAATAAATGTAGCCTGGGTGAGCATAAAAGACTTTTCCACAACATTTAAAAAAATCTTACAGACCCAAAACTTTTGAACCCCTGTGCTAGTGAATATCTGTGAGACTTTGAGTGTACCTGACAGGGAAATCGACCATATCATTAATCTTGTCCCTCCATATGAAGCTCCTAAATGAGAAGCGCTTAAGCTGGATGATGAGCACATTGGGAAGGCGCCAAAGCAGCAGTTGTTTAGAGGCCTCCCTGTGTTGCTGACACTTCGGACAGTACCTGAACCACAATAAAAGAAGATTTAAATGGGCAAATAATATTGATGATGCCATTTAAAGTGCCCCTATTATGCTATATTAAAGGTTTCTAATTTTGTTTCTTCAACAATAGGTTTACATGCTACAATGAAAGTATTTTTTGACATTGGATGCATCCCCTCTTTTCTCAGTGTCTGAAACGGTTCAATCATTGATCCAGTCTCTCTAAACCTCTCCTTTCTGAGATCCTGCTCTGACTGGTCAGATCTGTTGTAATTGGTCTACCGTTAACAGCGCGTGATTGAAAACGAAATGGCCATTATATATCTGAATTTTAGCTTTGGTTTCACAGTATCAATTCAAGCCTGAGTCCTCATCCTTTGGAAGTGCATGCAAAGTGGATTTGCTTTCTTAGTGCAGAAAACAGCGTCTTCTCGAAATGATGATAACACAAACCAAATTTTTTCAAGGTCTTGAGGGCAGGTCAAAGATGCTGTTCGCAGGCAGCCAATGAAGACTATAAGCTGGCACTATGCAAATGTGTTACAAACCTATGTAGGTCTGTAACAGAAAGTGAGAGTGGAATTGCTGATGACTCGTTTCGGCAGTTCAGAATCAAATCGAAAAAGCATAATGGGGCACATTAAACACCTTGTTAACTGCACTTCATGCTTCAAGAGTTTGAAATTGACGTGTGTGTCCATACCATGCCTCTTCAGGTGCCAGCACCTCAGGTTTGGTAAAGAGGTTCAGGCACTGCTCTAAGGTGAAGTGTCCAGCCCTGGATGTCTCCGTAGCAGAGCTTGGGTCTTCATCAAACTCCAGCTCTTTAGAGCGCACCAGTACATATTCCTTCAGCCGCTCATTGTTCTTCCACACCAGCTCCAGCGTGCAGTCATCAGGCAGCTCCAGTACCACATCACCTGTAGGTGGCGCCAAGATGATGAAGATATGCTTCTCTAAGTAACACAAGCATTTTAAAAACACATCCATCCAAAAACCTCTGACTGACCTTTGTCCTCAAGTTTTTTGTCCTCCTTTTGGTTTGTTTCCAGAATGGTGATGTAGAATTGAGACGCACTTCCACTTCCAGACTCTGCTGAAGGCTGCTGATACCCAGTCACTATAGCTACCAATGAACATACAATGATGGACTATTCCTCCACAACAAACAAAGACTTCAGCAAAGAGCTTTAGACCAACATACCTTCTGGTTTAATAGCCTTTTCACATGATGTTTCTTTCTCCAACAAAGAATCTTGGGAGCTGGTGGCAAGCTCACAGCATCCCGAGTCACTGGTGCGTGTGGAGAGGGTGTCCCCATCTCCTGCGGAGAGCATAGACACTGTCTCTGTGTGCGGGGCTGTGACAGAATCACCCTGTTCCATGCGGTTTTCTGCTTCTCCTGCAGATGACGGCTCTTCCTCCTGCTGTTGAAACTCTGAGGCACTGCTCGCCGTGGAGGTCAGGTCAACACGGGACAGGCTGGCCTCTGGGGACGTCCTACCGGACTGGAAAGGTGGCTGGAACACATTGACAGAGTACCTGCACATAGAAATGAAGGGTTACACAGTGCTGCTGGTTCCTAGTTTTTATTTTTGTCAGCATACTCCAATCTATTTGCTAAAAGTACTTAATAAAATGCTTTTAATACAATTCATTATTTTAATAAAAATAATAATACAATTAAATCATTTATAAGTAAATGCTATAATAAATACACAAATAAAAAAATCCTATAAAATGTTATCACAAATATAACAAAAATATTATTTTTATAAAATTAAGTATATTAAATATAAAATGGATATAAAAATAATCAGACAAATACATTTATAAAAGTCACCAATAAATTCTACAACTAGACAAATAAAATAAAAATAAAATAAAAATAAAATGCTATAAAATAGACAAATAAGTTCATACATAAATTACATCAATAATTGCTATAATGAATACAAATGCAAAATGCTCACAAAAATATAAAGTATATATTTATATTAAATATAAATGCTATGGAATATACAGACAAATAAATAATTTCTAAATAAATTACATCAATAAACATACAACATAGACATACAATATAATATTCACAAAAAAAATTTTTTTTATAAAAAATACAAATAAATACTAAAATGCTATCATTGCACCTAGAGTACGTTTACACGACAACGATGGAAAAGTTTTTACTTTACATTTTCTCGTGCACAGACGACAATGTTGTCAAAAACTATCCCCGTTCACACGGATCTACAAAAACGATTAAAAACACTGTATTATGCTGCCAGGCCAGTAGGTGGCGATGTTAATTTGTAAAGAAACACTACGTGCCTGTAGACTAAACACATAATATACATGCGCGTAATGTCATCGTTTTCACAAATTTGCATTTTTGTAGTTTACATGCAACAGTGACGCAACCGTTTTCAAATCTAGGCCTCCAGATTGCCAAAATGCATAAAAAGTTGGCTGTTTTAAGTTGAAAATGGTGTCGTGTAAACTTCCCCTTACTTCAATTACCAAAATACACAAATGAGTAAATAATTCTGAATCTAGTGTAATTATACCTAGAGTAGCCTTCCAGAAGCTGTGTGAGGCGGGTGTAGGTCAGCCTAGACTCAGGCACAGTTATTAAAAACGGCAGTCCAATATTCTCCACATTGGGCCGGCACATGGTCTTGTGATTAAGCCAGTGGTTTTTCTGGCAGGCCCTGTAATCAGAGGAAAGAAACTTACCACCAACTAAGCCAATACATAGTCTCTAAATCCTAAACATGATCTCAGAGCCAGTACAACACATGCTTCTAATGAACAGATGGAAACTCACTGATTGCAGTAGCCAACACGGTAACAGCGAGTACAGCGCTTGAGCTTCTCGTCGTCAGAGGCAGGAGGCTTCAGGCAGCCAGCACACTTTGTGATTGGGATGCTAGGAACCTGAGGTCTCTGAAGATCAATACCAAGACACAATCAATACATAAAATCATAGCAAGAGAAAAAGCAACATATACTTTAACAATGCTGACACCAACCCACAAAACCTAAGGGGAAAAAAAGCTGAAAAAAATAAGTGATGGAAATGGTGTACCTGTTGGACTTTCAGCAGCACCACCCTCTCTTTGGCAAGATCTTTAGACAACATCTCAAAGCAGAAGAGCAGGTCACTGGACGAGACTGTGTCTAAAGATTGAGATGGTGAAAAGAGTCTGTGGAATCTACCCTTCACCACCTGAGAGAAAATATAGAGGCTTATAAATGGCGTACAAAACATAGGAATATCACAAGTCACACAAGTCGTAATTAATAGAATTTTATTGTCATTAGATTCTGGCTTCTAACGATTATGAAAACAAGACAATCAAGATAAAACTAATATTGTGGCACATTCTGTTTTAAAATGTTACTGTGGACAAAAATGACAAGCAAGATATTAACAAATTAGTAATGTTTTTTGGAGAAGAAAAATCAGAAAGAAGTTATAAAGTTTTAAATAATCCAATCGGTCAATAATGTCAAGGATTTCCTTGAGCTGTGTGAGCTTTCCTCAAGCATGAATTCAGTGGCATTTTAGTCAAAACTGACTTAAATTAATAAACAAGACAACAAATTATTGACTAAATTAAAAGGATTTTTTTTAATTAAAAAGACAAAAATTATGACTAATAAACAACGTGAAAATTAACCCTGGAATTGACCTGAGGGCTTAGATTAAATCTTTTGATTTTTTAAACTTAAAATAATAATAATAATAATAAATTAACATTGAATTATTGTGTCCTCTTTTGGAGTGTTGATTTAAAAATCTGGTGTTCTCTTATATTTATTTTCACATAACTGAACTAATGTTTAGAAATATAATCGATCAAAAATAATTCGAAATTTGGAAATATTTAAGTAAAAAAAATTAAGTTTTAAAGATTTAAAGTATTAAAGTAAAAATTTGTTGACTGAAATGTTGACTGTTCTGGAGTTTTCATGAGAATGTGGCAGTGCTTAACAACATATTACATCTACTGTAGAAAAAAAAAATCTATAAATGATTGATGTGTCCAATGACTAATCGTGTTAATAAAGATTTCAATTTTGACAAAAATAATTATGATTTTGAATATAATCGAGCAGCCATACACACCAGCATATTTTCCAAATCAACTCTCTAAATATTTTAGAACACAAACAACATGTATCGTAATTGAGTAATTAAATAACAACTGTTTATTTATATTGATCATGTTTAAATTAATATGTGTGACAAGTTTCTGGGGCATTATATAGTAAAACACGTTTGCCTCTAGATAATTTGCCATAAAACATGGATCAAACGAGCAAATTAAGGGTTCAGAACAGAATCATCATACCTCTGCCAGCCTCAGATTCTCTGGTTTGGTCCTCACACTGCGAGATATTGAATCCAGAACTTCAGTCGTGCTCGAGTTCTCTTTACTCACACTGACCAAAACCTACACAAATGGTTGTCAAAGGGCAAACGTTTTATATCAAATATGAATAAAATGAGAATGCCCATCTAAATAAAAATAAACAGATTAAACCCTTCATGCACAGGCTTGCTAAGGAACTTTAGATTTTTATGCTGTTTTTACCTTGACCGGTTTCTTGTGAGGCTCTTTAGCGAAATAGAAAACAGTTAGCACCTTCTGCTTCTGAGGTAGAGGGACAGGCAAGTACAGGAAGGGGTCAAAGGTTATGGAAACCTAAAAAAAGAAGAAGGAAATAACAAATGAGTAAACTCCCACAACCATACTGCTTACCGGACATCATCTGCCAAACATCATCAAAAGTAGTAAACATTTCCTAACACACAAAGAAGGCTAAAGTGGGGAACACTTGACTCAATTTAGACCTGTATCAATATCCTGTTCTGTTTCCCATCCAAAGCATTATGGGGAAAGGGGTTGGTCCCCGTCCATCCTCTCCCTGTTCCACCATGAGAAATCTGGTCAACCTAACCATAGGTCTTGTTTTGCTCTTGATGCATTACCTTAGAACACACTGGGCACACCAGCTTTGACTTGTACTGGCCCTGAAAGAGGTCAACAATGAAAGAATCGTTCCTCATTTTATGCCTCTGCCACGCCTCTTCTGCAACAACCTGCCAAACAATAAACAAGAACAACGTTCAGCAGATTTGTAACCATACTTGAATGCTTACATTTGTCAATTGTAAAACTTTTTCTTGGTATTTGCACACTCTGCTCCAAGTATGCAATCCCTTCCCAAATTCAACTGAAACCATTATAGGTAATATTATTTTGCATGTTTTGAGAGAAAAATCAAGAACTCACCTCATCCTGACGGCCGTCTGAGTCAACGGTCTCTGTATATGGTTTGTCTTGGATGCGGTTCAGGTCCTCATGCAGCCCATCCAGCAAGAAAGCCATAAACTCCTGAGCATCGTGCTGCGCGTAGCCTGTAAACTGACTTGCTTTACTGGCAACTATAGCCTATGAAGAGGAATGAAACAACACCCGGTCATTATGGATTTTTTTAACAATCACATATGGAAAACTACAAGATATGGTATAACAGGACAGTTTTGTTTCTGCATGGATACCTTTAATTTTGAGGGTTGAAATGCATGATGAGTGCCCTTCCACAGCGCTCGAAGTAGAACAGCAAAGCCAATGGCAAGTCGTCCACCCGTGCCCAATGGGTTATTACAGTTAATCTCTGACTCAAACGCACGGTCTGAAAACAATAAACACCACAAAAATACATTGCTGGGTAAGATACATAACCATATGAAAAGAATCATTTCTCATCAATGAAAATGCCACTGACCGTGGAAATAATCCCTGAGCTCCCGTGTGTTGGAAAGGGACTGGATCACACTGTTCATAAAGCAAGTATTTCCCAGATTGACCAGTCCAGTGAAGCCAGGGAGACACACCTTCTTCTCCTCCACTTCTTCAGCTCTCTCACTGCCTGCAGGAGGAGTGTGAGTCATGGGCTGCACCATGCAGGTGGGCTTGGGCTGTGGACAGACGAAAAGACAAGTCATATCTAACAGGCTTGAAACCAGTTTGGGACCATCCACTAGATTATCATATGTGACATGAACATGATGACACATTCCTTATTGTCTGCTATAGTACCGTTGCAACAGTTGGTTCCTGTTTGAGGGACATTTGTTCTTGGACTGAGCGAGGTGCCACGGCATCCAGGCCGGAATCCTCTGAGGCTCGAGGGGGTTTGGCTTTCTCCTCTCCCACACGTGGTTCTTCTTTAGCAGGAAGTGCATGCTGGCTGCTTCCAGGCTGACTCTTCTCAAGTGTGGAAGGGCTGGAGGGCACAGCAACCTTGGCGCCCCCCACTGCACCTTAAACAGACAAAGGAGCTTATGGTTAGCATTTAAAAGTCAGCTTCAATAATTTCTTATCAATATCAATGTTGTTGTACTGCTTTATATTTTTGTGGAAACCATGATGTATTTTTTCAGGATTTATATGAATAGAAATAAAAAACAGCATTTATTTGAAATAAAAATCTTTTGTCTCAAACGGTAGTGTATATATTGTTATAACATAAACGTAACTGAATAATTAAACTTACATTTGTAAAAAGTTAGGCTGTGTATTGGAAACCACCTCATGATGCAATTAATTTTGTGATGCATTACTATATAACAATGTATATAATCGGACTGGCAAAGCCCTAGACAAACGCAATATTGAAGAGGTAGTTAAATTTGAGAGAAGGCTATGTAGAGCAGTGTGGGTCAGGAGCCTGGCGTAAAGACAAGAAGTCAAAAACACATTGGCACATTTGGCTTGACCCAGTCTCGCGCTCGTATCGAGTTACTAGATCTCTCCCTGTAGTCACATTCCCTTTCTTGACTGGTTCCCTCATTTCAGCATGTAAACAAAAACAGTCCAGCTTTTCCACAGTAAAAATAACGTGTGCTCCCTATTACACATATCAGAGCTCTCAGAAAATCGATCTAATAATCTAACAGTGAATTTAGCTGACGTAGTTAATATATTGGAATAAAAACAACACCTAGTCTTTTTCACCGCAACTTCAAAGGAAGCAAGACAATGTTGTTGAAACGAGAGCTGGATACCTGAGGTAACACGTTTATTCAGAGGGTATGAACGATTGTTTTCCATTTCCATGTTCTTGAAAAGGGGCTTGAATTGTCAAATAGTGGTGGATTTTTCTGGACCTCAGCGATTAACTTCTCCGCAATGTCGTTTGCCATTTTAAATGCACGAGCACTTAAATTAGAATGGATTCTGATTGGCTGTCGTTGATTTATTGTTCAACCGTTGGGAAAACAATTGTCTATAAAGTGATCCCAACTATATTGTTTCTCTATACCGTTAAATAGGGCTGGGCGGTATATAAAAATATCGCGATATCCAATTATATCGTCTACCCAAGCCCCGCCCCCAACACGCCCCGCCAGAGACAACACTGCCGACATACACCGTTAACACAAAACATGCTGCGTTTTGCTGCACTTTATCTAATAATAGCCTGGGATTCAGCTAGTGTAATATAATGATTGAAACGTTAAAGGTTTTACTTTAGTTAGTATGAGCTTGAACGCACATAAAACATTAGCTCTACTTTTAATAAGTTAATAATTTCCACAGTTACTATCGCATCTGTGTTTGAAATGAATTTCGTATGGCAACTCGCGAGAAGTGTTGAATACTGAACTGAACAGAACAGAAGCTGATTTAGTGATTATAAGATTTGTGAATGCATGTTGATGTCATAGCTGTGTCTTGCCTATTTTTTTTTTCTCCATAAGGTCAGATGTTTCTCTTTCTTTTTTGGCGTAATCACCTGTTTTAATAATAAGTTTAATTTCCTAATTATAACATGTAGCGCTGTTTTTAAGCTTGTATTCAACATATAATATATTTGTTATTTGTCTAAAATTGGGGATTAAAAATGAATTAGTTCATTCTGCATGAGCAAAAACGTTTTTTCCCCCCTCCTCCTTTCTGGTTTTAGAGTTCCAAGGTCACAAGCCGCTTACGAAATAAAAATTACTGCTTTATTTATTTAGAAACAAAAGTAATTAAGAATGATATTTGTGTAGTTTATTTTTTTTGTTTGTTTATTTTTTAATCTAAAGCAAAGTATAGCGCTTCCAATATGCTGTAAAGGAGCTACCAACATTTTAAACTCAGAATGCGTGCATGACATTCAAAGGAACGCAATTTCTTCATTGCAATATAACGGAATTTTAATTTTAATTAGGCTACAATGGTCATGTTTGTGATTTTTGATTAGGCCTATTTATTATGTGCAACATTTAAATTAATATTCAGTAACAGGTGAAGTTACTTCTACCATTTTTTTCTGATTAACTTTTATTAGACTGCAGACCAAAATAAAATAGACCTAGGCTACTTGATAATATAATTTTTTTTAATTTGGAGATATCTCTGCAATTCTGAATTAACAGTAGTTAAATTTTTTTCGTCTGCAGAACAAAATAAACCGTATATGGGGATATTTGGGGATATTTAATTTAATTAATCAATCAACGATACTATTGATCAGCATTACCAAACGTGGACGTTCCACTAGAAACAAACATTGATGTATTGTTTTAATTTATTACTGTGAAGCTGCTTTGATACAACCAATGTTGTGAAAAGCGCTATATAAATAAACTTGACAAACTTAAATAAACTTGTATAAAAATGAATAGCATATGAATAAAAAAAATGTTTAATGAAATAACAAAAGTAAAAATAGGCTAAATGATGTTTGACAGGGAACGCATCTCAAAGTCGCGGCTACACAGACATATTACCGTTAGAGCAGTCAGCGCCGAACAACAGGCAAATAAAATATTAAGCTCATTAAAGTTACAAAAGTTCAGTGAGTGATTTTCTTTTTCTTTTGTTCTTTGATCAACATTAATGGTGGCAGTGAGTAGAGGCTGTCAATGCACTGATTCAATAGACAGAGGCCTACTGTTTTACTTTCTCAGCCGTTTAAAGGGGTCATATAATGGTACATGCACTTTTACAAGTTGATTGTACTGAAATGTGTGTTGGCAGTGCCTGTACACAACCATCATAAAATGATAAAAATCCATCCAGTGTTTTTTTTTTAATCTTCTTATGTTTCCTCCTGTCTCAAATCAAGCTGTTCGATATTGTGACGTCACAATATCGACGCCCCTCCCACAATGGTTGATTGACAACAGCGTTTCAACACAGACCCGCCCTCGCGCCCTCGTGAGCAAGCTGTCAATCATAGCACGCGCCGACGCGCGTTCATTGTTGATAGCTGGAGTGCTGAGTAGAATGGCGTCTAATGGTTGTGGTGTTCTGTTCTTGGGTGTAATAACGAACACAGCAATCATATTGATGATGTTTCTAAAACCGTACAGCTGAAGACGCAGTGGCTGAGTTTTGTTTTCGAAGGGAATATTCCCCATGATCAACGTCAATGCTGTCATGTTTGCGCAAATCATTTCACCAGACTGCTTTACAAACGAGGGTCAGTATAAAGCTGGATTTGAAGCTGCTTCTGAAAAAAGGATCAGTACCAACTATTCGTGTTCCTGCTGAACCTCCAGAAGAACAAGTGAGTGTAACATTTTATTGACCTTTATATTAATCTTTAATCTTTGCAAATAGCTTGCACGCTTCACGATGAATGTGGCTATTTTTACACTCGGGGTACATTATGGCATGTTTTCTATGTATGACGTTTTCAATATAATTCATAATCCCACGTTTATAATGAACGACGCGTTATTGTGTTACAAACGGTGTACGCACAGAACAGAGGGGCGGGGTAAGCAAAGCTCATTATCATTTAAAGACGTATGCACTGAAACGGCGTGCTGAAAACAGAGCTGTTCTCTTACGAGAGGTTCTCTCGTATTGCGTAAGTAGCTTACGCATCGGGAAAGTCTTCTTTCTTCGAGATCTGAAGCCAAAAAATTATCCTTAATTTTGTATTCATTGTCAACGCAGTGCAGCAGCCGACAGACCTAGGCAGGCTGTATAAGCGTGCTCATTGGCTGCTCGGCTGCAACTGCTTAAGCCTATCGGTGAGCGCTCTGAACGCGGCAACCAATGAGGGCGCTTCGCGCCCTCCACACCCTTCTAACCGTCAGAATGGGCGTGGCCAGCGTGTATATATTCAGCGCTCACAGGCTAAAATTCTGATTTTCTTGTCTTCAGCGACGCTCTTCGCATCGCTGGATCTTGAGAGCCGCCGCCGTTGAAACCAGCGACCAGCAAGCTTAGGACAGCGCCTGAGGAAGCCGGCCGTCTTCGCCGCCTTCAGCCATCCGTGCCTGCTACGCTATCCGGCGACATATCCTTTACATTATTACTGTTTCTGTGTGTACTCTAAAAGAGCACGAGGCGTTTTTGTAAAAACGCCTCGTTTTTGCGGCTCGTGCCGCGCCCCGCTCAGCAACGGAGACCGCCACCTCTCTGCGCTCTCCGCCTGGGCCGCGGGCATGCCGCCACCGCACTCTCCGAGTGCGAAGAGCTTTCAATGTCGACCCTGCGGGCTCGACTTGAAGCTTTCGACCAAGCTGTCGCTCCGCCTGTCCCTGCCGGGCCGCGCAATAAGAAGCGCCGCTCACAGCGACCACCGGAGACTGTTGTGACTGAGGAGCTCGCCGGAACCTCTCCCTCGAGCTCTCTCTCGCCCTCTCCCTCCCGGCCGCTCAACCGCCGGCTCTCGCCCGCGCCGCCGCCGCGTCAGGAGATGAGGCGAATGTGATAGATACCCGTACTCTCCCTCTGTTCGAGCCGTGCAACTTCGCCGCTCACAAGGGATGGCAGAAGCGGACGGTCTCGGAGCGAGTTTCCTCTCCCTCTGTTCGAGCCGCGCAAACTGAGCCGCTCACGAGGGATGGCAGAAGCGGACGGTCTCGGAGCGAGTTTCCTCTCCCTCTGTTCGAGCCGTGCAATACGCCGCTCATGAGGGATGGCAGGAGCGGACGGTCTCGGAGCGAGTTTCCTCTCCCTCTGTTCGAGCCGCGCAAACTGAGCCGCTCACGAGGGATGGCAGGAGCGGACGGTCTCGGAGCGAGTTTCCTCTCCCTCTGTTCGAGCCGCGCAAACTGCGCCGCTCACAAGGGATGGCAGGAGCGGACGGTCTTGGAGCTCTCTTTACGTTACAAGAAAGCTACTCCGTCCTCGCGCGTCACTCACCGGTGAAAGGGGGACAGAGTGTTTTCGTCCCGCCGTGGCCTGGACTATAACCTCCATTTCTCAGTCCCCTCTTAAGTCAGGCGACTGGAATTGTTACCATTGCAGTATACGAGCCTGTTATAAATACACGCTCGCCTGCAAGCAAACGCCGTCACAAGACATGATGACGCTAACCGAGTACTAATGTATTCTCCCCTGTGGCTCAGTGGCGGAATCCTAGACTGTCAAGCTAGAGACCGGGGTTCGATCCCCGCTCTCGCGGCAGTTAAAGTTTATGCTGTTCGCTTCTCCGAGCTCGCGGCCAGTTTTTCTTACATACAGAAAACAAGCCCGCTCTCTCCCTCGTTGGGCCGCGCAGATTGCGCCGTTCAAGGGATGACAAAGCGGACGGTCACGAGCAGCGTTCAGCGTGCGCGCCTCACTCACCGGCGAAAAGAGAAGAGAGTGTGTTAGTCTCGCTACGGCTGGACAACCGCCAATCCTCACACACTTCTCAGTCCCCTCTTAAGTTCAGGCGACTGGAAATATTACTATTGCAGTAAACGAGCCTGTTTTAAACACACGCACGCCTGCAAACAAACGCCGACGCGACACATGAGGTCGCGCTTACTGAAAGCTTATGTGTTTTCCCCTGTGGCTCAGTGGCAGAATCATACGCTTTCATGCGAGAGACCCGCGTTCGAGCCCAGCTCTCGGGGAAAATAAAATTTATGCTGCTTGCTTCTCCGAGCTCGCGGCCAGTCTTTCTTACTTACAGAAAGCGAACCCGCCTCTCGCACCACACCTTCTCAGGGTGCTCGAGTATTTTTGAGCGTCTAAACACGAGAGAAGAAAAGACGGTTAAATCCCGCAGCCCTGCGGCTGGACCACCGTCGAAGCTTAACGCTCTGTCAGTCCCCGTTGCCACGGCTACTGCAGCTGTTTACCCCGCAGTCAACGAGCCGGTATCTACCCGCTCGCCTGCGCGCATCCGCCGTTCTCACGGCAACCCAGAAAAATTTCAAAAGAGCATATGTCTGGTTGCACGGCTGACGCCGTATGTGTTTCTAGTACAGTGAATGTGCCCACGTTCTGTGCTCACCCCTGTACACAAGCACTATACATCCCGTGTCTCTCACAGAGCCCACTCCCATGAAGCAGGCAAAAGCCGCTTTAGTGCCTCACAGAGCATGGGCTTCCGGCGGTATCCGCATCAGAGTGACTCAGAGCTGCGTTTCAGCTCTGAAGCCCTGGTTAGCGGCCGACTGGTACCAGCGGGGAGTGACAATGGGAGCTATCTCACACCGCAAAGTTATCTCGACGGACGCTTCCACCTCAGGCTGGGGCGCTCTGTTCGAGGGCAAACCGGCTTTTGGCCTGTGGTCAGACCGGGAAAAATGCCTCCACATAAACTGTTTGGAGATGATAGCGGTCGAGAACGCGCTCAGGCGCTTCCTCCCATTCATACAGGATCACCATGTGCTAGTCCACTCGGACGACATGTCCGTGGTATCCTATGTGAACCGACAGGGCGGTGTCAGATCCAGGAACCTGTGCAGGCTGACAGAACGCCTCCTCGTGTGGGCTTACCGCTCGCTGCGCTCGCTGAGAGCCGCGCACGTGCCGGGCCACCTGAATGTCGGTCCAGACAGACTGTCCAGGGACAACATTCCCCCGGGAGAATGGTCTCTGCACCCCCAGACAGTCCAGTTTCTCTGGCGCCTATTCGGCAGAGCGGAAATCGACCTCTTTGCGTCGAAAGACAATGCTCAATGCCCGAAGTTTTATTCGAAGAGCGAGGACGCGCTGTCCCAGCCTCCCGCTGTATGCTTTTCCTCCGATCTCCCTGTTGCCACAGGTCATTTCGAGGATCAGAGAAACGCACCACTCAGTGCTGCTTATAGCCCCGCGTTGGGAAAACCAAACTTGGTACCCAGAGCTAGTGAGGCTGTCGCACTCACCCCCATGGCCGATCCCGGTGAGAAAGGATCTCCTCTCCCAAGCCGCTGGATCGATCTGGCATCCCCATCCAGAGCGCTGGTCGCTGCATGCATGGGCGATCAACGGATACCCGTTGACCTGTCAGAAGGGGTCGTGAACACGATCACGCAGTCTAGAGCCCCCTCCACGAGACGGCTCTACGCGTCTAAATGGTCAGTGTTTTCTAAATGGTGCGCTACTCAAAACCTGGATCCGCGCGCATGCGGGGTCCCGCGGGTGCTCTCCTTCCTGCAAGAGCTGTTGGAAAAGGGCAGATCCCCTTTCACGCTCAAAGTATATGTGGCCGCTATTACAGCGTTCGCTGAGACGACGCTCAGCCGGGCAATGGGAAGGAATGAGCTCATTATCCGCTTCCTCAGAGGAGCTAGACGGATGAACCCCCCGCGGCCCCCCTCGGTTCCCTCGTGGGATCTGTCCTTGGTCCTGGCGGCCCTAAAGGCTTTTCCCTTTGAACCACTTGAATCCGCGGATCTAAAGTATCTGTCGCTTAAAACCGTTTTTCTGATAGCTCTGTCTTCAGTCAAACGAGTGGGTGATTGATTGGCACGCGCTATCTGTTAGCCCTGCATGTCTCGAGTTCGGGCCGAATGACTCGAAAGTCATTCTCAGACCGAGACACGGTTACATCCCCAAAGCGATTGGAACTCCGTTTAGGGCACAAGTTATTTCCCTCTCGGCTCTGCCAGCATCCGATAGTGGGGACAGTGATAACCTCCTATGCCCTGTCCGGGTGCTGAGAGTTTACATCACGCGCTCCGCCGCTTTCAGGCGTTCAGAGCAGCTCTTTGTTTCCTTCGGCGGACGCACCAAGGGTCTTGCCGCCTCGAAACAGAGCTTGTCCAGGTGGATAGCGGACGCGATAGCAGCAGCTTATGCCTCCAAACACATGCAGTGCCCTCTGGGCATCAGAGCCCATTCCACTAGAGGCATGGCCTCGTCGTGGGCCTGGTCCAGCGGAATTTCTATCCACGACATTTGTATGGCGGCGGGCTGGGCCTCCCCGTCTACATTCGTGAGGTTTTATAACCTGGAAGTTCCTGCCCTACAGGCAAAAATATTGTCGGTATAAGTGACATGTATGCTCTGCCCAGCTCCCGTGTGCAGACTACGTTCATATGCTGGCGCTATTCTGGTAACTACTCAGGGTGAAGTGTTTGACTCAGACCGGCTGATCCGTTCTGTTTCCTATTTCCCGTTACGCGCTGTTATCGGTGCCGGCCCGCGCTGCTGGCCGCCCGCATTTATTTCTGCCGCACGGGAATTTTTCTCTTCATGTGAGACCGACTATGTCGTTTTCTCCTACCCTTATGAGTGCTTATGTACTATATGGGCTCGCTCCGCCGGCCCTACTGTTTGTACTGCTATGTTTATAGACCGGCCGCGCCGCTCTATTTCATATGCTGCATGAAGTGCATGTACTACGCTAGCCCGTCTCTCCGACCGGCCACATTTCCCAGCAGAGTGTTTTCCCCGGTTCCCCTGGGATTCATGGGCTGGATGCTCGGCGCACACGGCGTTGACAAAGGGTTCCCGATGCGTAAGCTACTTACGCAATACGAGAGAACCTCTCGTAAGAGAACGTACTCGGTTACTAACGTAACCTCGGTTCTCTCTAGAAGAGGGAACGAGTATTGCGTAACCTGCCGTGTCGCGCCACGAGCTTTTGCGCTTCAGACTGCGAAAACCAGAATTTTAGCCTGTGAGCGCTGAATATATACACGCTGGCCACGCCCATTCTGACGGTTAGAAGGGTGTGGAGGGCGCGAAGCGCCCTCATTGGTTGCCGCGTTCAGAGCGCTCACCGATAGGCTTAAGCAGTTGCAGCCGAGCAGCCAATGAGCACGCTTATACAGCCTGCCTAGGTCTGTCGGCTGCTGCACTGCGTTGACAATGAATACAAAATTAAGGATAATTTTTTGGCTTCAGATCTCGAAGAAAGAAGACTTTCCCGATGCGTAAGCTACTTACGCAATACTCGTTCCCTCTTCTAGAGAGAACCGAGGTTACGTTAGTAACCGAGTACGTTTTTGACCAGGTAAAATTAGTGTTTTCTTACAATACTAATGAGAATTTTTAATTAAAGTATATTACAAACTTTTAATTTAGACCCTAAAGAATCATATTAGCTTGCACAAAAATGACATTATATGACCCCTTTAAAGACAAAACCGACTGTGTTTAGAGAGATATTTTGAACTTGAAAAAAAGTGGTTGACCACGGCTTTCCGTGGTTGAAACAAAAATTCTTCTGTTTATTCATGTTTATTTGATGCTATAAATCAACTAGAAGGATAATTGTGTGATATAACTGTGTGTAGGCTATTTGTCCGTGCACTATGTGAGAGGCGGCTCTTTGGCGCAGCACATAAAACAGCACGCATGCAGAAGTGTTCTCTTGCATCTTGCGCTTAAAGAATACTATCAAGAAGAATCGATTTTCTATTCCTAACCCTTCTAACTACTATAAAAAATATTTAATTCATGCTATAAATATGTGTATAACTATAGGGTTATGTGAAATATATTTGTAATTTTTTGACGATTATCGTCTGGAAACAGACTGTTATAATCGATACTGCGATACTTGCGAGACATCGTCTATATACGATAATATCGTCATATCGCCCAGCCCTATCGTTATAGCTGTGGTGTGAACTCTGCTATTCTTTAATATTGAGAACGAATTTTAGAAATATATCTTTATCGTTAACATCCTTGGTGTGAACAGGCCTTTAGTCATGGACACGCTGTTCAGGCAACTATCGCTTTGGAGATGCAAGACATCATGAAATGTAGACAAATTCATGTGTGTTTGTTTGTAAAAGACTGTTCAGAAGCAAAAAGAATCCAGGCAGCAGACCTTGTGTGGCAGGGGCCTCCAGACCCCCCCAGCGCTGACTGTGTCTTTTCTTCAGGGTGATGTCGATTCGGGACGGAGTAAAGGCATAGCTGGACTGATCTGGCTGGATTAGATTCCTGAAACATCAGCAGATGGAACCAATGAAGAAACCCTCAGAAACGCACTCTTGACTATTAGTGGATCGAAGGAGATTAGGATGCCCATCAGACAATCTTACCTGAGTTTAACCTGCCATTTAAAGACAGTGTTTGGTCCGCAATCCGGATGAAGGCGCAAAAAGTTGGGATCACTGTGGACAGTTTCAATAATTAATGGAAACGTAAGAGTTACTCATGAGGAAACTCTTGTGTGCGGATGAATCTCTCACCTGGTCTGGAAGATAAGAGTAAAGTCTTGTTCCCTGAACAGCACCCTGGAGGTCTGCCGGCAAATTTCTTTCAAGTAGACGTTAACAACCATCAAGTCTGTCCCTTTCTCATACGAGTCATTCTTCACAAACTTCAAGTTCACCATTGGCTCCGGACCTTAGCACACATCAGTCATGAGGGAGAAAAAAAGGTTCAAAGGTTTTGAGTCAAGAGGATTGTTTTTTTTATGTTTTTGAAAAATTATGTGTCACAGTATATTACAAATGTTCTTAACTGACCTCCTGTATCCTCCTCATGGCTCCCTCCATGTGGCTCCTCCTTGGACTTGTCTCTCTTCTCCTCTGAGCAGCTCTTCTGAGGAGACTCTGGTCTCTTTGAGGATGTTGAAACAGGCTCTCCAGACCCTGAATCATGAGATGGAAGCATTTTAGGGATCTGGGTATCAGCCTGTGGCTTCTTTTCCTCTGTCTCATCTGATGCTATCTTTTCAGAGCTTGTTTGCACGGGAGAAGAACAACTCTCCTGCTGCGTCACCTTCGGCTCACACACGGAGGAAGCAACCTTGCTATCATCTGCTTCAACCTGTAAAAAAACACAAAAGACAGACCACAGGATGTGAGAGATTCTTTCCACCATTCTGTTTCCTGCTGATTATTTTCATTTTTGAGTGAAGTCTCACCTGAGCACTGCTTTTTGGCCTCCTGTCCACTCCTTTTTCTACCTGCGATGCCTGGCATGCTTGACCTTTGACCTGCATCTGAGCCCTGTTGTCGTTTGCATTGCTAGATGAAGAGGCACCACTGCTTACAGCTGATGTGTGTGTCTTGCCATTAACTGCTTGTTTGGATTTAGACTCCTTTGAGGAGCAGGGAGCTAGAGGGGGCTCCTTTGTGTTTCTAGAGGGTCGTGTGGTGCGCTTTGCGCTGGGCTCATTAATCGGGTCTGCTTTATCGCTTGATTTAATCTCTGCCGCCTTCACGCCTGTGCTCTCAGTGAGCTCCACCTGTTTGCCTTTCATCCCTCGTTTCAACCCTCGGTCGGGTTTACCTCGTTTTTGCTCAGCAGAAGTCACTGGGGGCATTTTTTCAATGGTTTCGCCAGATTTTTCAGATCGCCCTGTGGTTGACTGCTGGTGGTTGCTGCCATTCTCTGTAAGGATGTTCACCGCTTCAGTCTTTTTCTTGCTCTGTTTAATGGGGGAACATGAATAAATAAAGCTTATCTGAGGAATCTCAGACTAGGAAAACATTCATGAATGCTCAAAGCTGCATGTGTGCATGGCCACACAGTTCTGACACTGCTCTTTCAGACCAATTGGAAATCGCCCTCAAAAGGGACGTCTAAATAGACTAATAAAGAAATTGCATTGGATTAGTCAAGTTTAGTTTTAAAAATGTACAGAATTTCTTTGTAAGGAATGGCAGCTGTATATGCCCAACAAAAACCTATGTTAAATTAGTGGGAAGTGTTAAAAAAAAAAAAAAAAGGAGATGGTCAACAAGAGAAAAAGAGTGAGCAGGTGTTCTTACAGCGAAGGTGGGCCAGGTGTTGAGGGGGATCTTCTTGTGCATGACAAGCTGCAGAACATTTGTTTTCTCCTTATAAAGCAATTTACTGCAGGAGGCTTCAATCTCTTCGTGGAGATGACAGCTCCATTCACGGCCATCTGAGAACACACAAACATCACAGTACATACACTACTGGTCAAAAGTTTGGAGTTGGTAGGATGTTTTTGAAAGATTTCTCTTAGGCTTTTCATTTATTTGATCAGAAACACAGTAAAAACAGTGATATTGTGAAATATTATTACAATTTAAAATAACTTTTCTGTTTTAATATATTTTAAAATGTAATTTATTCCTGTGATGTAAAGCGTCATTACTCCAATCTTCAGTGTCACATGATCCTTCAGAAATCATTCTAATATGCTGCTTTGTTGCTCAAGAGACATTTCTTATTATTATCAATGTTAATATAACAGTTGTGCTGCTTACTATTTTTGTGGAAACTTTGTTTTTCAGAATTCTTTAATAAATAGAAAGTTCAAAAGGGCAGCATTTATTTGAAATATAATTTTGTAGCATTACAAATGTAACTTTTGAACAATTTACTGAATAAAAGTATTAATTTCCCTCAATGAAAAATAGAAAAACTTTTTTTTTTTTTGATTTATTTATTTAAAAGGGACAACGCACATTAATCAACATGAGGACGAAGTCCAAAATGTAAATGTGCCAGATTTAGCCATACAGGCTAATTTTCATCTGCAGTCCCTAGCAGGTTGATGGTTAAGAGAAAACAATAAAAACACTACAACAATACAATAAATACATATCAATAAGAAAGCCTTAGATAAAAATAAGTAAGAATAACACTACTATTCGCGATCTGGACAACTGGCAGGTTAATCAAAAAACAAAAAAAAAAAGTATCATACACAGTATCATACACAATAGACACAGATCAAAGTGTATAGACACACATTTGAATACATCAACAACATATATGCACACACAGAGACACCACTATAACGATAAATGCAAACATATTATTCTGTATTATGGCAGCATATTTGATTTGACAATAACCAATGTTTTATGGATTTGGAGAATGATTTAATAGATGTGTTGTTCCTTAGTTCTGTGGGTATAGTATTCCATGTATGAGCTGCTCGAAAAGAGAAAGCTGACTGTCCAAAACTACTTTTTCTACATGGTATTTTACAATCCCCTCTTGTAGACGCTCTAGTAGATGCGTTTAGATTTTGTTGAATGAATTTATTGAGCGGAGGGGGGGCCATACCATGAAAAATTTTATATACAAGATATCAGAAAACTTAATCATGTTTTCCCAATTTAACAGATCATATTTAATTAAAATTTTACAATGGTGATATGAATTTAACTTTTTATCCAACGTTTTCAAGGCTCGTTTATAAAGTATTTCAACTGGTCGTAATGTGATTCGACCTGTCTGTGTCCAACTGGTAAGACAGTAATTCATATGTGATAAAATCATAGCATTAATGTATAACATTGAGGCCTGTGTAGTTAAATTATTCCTAATGTGTCTGAAATTTGCCAAATTAAATTTGATTCTATTTATGACCTTTTTCACCTGTGTTTTAAATGAAAGACGTGAATCTATTATTATTCCCAAATATTTGAGCTCTTGGACCACTGGAAGTCTTTTCCCTGCTACTTTGACATCTGGGTCTAGATCTCTGTTTGCAGATTTCGAAAAAAAACATACACACTGTTTTATCAGTATTAAGGTGAAGACACGAATTTGCTAACCAATTGGAGATATTGATCAATGCAGCTGATAGCTCTTTTGCAGCTTGCCTCTTGTTTGCAGCATGTAGATATATGACAGTGTCATCAGCATACATCTGGCAGATGACAGTAGGTGGACAGACCTCAGGTAGATCATTGATGTATAAACTGAATAACAGGGGACCCAAAATGGAACCTTGGGGTACTCCCAAATTAATGTCAGTTATTTGGGAGATGTTATTATCCACACGAACACATTGTTTTCTGTCTGTAACATATGATTTTATCCATTTAATAACATCTGATGAAAAAATTAATTTTGATAACTTATTAATTAGAACGTCATGATTAACCAAATCAAAAGCTTTTTTTAAATCAAGAAAAACAGCTCCGACCACCCCACCCTTCTCCAGTTTAGCCTTTATATTTTCCAACAGAAAGACATTAGCCGTTTCCGTAGAATGATATTTTCTAAATCCAAATTGCATTGGATGTAATGGGAAGGAACCTGCATTTAAATGCATTGTAATCTGTTCCGATATAAATTTTTCTGCAATTTTGGAGACTGCTGGAAGAATGCTTATCGGTCGATAGTTGCTGATGACACTATGATCACCGGATTTAAATACTGGTGTTATTATTGCAGTTTTCCAAGAACTGGGAAACACTCCTTCATTAATTGACCAATTTATAATTTTCGTAATAGATGGAATGAGTGCCTTTTGAAAAATAGTATACATTACACTCATAACAAAAAAGACAAACATGGACCAAATACGATGGCCACAAGCACACATGCTGTCCTTACCTGGCAGGCGGATGTGGCAGGCGGAATCGGAAAAAGCAGAATCGATATCTTCTACTCTCAGCACCCCAGCATCTCCACAGTTCAGCCTCACAATCACCTCATACGCATTCTGCTTCCAGTCAAGAAACAAATCTACACAGAAAAATGTACATTAATGTAAGGCAGGATCCATTACAAACACATTACTTAATATCACTGAAGAAAACCCGGACTGTAATTAAAAGTATTATTCCATTAGCAGAGGGAAAACACAAGAACCTTAATGTACAGAGAAAACAATGAGCTGCTACAAATTAAAAACAAAAATCAAACCTGATTTCATGATAACGCTGCACAATCTGATAGCCTGTCATAGCAGAAAGCCCAACTCCCTTTCGATTTCAAACTGCACTGTTATTGAGTTTAGCATAGGTGCATGTGAGCCAGCAGGTCAGAGAGAGCAGGAAAGTGCTAGAAAGAGAGCGTGTTTATCGCTAAGGATCAGGCTTCAGGATCAAGTGACAGCTAGTCCCGTCCCTTTACTCTCTCTCACTGTGACACACAGATCTAAAAAGGTCATGAAGACGCCGCAACGCCCCACAGCCGGGTTTCTATTCCATGTGATGTCATCTCCACTCTGCCAGTATCCCATGAGCCTCCCTTACATGTAAGGAACCATCAGTCCATAGACTTCTCCCGTTGTTTGTGTAGGGATGGTGCTCTGAAATATGACATTTCGACAAGAGAAAGACAATGGCGCACCCATATCGAATGCATGTAGAGGCCAATGAGGGAGGAGTGAAGTCTTCTCATGCATGTGCCGGGCAGAGTCACTCCACTGACCTTGACAAAGCACTTCTTTACTGAAGCAGAGACTCACAGGCTTGGATTACAACACTTCAGCACTCAGCTCAGCACAGCACTGCAGAGGCAAAACACTCAGCAGACAGGGCACAGGCTGGCACACTGAGACAAAAAAAAAAGCTAATGTACGTTTATCAAACCTGTAGTCACGTGTCTCAATAACCAATGGTAATCGTAAACTGAACAATTTACCAGTAGATGTCAGTGTCAATGTTTTGATTTTGTATTGTGAAGTACATACGGGTGAACCGGTTATTCAAAAAGAAAAATGTAGGGCAGGGAATTTTTTTAATCCTCAGAACTGGACTTTTTAACTTGCAATTTCAAGTTTATATCTCACAATTCTGAGGAAAAAAAGTCTCTGAGAGAATAGTCAGAATTGTGAGATAAAAAGACAAAATTCAATTCAATTTTTTTTTTATTCTGTGGCAGAAAGAAGCTTCCATAAATGTGCAGCTTAATAATTAGCGCAAAACAATGATGAAAACCATGACTAATAGGCTAAGTCACAATTTAAACAGTATTCATTTTTGAGCCAGCAAAAGTAGAAATAAAAGTAGAAATAAAACTTTCAAAAGTAGAAATAAAATTAGGTCTGGATTACAGCTATCTGAAAGTTAAACAAAAACAATCTGTAACAGTAATAAAGCAATAACAATATATCTCTTGCCTGGTCAACTGAAGTATATTCAACAAAGTCTAAAGCTGCCGCCATATACTTTAAGATTAAGGTTCTCCATGAATGCCAAGGACATGATAACTTTGAAAAGCCATCACTAACTAAACAAATTATTACTTATGGACTTACATAAACAGAGAAAATAAGGCTCATTTAACAGCTGTCAGCAATGTGAAATTATACATATCTGTAAAAACATCTGAGATCACAGCATTCAAAATCCCCTTATTGTTGTAGTTTAACTTTCATTATCACTTTGTTTTGTTCAAAGATAATTACCAAAAGATGATTATCAGAAATGTCAGCCTAAATGAAACTGGATTCACAACATACATACCAACTAAAACATGCATCTAATGCCACACAACAACCAATTCAATAGGCTGGCTATAGAAATAGTGACATAGCTAAATCAATAGGGACTACCATAGCAGAACAATTACGTAAGTTCAGTAAGTTTCACAGAGTTAATGTCTTTTAACTTCCCGTTCCCGGTTCCCTGTTTACCACACTACGCAACATATTGGAATCTTCCCAGCTCTGCAAATGAAAACAGGACAAGGACTAGGCTATACCTTTAATGACTTTAACCTCTAGCTATGGGCCAGACTGCATTTTATAACAGTCAAAAGGACACTGCACCACAGACACTTTCTTTCGGTTCATGTTACATTAGATACCACTGCAGTAAAACAATTATCCCACACTATATTTTTGCCCAAGCATATGATTCAAATAACTGTCTAGGTCCCAACCAATGGCTTAAGTTCCAAGATTAACGCCTGGCAGAACACCACCAAGCGAAAGGACAAATGAAAAAGATAAAATGAATTGACGAATTTCATAAAGAAATTCAGACCTAATTTGAGTGTTTACAAACCATGTCCTCTCCTCACCTTTCTTAGTCTCTGTGCTGTTGGCTGAGGCTGCCCGCTTGGCCTCCTTGCTCTCCTGGTTGACTCTGTCCTTCTGCTTCTTCTTGCTGGTGCTGACCGCTTCGTCAGGTCCTCTCTGACCTCGCCTCCGGCCCGATTCACTGGGTCCTGTACTGCTGCTGGCCATCTTCAGCCACTTGCCGCTAATGGGTCGGCCGTCTCTTACCTCGCTCCCGCTGCCGGAGCTGCTTCCACAGGGATCTGGATCTGAGCTGGGCCGTTTCCTGCCCGGTCCAGCTATCTTGGCGGTGTTTCAAGTGAGAGCACTCCCAGAAGAGAATCAGAGGGAGACTGCAAACAAAAACAACAGCCATGCATGTAAGGGTTAGGTGGTAGGTGTGGGAATCACCAGGGGCCCAACAATACGACATTATCACGATATGATGCAATTAGGACTTGAAACATTTTACAAAATGCTGAGTATTCCAATTAAATATATTTTGCGATTTAATGCCTTTTTTCAACTGCAAACGTCCCAAAAGAAAAACTCTGTCTACATAAGTTTCATCTAATTTTCTCTTTTCCTATTTGTTGAAATGTTAAACAAAGTGTATTTTGAAGTAAAAAAAAAAAAAAAATAATCCATTAAAGTTACGGTAAAAAACTGGCAGCTGTGGTTGCCAGAAATCTACCGTAAAAAAATACGGTAACAACATTTTAGGTTTTACAGACTTGACTTACATTTACAGTAAAAAAACGTATTTCATTATCTGATATAATGTTAATTTACCGATCTATTTAAGTACTTATATCTAGCCTATTTTGTACAATTGTAATACACTGACAACCACCAATCACAGTGGTGATGAGAGTCAAATGATGAATCAAAGCTCATCACAAACAGCTTTTTCACAAGAAAGTTAATATTAATATATAAAAGTTGCAGTGTCATTCACACAAATACTAAACACCATCATAGTAACATTTTAAAATGGAATAATCATTAATTTAACAACATTAAATGTAACATAAAACCCAGATGTACATAACTGATTAGAAAAAAATAAGAAAAACAGACATTTCAACAAAAATATGTCTATTATACAATATTATATTAATTATACAATGACGTCCTTTTTCACTTCCAAAAACTGACTATTAACGGTATTTTACTGTAAAATTACATTAAATGTACGGTTAGATCTATCACAGTTATTCACTGTATAGCCTATCTATAGTATGGAAACTTTCTGTTAACCAATTAACAGTTTTTCACTGTAGCATTTTACGGTCTTTTACAGTTAAAAGCACGATTTTTTTTTTACAGTGTGAGAATATTGTATTGTCACTTATGTTTATTGATTCGAATTGGATTGCCAATATAAAAAAGGAAAAAGTACCTCTTATTTTAATGTCAAATGTTCAAATAAACCTTTTGGATTAGTAAACACTGATTAGTGAATGTTTATTGGAAACCTTCAAACGTCAAGCCACCAACACCGGTTAATGTCAGTGTCCTCACACTTCGATGCCATTATCCCAATATATGGTGAATTTGGCGAAAGAAGATATCTTTGACTTCAGTTATTTTTATATTTCCTTTTGTTTTCCATTTTAGTTGTCATACGAGAAAACTATATCCATGGAAACTCAAGCAGCTTAAACCCCCATAATGATCGCTAATGCCGCGGTTGCTAACCCGACTAGCTTAGCCTGTTCGAGTATATTCCACACTCAAGTTCTGTTTAACTCAAAACATTTCACCAACAAACTGTCACTTAACGTTAACCTTGTTCTAATGCTGCTAAATATCATTTGTATGAAGTGTGATATATCTTAACTGTGTTGTTTGGTTGTTGGAGATGCCGGTTAGCCGTATTGTGTGGAGAGCGAGCTAAATGTCCGTTTAGGAACCGAGGCACGAGGCCTCTCGCGCTGCGCCGACTGCCCAGCTAATAACGCGCTTAGCTTCTACTGAACATGAACACTTCACCCGCAAGGTCGGGTGGTGCGGTATTGTCAAAAGTGTGCATACCAGCAAGAGAAATGAGGGCAGTTTACGATATTTTGATATGACAGCAGTTGTTTATAGTTGAAATCTTACTTTGTTTCGTTGCTGTTCTGAAATGACGAGTCGCAACGGCTTGTCCTTTCTTTCGTCCGCTGAGCCGCAGCGACTCTAGCTTAATTCAGCACCAGGCTTCGAACACGGCTGCGGGCCGCCGATCTCCCCTGAGCCGCATCAGCTCGCCTCTACAACTCAATGCTTCTTTATTTCCAAAATAATCCTAACCAGGACCCATTTTGTGGCGTTAAAACTGAAATCAGGCTGATGTAAATACAAACAAAGACGCAAACCGTTGCCCGTCCTTCACTTTATGAGCCGACCGCAGCTCTGTAACTCACACTTTGTCAGAGAACAAAAACAAACCGGGTAGCGACGGCGATCACGGCAACATGCTCCACACACAACACAAACATACACACACACGGGCCACTTCCGGGCGGCCTGGTCCCTGTGCGCTCACAACCATGCGCAGATGAAAACTATTGTTTTGAACAGAATAAATTCTGTTCTTTTGAATGTACCATTTTAAAAAAAATCAAAAATGCCTCACGGTTTCCTCAAAACCATAAAGCAGCACAACTTATTAGAATGATTTCTGAAGGATCATGTGACACCTCACTTCACACTGTGGCTGCTAATAAGTAATTTTTAATTATTAATAATTAATAATAGTTGTTTTTTCCCTATTTTTTTAATAATAATAATAAATGCAGCCATGATGAGCATAAGATACTTTAAAACAAAAGAAAACATAAAAAAACTCTTATAAATGTATAATGAACTATGTTACATAAATGGTAAAAAAAATTGTATTTTCATATAATTTCTCTCATTTTAAGTATTAAGTAGCCTATCTATTTAGTGCTATTTTATAAAAACAGCACTTGCATTTAATACGTCTGTGATTTGCAAACATGGTTATTTTGTCAACACTAAGATTTTCAGACTGATCAATTTAAACCACCCTGTAGAATTGTTTCACTCTTTGAAGTGAATGCTAGATATTCATAATACATATTTGACACATTATTTTTGTATTGGATGGTGTTCACACGTTTTTGTTTTGTTCCTCGTTTATTAGGGTTACATGTAGAGAACATACAAGAAATCAGATAGGGATATTATTGCTTTTCATTTTTATTAAGTGTTATTGTTTTTTTTATTCTCATAGGGAACAAACATGATGTAAATCAATGTACATCATACACAACCAATGATATGGACAACGTAACTCATTTGACTTCATTTAACAATGTCTTTGTAAGTCCATTGTTACAGTAGTTTCTCTTAGATATTCAGCCTATTATAGAAACTGTTTTCTCAGAAGACAACAAATGTAAAGTGTTTCTCAGAAAATGAGTGTTAATAAAATTCCAAGCAATACCTATTTTAAAAGAAAAAGGGCAAACAATAAATCTATACACTACAACGTCCGTGCCACAATTCAGTGTCTTTTACATTCAAGCAAACTCAGTAACTTCATCATACTGTATACAGTATTTTACAAGCAAATTTCTAAAAAAATAAGTAGAATACTGCTCTGCCTTACAAAAGACATGTGAATATCTGCATTTCATTTAACTCCATAATGAAAATAGGTTAATATAGTGTATTTTGACAGAAGCCCTTCATTAAAACAACATTTGTAGCAGACATCGTGTCTGGTGGCAGTTTGTCATTGTCTTATAGGTTTGCTGGCAAACAGCTTTTGCTGTAGCAACCTGGGAAAAAAAAAATCAAAGGCAGATCCTTTCAGAAAGCAGTGAAAGTTTCAGAGACAGCAGCAGTCCAGCTGATGGGCTTCCTTCCTGTGACGGATTATTGACAGGTGTTGTAGATCTGAATCTGTTTATTGATAGCATTCAGGATTGCCTTCATTTTATCTTCTAGGCCATCCAGCTGTCTGGCTTTGCCTTCCAATACCTTCTGGTTTTCCTCATAGTCCTTTTCAAGCTCTATGGATACAAAACAACCACACAACCAGGTTAAATTTACAAGGAAATAAAACTAATTAAAACAAGAGAACAATATTACTTGTCACCACAAGAGGGCAGATATATATAGGTTGTAGATTTCCATTGTGTCTATCAAAGTTTCACCCAATTGTCATCTGAGATATTCCGATTTCCCTCTATCCTCCATTTGTCTTTGACATATAATGTATTAAGGCACTGTTTTGGAGAATATATATATATATATATATATATATATATATATATATATATATATATATATATATATATATATATATATATATATATATAACTGAACTGTAAGAATAGTCCTCCTCCAGTTCTCTGTGCGTCTCCCACACACTTACCCGCCAGCCTCTGCATTTTATCCTGGGCATCCTTTAGCAGCGCCTTCGCTTCATCTCTCAGGCGCTCTGCTTTCTGCTTAGCGTCCTGCATTGTCTTCGCCTTACTGTCCATCAGGCCCTGAACAGTACGGTACTTATCGGACAGCTCGCCGTCCAGGATCTAAAACAGACGATAAAGTCAATAAATTCTGGTAAACAAAACACTCTATGACAAATAGAAGACTGCCACACACTTCTTTAGCTTCATTGGCCTTGTCCCGGGCCATGGTAGCAGTCTCCTCTGCTCGCGCTGCATCCAGGCTGTTGTTGGCACGTTTGGTCTTTAAGGCCTCAATTTGGCGTCCCAGATCTCCCAGCCTGTCCATAGCATCATTAAGATCTTTCTCACGAGCTGTGGTCTCCGATTGGATCTTTAGAAAGAATGCAAGAACACATATTGTCAAAACCGATCAATTTAGAATTAGAAATTCAAGTTAACCCAATCATTGTTTTACCTGTGCCAGCTGGTTCTGAGTTAAGCCAATGTCATTTCTAGCTTTTTGAATGGCCTTCTCTGCAGCGGCCTGGGCCCTGTTGGCATCGTTCAAGGCCTTTTTCACACTCTCAGCTGTGCTCTTCACTTCCTCTGCCTTATTCCTATAGTGAAAGATATGGATTGCATTCACATTTAAAAGACAAAAACAAATAAACAATACAACCATATGTGCAGATAGTCACCTGGCTTTCTTGGCATCCAGCAGCAGCTGTTCTGCTTTGCGGACGTCATTCTGGGTCTGCTCAAGAATGGCGTCCACATTGGACAGACTCTTGACGCGGTCTTTAATCTCGTCTGCGAGGTTTTGAATCTGCTCGGGGGAAGCAGGGATAGAGAGCTCCAGCACCCGATTGGCCACCGCCTCAATGCTGTCCGGATCTGCCCCCTCCTCTGTAAATATTCAACATGACATATAGACAGTGACCAAAGAGTTAACATTAAAGGCTTTTCAGACAACTCTGGGATAGTACTGAACCTGGGGTTGAGCTCAAAACAATTCAAAGATTTATCAGTTAAGGTTCTATGAGAAAAAAAAAAAAAAAATGTAAGAAAGAGAAAATATACGAAAATGTTTGGAACATTTAGTACAAGTATTAAGCAAACTAGAGTAATCTTCCCTGTCTTAATAGTTTATTTTTTAGTTTTATTCTCTTATTATAATATAATAAAATAAAATATAAGTAATAAGTAAATATTAGTAAGTAAAATTCAGCAGTCTCTATAGATAATTTGTAAACGTGAGTATAAGATGAGTATAAGATTTAAAAAATAATTCAAAAGTATACTATTAAGTGCAAAGCAGAATAAGATGCAGAGAATAATCTGCCATGTATTTTATGTTATTATTTTTGGTCATTTTTTTCTTATTTATATTATATTATATTATATTATATTATATTATATTATATTATATTTAAAAACTCACGCATGAGGAATTCCCGAATTTGTTTGATGAGGTCCCTCAGGTCGTTGTTAGAATTATCCATCTTGCTCTTGGTATCACTAGCTTTTTCCAAAGCTGCCTGGGCTCTGTCCTTAGCTTCCTGAGCCTTGGTCTTAGCATCTGCCACCTTAATAAGACCATCAAGACAACATAAGATGCAGAATAAAGACTGAACACGTTCTGGAGAATGTTAATAAAAGGAATTGTCAGCGCTGAAAACGCTTTAATCATGCTAGTCATTGATCAGTGTCTGTACCTGCTTAAAAAGCTCTTCCACCACTCCCATAGCTTTATCCAACTCTCTTTCTGCGTGCTTGGATCTATCCAGGGCATTGTTGGCCACTGCAACAGCTCCATTGCAATTCAGGCCTCCACAGTGGCGTTTGCCCTCATCATCACGACAGCCAGCTCCACCACAAGGGCTGTCCACACATGGAGCATCACCTGGTGCTCCACATACCTACAACAATAACAAATCAAGAGCTCTAATTTAAACCAATATAAAAATAAATGATCAAATATTATTATTCATAAAAAAAATTATACAATATTGTATACATAAAAATGATTTTATATATTATAAATATATATCTTGCAAAATAATATTTTTTAAATATAAACATACTATACAAATATTTAAATTAACAATCCAGATGTATGTATGTACTGTTATAACTTTAAATTTGAGGTGCCCATCTCAAAGAGCTGCTTACCTTTTCATTGATTTTCTTTATGTCCAGATTCTGAGCTTTTGCATTTAAGTCTGTGAGTGTACGTTTGTTGGCGGCGTTTTTGCGGTTAAAATCGTCTCTCTTTTGGGCGATCAGTCGCTCTGTTTTCTTGCGGGTGTCTGCCGATTGGCTCACTGTGCAGGGAACGTCAGTGGTAGACCTGTTGGCACGATGCTCTGCGTCACGTGACTTGTTGTACGAAGCCCGGATGCTGTCATATGCACCTGAGGAAGGATACCATATATATATATATTAAGAAAAAAATAATTCTCCAATAACGAAGATCAGTCATTGGATTATTCCCTGGGAATTAATAATAAATAAATGCCACTTGGTTTGATATTTCATTATACAATGCAAAGATGTTCAAACATTTGTATGTGTGGCCTAAAATAACACTTTTTGGGGCCACTGTAAGTGCATTTTAGGTACAGTAAGACATCATTAGTGACTTACCCATGAAGTTGGAGTTCTTGAGGATGTCAAGCTGACGGTTAAGCTGATCTGAGTTCAGCTGTAGCTCTTTCGCTTCTCTTTCCAGGGTACTTAATGCATTACTGGCCTCATAGTTACTGTCCTGCACAGCGGTCAGGTCTCCCTCCAGCTGGTTCAGTGTGTCCGTGGTCTCACCAATCTGAGCTCTGGGAGAGGAAAGCAGAAAGAGAGCTGATGAACGGACCAAACTGATCACCATCAAGGGTGTAAACTTTAATTATATTTATGTGAAAGTATGGGTAGCATGTCAAGTCATAGTACTAATTTATAAGTATTTAACAAAAAGAAAACACTTAAATAGTTTCCAAAATGAATTATAAACTTCTAATTTCTTAGCTATTGCTATCAACTGATAGAATCAAAAGACATTTGATAATTATTAAATAATCTAATTTAATCTAATTAATTTCAAACACAATCTAATGTAACTTATTAATTAAAACATAAAGTAAAATTTACTATACTGGGCAATCTTAGTAAGAACAAGTATGCATTTTTAAGGATTTTTAAAAGAAAAATGCATACTAAGAAATTATTTTAAGTGTACAGAATACATTTATGCTATGATGACCAGTAAAATGTTTACTTTGAAGGTTAAATTTTCTCTATTGATTTCAATAGCACTCATAAATAATACTAGTAATATATCCTCTTACTAATAACTGAGTATAGTAATGAAGTAATTTCCCCCTGCCCGCCAACACCCTCAACTAATCTTTCAGGCAATACAACAGAATTTAGGGTCTGCAAATGTGGTGTATCTCCCTCTAACCAAGCAGTACCTGAGATCCTCTATCATGCCCATCAGAGTGGTCACAGCTTCTGCGGTGGCGTTGCGGGCATTAACAATGTCCCGCACCTGCGCCAGCATGTCCTCCAACTCTTTAAATTTTCTCTCGAAGGCTCGAGTTAAGCCGGTAGTGTGGAGCTCCTTGGCTCGATCTGTGAGAGCTTTGGTTCTGGTTGCCAGATCCTGAACGATGCGGTCCCAGTCCCCAAAGCACTGGTGGCAAGGCTTGCAATCAGGGAAGGTGCCAGAGAAGCCACGGGCACATTGATCACAGCGAACGCCTGACACTCCCTGCTGGCACACGCAATGACCGGTCACACGGTTGCACTGAGATGACTCGATGCCACGGGGGTCACAGTCACATGCTGTGGGGGGAGAAGTAACCAAATCAATCGGATTTTGGGAATAATGATTACTTGTGAATCAAAAACTAGATTCTAGAGTTGATGATGAAATGTGTTACAATGTGTTAGCATAGAGTTGATATGGATACAGACTGAATATATAAAATGCTCTGAAAGATCATAGTACCTCGGCATAGTACTCTTGGGTCACCCCAGTGGTTCTCCTGGCAGTCTTTACAGGTCTTTCCTCCAAAGCCAACACGGCACTGGCACTGGCCTGTGAACTATATGAATTTGGGTTCAAAAAAAGGACTAGCTACATTTAAGACTACTCAGGAGTCTAGCAACTTGGAATGGTACCATATCGGTAATCAGAGATTTTTTTATTTATCATTATGGATATACAATTGTTTATACTCAACTATTACTTAAAGTTAACCTTTAATACCATTAATAATTTACTAACACTGTTAAATGTGATCTTTAGCAAATTTTGAAAATGAATATTCAAGCTAATCAGGTCGAACTACTTGGCAAACTGTGTCATGTAATTAATATTCATGAGCCAAGTTTCTCATTCAGTTTCCTATGATAAAATATTATGAATAAATAAATATACAGTACACTACTGTTTAAAAGTTTGTGATTGGTAAGACTTAATATTTTTTGAAAGAAGTCTCTTATGCTCACCAAGGCTGCATTTATTTGTTCAAAAATACAGTAAAACAGCAATATTGTGAAATATTATTACAATTTAAAATGACTGTTTTCTATGTTTATATATTTAAAATGTTATTTACACCCGTGATGGCAAAACTGAAAACTTCAGCAAAACTTCAGCATTATTACTCCAGTCTTCAGAAATCATTCTAATATGCCCAAACTTTTGAACGGTACTGTATAGAAGCCCATTTGCCCTGAGTGTGTGCAGTTTGTGAGTCGAGGGTACCTCATTACAGGCAGATGTGAAGGCATTGTTGGGGTCACAGCCACAGGACTCACAGCCCTGTCCACTTGCCAGGTTCCAGTAGTTGGGAGCGCAGTGATCACAGGTTTGTCCAATAACATGAGGCAGACACTGACACTGTCCTGTGGCACGCTGGCACACACAGTCATCTCGAGACAGACACTGACTGCGCTCCGTGCCCAAGAAGTTGCAAGTGCACTCTGGGTAAATTAAAGTGTTAATATGTTTATTATTGTACTATAATATAGAAAAGTAATTTGAGGCCCAAGTAAACTCACTCCGGCAGTTGCGGCGGGAAGCATCTCCATAGTATCCGCTCTTGCACACGCTGCAGTCCGCTCCTTCAGTGTTGTACAGGCACTTGAGACACTGGCCAGTGCGTTTGTCACATGCCTCAGGATCCGATAGATCGATGTTGTTACTGCAACGACAAGGTTGGCACTGCCCACCGGGCTTAGAGGGGTCACCGTAATAACCAGGAGCACATTCTTCACAACGTGGACCTGGTTGATGGAGAAAGTACAGTTTAGTTGCATCAAGATAGAATTTTTAAATGTTGCATAAAGCATCGGTAAAAAAAGATGAAAAGAAAAACAACTTTAATACACATGAAGGACATTTTTAATGCTGAACTGAATTAAAGATGCATATTTTCTTCAGAATAGCTCAAAAATTGCTCTACAATCTGTCACAAACTAAAACCACAACAGGAAAATCCACAGTCTTCTTGGGATAAAGCACTTTCAGTTTCATGATGTTTTTTTCCATAACCTGTACAATATATATAATAGGATTTCTAAGAAAAACTTATTACATAATTAATGAAAGCAATATTAGGTACACATTTCTAAAGGAAAAGGTGTTAAACCGTGTAGGAAAGAACCAAATGGTTTTTGGTGGCTTAGTGTTAAAATAACTGTAATTCGGGGGATTGTATTAAATTAAGGAAATTATTAATGAAATAAATATTTAAGGGATGGAAGTGCTCTCATACAAAATCATCATGTAAAGCTCTGCTAAGAATACAGTCTAAGAACACATATTACATAAATCAAGTTATGAAAAATGACTCTCCAGAAGATTTTACATTTTAATCTTAATGTCAAATAATATACTCAGTCTGAATACCAGTGTAATAATCTCCTGAAGAGTGATGAGGAACAAAGCATCAGAGTGAAAATTTAAAAGTAAAAGTAAAAGATCTGAAACACTTTGAAGCTCAGTTAGATTAACTGTCATATTAATTCTGTCTGAACAGTATTCATTCACTCTGTTGCTGTTCAAATTTCTTGCAACCAAATGCTACGTAGAGACACACACGCCTGCTTCTCTGACTCAAAAGCTGACAAAGGAACAGTGAACAGAGCAGAATTTATATAAGAGAAGTATTTAGCACAAAAACAAAGAGGATCTCAACTGAATTTTTGTAAAAAGATTTAAACAAATAGTATAATATTATTTTGTATTGCTACAAAAAAGTTCTCACAAAAAATGAAGACTGCACTTTTTTAACCGGTGCCTGTAATTGAACCATCCATTCAAACTGATTCACTGAACTAGATTTCCCAATGCTTAATATGAGAGAGAGAAGATTTTAGGTTAGTGTTTAATTGTTTATTTTTACTATTTATTTTGATCGACTGTAAAGCTAAGCACTGAAAAAGCTTAGTTTAAAAAAAATTACAATCTACATTTAGGCCCTGTTTACACCTGGTATTAAGATGCGTTTTAATCGACTGGATCACAAGTAGACGAGGCAGACACATCCTTGTTTACATCTGGTGTTTTAATCCGTCTCTTTTGTCCACTTTCAACAACTTCTGCCCTGATTTCTTTTTTTCAGATCTTTTTTATCTACTGGACGAAATAAGCTTGCGCAATTAACATATGAACGTGACCAGGGACGAAGGAAAAACACACGGAGAGCAGCAGCTTTCAGCAGCTTTTTCCTGTCTGGCTAGTGCTCTTCCCATAATGTTTGTGCGTTAGGTCAGTAGGCAGAGAGTAGGCGGTCATTTGTGGCTGTTCAAACTTATTTGTCCACATGAGCGTCTAAATGACAAAAGCAATCCGGTCTAATGCATTTTGGACTACCTCTGTCTGGTCGAAAGTGGACAAGCTCAAAATGTTTTACACCTGTATTTAGCTTCGTCCACTTTTGATTCGATCGACTAAAACACATCTTAATATCAGGTGTAAATAGGGCCTTATTTACTCCCCAGCACTGCTAAACTGGGTTGAGAGGGTTCTGCAAATGAACATGCAGGTGTGAAGTGCGTGAGCCATGCGCTAGGGAGGGACGGGATGGAGGTCGGGCAGCAGAGGTGGGGTGGGTCTCCATGGTTACTCACGCTTGAGGACTGCCCCTGCAGAGCGCTTTACAATCCCTGTGTCCAGTTGAGGGGGGACAGGAGATAACACACATGATCACTGCACGTCTGATTAGACTGACAGTGGCCTCTGATTATGACATTTTCTGCATCCTGTCCAGATGCAGATGGACTCAGGGTGTTAAATGGCAAAATAAAGCCCCATTCAAGCACTTATTAATTTGGGAAGTCATACAAGAACTGCATTTTCTTGTTGCATGAATGCAAGAAATGCAACGGCACATGACCCAGACCTCATCTTTATTAATTTTATTCCATCCATCTCTGGGAAGAGAAAAATACAATTCTGGGGTTAAAATACCTGTGTAACCCTGGTTACAGTTGCAGACCACCTGTTGGTTGCGGTTGTCTTGATAACATGAGGCGGCAAAGTGGCGTCCGCTGTTGGGGCCCTCAGGACAGGGGCAGGGGCGACACTGATTTCCTAGACCAAGGGCCGGGTTTCCATAGTAACCATTAGCACACCTGTGACAGGAGGTATCTATTACATTAGCATGAGCAGAGAAACATCAAAGAAAAATCAACGCTTTCACTGTGTGCCTGCAGGCTTTAAAAAATCCTGCTGTTCTCAAATATTTTAAGTGTCCTCTAATGTTAGTGATTATCAAATCAACCATACAGCTTAAAACGTCAAAAACGCCTGCTTTATTACTTGTACCTTTCGCATTGGTCCCCTGCTGTATTGCTTCTGCAGTTGAGACAAGCTCCAGTCCTCTGGTGGCACTCGTCAGCATGGCCGTTACACTGGCAAGACCTGCAGTTCGGGAAGCCCCAGTGTCCAGCCTGACAACCATCACAGCGCTGACCAAACGCACCAGGCCGGCATGGACACTGTCCTGTGTACTGGTCACAGAAACGGCTCTGAGAGCCCTCCAAACTACATTCACACACTAAAGACAAAGAGAAAAATGAATGAATGAATGAAGCAAGTAAGGAATAAAAGAACAAACAAACAATCAAAAAGCAAAAAAAAAAAGCAAAAGCAAAGATAAAACAAACAGCAACAAAAAAAAACAAAGAATAAAATTGAAAAGAGAAAAAACAAACAAACAAAAACAAATAAAAAGAGTGAAACAAATAAACACAAAACAAACAGCAACAAATGCAAAAGAAAAACAAAAAACACAAACAAAAAGAAAGAAAGAAATAAAAACAACAAATTAAAAAAACATCTACAATTAAATATTAACATTAAACAAAAAAATGAAAGAAACAAATATAAATAAAACAAAACAAACAGCAACAACAAATGCAAAAGAAAAAAACACAAACAAAAAGAAAGAAACAAACCAAAACAACAAATCAAAACAAAAAACAAACATCTACAATAAAAACAAAACAAAAAAAAACAAAAAAACGAAACAAATAAAGGAACAAAAACAAAATAAGAAAACTACAATAACAACAAAAAACAGCTAAAGAAAAACAAATACAAATGTAAAAGAAGGAAAGAAAAAACAAAGAAAACAAAACAAAAATGCAAAATTTTATTGATGTACACTACCGTTGAAACATTTTAGATTAGTAAGATTTATTCATGTTTTTAAAAGAAGTCTCTTCTGCTAACCAATGCTGCTTTTATTTGATCCAAAATACAGCAAAAACAGTAATACTGTGAATTATTATTTTTTTTTTTTTTTTTTTTTTTCACAACTAAGAAATGTTTCTTGAGCAGAAAATCAGCATGTTAGAATGATTTCTGAAGGATCATGTGACACTGAAGACTGGAGTAATGATGCTGAAAATTCAGCTTTACATCACAGGAATAAATTGCATTTTAAAATATATTCAAATAGAACAGTTATTTTAAACTGTAAAAATATTTCACAATATTACTGTTTTTGCTGTATTTTGGATTATATAAATGCAGCCTTGGTGACCAGAAGAGACTTCTTTTAAAATAAAGAACAAATCTAAAACTTTTGAATGGAAGTGTACCATATGTCTCTTACGTTTGCACCCGGAAGGGCCAAATCCATAAGCCCCTGCTGCACATTTATCACAGCGCCGGCCTGATATGTTGGGCCTGCAGCGGCACTGACCCCCACGGACATCACACTCTGAGCTAAGCGAACCCTGAGGATCACACTCACAAGCTGCGGGAGGAAAGTACTCGTCTTAATAATAACAAGTACAAACAAACCCCAATATTCACATCGCAACCCCTAAATTCATTGTTGACACTCACGCAGTGCGCCGTTGTTAATGAGGGCAGACATGCTGGTGATGAGTTTAGCACACACTTCACTCATCTGTGGGCGGGACACACTCTTGGCAGTCTCGTGGCAGCGGTAACGCTCATAGCTCTGCTTCCGTGCAACGGAGGCAGGGTCTCCCGCGGTAAACATCTCTAGAGAAGAGTAACGAGGGAGAAGGGCAATCTAGGGAGGTGAGGGGAAGAATGGAACCAATCAAAATGAGACAGAACATGAAGAAGACTTGATAAAAGTTGAATAAAATCACAGATTTATGCTTACAGAGTCAACAAGTACAAAGGCATTAGTGGAGGTAAGGATGCTGTTCCTGTCAGCGTATCGGATGAACTCCACACGCAGTTTGTAACTCACTCCTCCCTCCAAACACACTGGCTGAGGCAGAACCACAAACCTGCAGCAATACAACAGAAATATTATAAGTAAAAATGACTTTCTGAGAAGATTTTGGTATACAGAAGTGAAGGAAAACATAAGCCTACTTGAATTTTTTTTTTTTTTTTTATATGTTCTCACCCTCATGTCACTCCATACCTGTATGACTATTTCTTCTTTGGAACAAAAAGGAAGATTTTTTTAAAAATGTCTCAATGGTCCTATGTTGTTTTGAAACCCATTGACTTTCATTGTATGGACAAAAACAGTTGAAACACTTCAAAATATCATCTTTTGTGTTCCACAGAAGAACGAAACAACAACATGAGGGTGAGTAAATAATGAAAGAAGATCCTTTTTAGGTGAATCTTCCCTTTAAACATTCATACGTGTGTTTCACAGACCTGGCACTAGAGGGGAGCGATAAGGTTAACAGATCATCTGCAGGGATGGTGTTTCCACATGGACTGCTGGTAGGAATGGGGCCTGGTCTAATCACCATTACACGGACCTCCTCCCAGTCCCGTGGCATCTTTAAAAACAGAAACGCATATGAGTATACCTATAACACACTTCTTCTCTGAGTATGCCAATGAAGCCAATGGGGGGACATGTATTGTCTAAGTGTACAGTTTACCTGAAGCTCATAGCGAATGAGGATGTCATATTCCATAGAATATGGAATGTTGTTAATGGCGAACTCCAGCGTACCACCTTCAGGAGCCCGTGCAAACCCGGTGCCTGTCCACAAGACGGGACGGCCCGGCTGGTACTCCCTCTCCTCAAACGCAGAGCCCTATAAAATATAAACTGTTTAATGTAATCTTTAGAAATTCTCAAAATTAACATTTATTTCTACTGTACAATGTAATGTTGTGATGTCACTTGCATTTTAAACAATTGGTTTTAGTTTAGTGTTTTACGTTTATTTTATTTAGACAAAATTGTGTGGAATTATTATTTATTTATAAAATGTTTATATTTTTATCATATTTAATAATTTTTATTTTAATATTTATTCATATTATGTAAGTACTGAAATCGGCCAGAAATTTTATTTAAGTACATCATCCCCAAGAAATATTTGATCATAATATCTTTAGAATATATCTATATTACTTTCTTTTTGCCACTTGGCATGCACCTGTTATGTTTAATTAAAAATAATTGGTCCGTTGCTTGAGTATCACGTTGCTTATTATGACTGTCCCTTGCGTGACCTCCCGTGTCCCGTTTTTTGACAAGCTGATAAACCACTGACTGATACAACAGCAACAGCAGCAGTGCTGACCACGACACTTGGGAATGATCACCGACACCTGTCATCATCCAATCACAGCTTTTTTTAATCACTGTTTTGAGACAAATCATTGTTTGATTTGCGAACATCCTCTGCCGTTTGGTCGCTTCCGCTTCAAGCCGGACTCGTCTCGCGCTAACGGTAATTTCCTTTCACTGTCCACGTTTTGATTTCGGCTAATCAATTTTGGCGAATGCAAACAACGTGATTTTTGTTCATGAGTCTAACATCCAGCCACGCAAGAAAACATGTAATCTACCTGAGGGAATAATATGCTCAAAAAACATTTCTGATTATTATTAATGTTTTAAAGCTTTTAGAAAGTACATAGAAAGCTTTTGTAACATTATCTTAACTGTCACTTTTGATTAATGTAATGCATCCTTGCTGAATAAAAGTAGGCAATTACTTTCTTTATTTTTTTTCCCAAAAAATAATCTTACTAACCCCAAACTTTTGAACTGTAAGCCTAGTGTATAATGTTAAAAAAGCTTTCTATTTTAGATAAATGCTGTTATTTTGAACTATGGTTTGTTTGTAATGTGACTTTTTTCATGTATGACATTAAAATTATTTTTAGAATTAAATACATAATAGGTTAAGCAATACAAATGTGTTTATGTCTGATAACCTTTTAAACACAAACTTAACTGCAGACACTGAAATGACATACACTGTGTGATACAGTACAAATATTTTGAGTGTCCCTCATTTTCCTATAAATAACCACGATTGTCCCGCATTTTCCTTTTCTGAAGTTGGCAACCCTAACTGTCACACACACACATGCAGGAATACAAACAAACGCAAGCATGCACACACACTGACATCCACACGCACAGACACACACCCATACACACACACACATACAAATCCACATGCACAGACACACACACAAACACACACACACGCGCACACACATGTACGCACGCATACATACACGCACAGACACACACACACAGACAGACAGACACACACATACACAAACACACACACATACACACACACACAGACAGACATGCACATACTACTACTTTTTTTAGGTATATACATAAACACGCAATACAGCCAAATTGCTCCACGTCATTTCTTTTTGTGGAAAGCCAGTGCAGGCCTGAGCGGCGGTCATATTTTGTACCACCATGCGGTACATCTAGTTTTTCCCAGTTCTGTACTTACTTGACCCAGTTTGGCATTTTCAGCCTCATAAATGTAGTGGTCGAGGGCCATGAAGAAATACCCAGACTCCACCTGGTTACACTGGCGTCCAATCATGTGACTCCGACAGTGACACTGCCCTGTTTCCATTGAGCACCTGAAGACAGTTAATTACACAAAGTACATCATTATTATGTCAATTAAATTGTATGTATTTATTTTGTATTGTATGTATGTATGTATGTATGTATGTATGTATGTATGTATGTATGTATGTATGTATGTATGTATAAAAACTGTCTGAATCCTCATAAACTGAACAATACTGACTGGTTGTCTGTAGCTCCACCCACATCACAGTCACACCCTCTGCAGCCATTGGCATCGTGACTCAGGGCCCAGTGCTCAGGCTGTAGGAGAATAAAAACACCAATATTATATTTAATATTCAGATTGTTGGCTACAGGTACAATACAAAATACTGTGACAGAACCATGGCATGGTATGCTGATGGAACACCGTGATACTTTGATATATACCATGCCGTGCTAACAACTTACCATTTCCAAATACAGTTTTCACTCTAATACTAAATGCATTTATAGCTGGTCTAATTTCAGGACACTGTTCTTCCTTTCATTCCATTTTAAGCTGTATGCAAACCTACACCATCTGCCATAAGGCCCTGGGCTAAATGCAGAAACAGTGTTGAGCAAACATTCTCAGTTCATGTTCCCATCCAGTAGAGAGGATACAAGGTACAAGTAAGCATGCCGTGCTTACTGGTGAATGATAACCCAAATGTTCTCAGAGAGGTGTATGGGGAATCATAAACGGCTAAAAAAGGCAAGCTTGTTTTTCTGCTCTGCTTACCAGACATTGGTTGCAGCTGTGTCCAGTGACCAGGCGTTTACAGAAGCAGTCTCCACTAACAGGGTCACACTGGGAGCTACCGGACACTGTACCCCTGGGGTCACATTTACATGCTAAAGCAGACCAGTGAGAGAAAGACAATGAATGTGAATCAAGAGTAAAATATATCAGAAAAATCTTCATCAAATAGGTGGTGGTTTAAAAGTGCTGAGGCATTTAATTCCTTTCTTAAGGCATTTAAAAGTTTTGAGACAGTAAGATTTAAAAAAAAAATAATAATTATCACTTTTAATTTGAAGCAAGGATGTATTAAATTGATCAAAAGTGGTAGAAGTCATTTATAATGTTACAAAAGATTTCTATCTCTAATAATCAAAGAATCCTGAAGAAAAATGTATTATGGTTTCCACAAAAATAATAAGCAGCACTATGGAAGCTTGTTTCCGCCACAAAATAAAAAAAAAAAAAAAGATAATTGCGACTTTTTATCTCACAATTGCGAGTTTACATCTCGCAATTCTGACTTTATTTCTCAGAATTGCGAGATATAAAGTCAGAATTGCGTGTTTTAAAGTCGCAATTGCGTGTTATAAAGTCAGAATTCTGAGATATAAAGTCAGAATTGCGTGTTATAAAGTCAGAATTCTGACTTTTTTTCTCGCAATTGCGACTTTATATCACGCAATTCTGACTTTATATCTCAGAATTTTGACTTTATATCTCAGAATTCTGACTTTATATCACGCAATTGGGAGATATAAAGTCAGAATTGCATGATATAAAGTCGCAATTGCGTGTTATAAAGTCAGAATTGTGAGATATAAACTATTCTGAGGTAAAAAAAAAAAAAAAGTCCGTCTTTTTTTCCCCCTTAGAATTGGACTTTATATCTCACAATTCTGAGAAAAGATGTCAGAATTGCGAGATATAAACTCGCAATTATGTGTTATAAAGTCAGAATTGCGTGATATAAAGTCAGAATTCTGAGATATAAAGTCAGAATTGCGTGATATAAAGTCGCAATTGCGAGAAAAAAAGTCAGAATTCTGACTTTATAAGACGCAATTGCGACTTTATATCTCGCAATTCTGACTTTATATCTCAGAATTCTGACTTTATTTCACGCAATTCTGACTTTATATCTCGCAATTCTGAGAAATAAAGTCAGAATTGCGAGATGTAAACTCACAATTGTGAGATAAAAAGTCGCAATTATCTTTTATTTTTTTTATTTTGTGGCGGAAACAAGCTTCCATACAGCACAACTGTTTTCAGCATTGATGATAATAAGAAATGTTTCTAAATCAACATATTAGAATGATTTTTAAAGGATCATGTGACACTGAAGACTGGAGTAATGACGCTGAAAATTCAGCTTTTCCATTATAGGAATAAATTACATTTGAAAATATACTCAAATAGAAAACAGTTATTTTAAATTGTAAAAATATTTCACAAAATATAAGTTTTTCCTGTATTTTTGATCAAATAAATGCAGCCTTGGTGAGCATAAGAGACTTCTTTCAGAAACATCTTACAGAGACCAAATTTTGTACAGTAGTGTTGTTATATTGGCTATAGTAAATATTTTTAATATCGGATATTTATTGGATATAACATGAAATATATTTATCAGCTGATTGGTATCGGCTTGTACTTACGTTGGCAGCCACGAGGGTCGCTAGCATTGAGCCCAAAGAAACCAGGCTTGCATTTATCACAGCGCGGACCTTCAACGTTGTCTTTACAACGGCACTGCCCAGCAATCATGCGTGAAGAGGGGTCATCATGCCCATCACAAATGCCACCGTTCAGAGAACCATCTGGGTCACAATCGCAGGCTGCCAGAGAGAATAGACATAAGGAAACCTACACAGTACAATGCATAAACGTATATGTTTAGCATTTATCTCACACCTACCCACGCAAACCCTAGGGTCTCTGATGTCTCTAGCTGGATCCTGATAGTAAAAAGGTTTACAGGTCTCACAGTTGCGGCCCATGGTGTTGTGGAGACAGTTGTCACACACGCCTCCACTGGCGTTCCCAGTAGCCAGATACACCGCCATGTCAAAATGACACTTGTTGGAGTGACCGTTACAGTTGCATTCTGGGCAAAAGAGGAAAGTGTTAACTGTGGAATCAGAAACCTATGCCTGTATGCACTGCATGAGCAATATTGTTATGGTTATTGATAATTACTCTTGCAGGCGTTAGTGTTTCGGCCCTCAGCTGGTCTCCAGGGCAGGTCATTATAGAAGTCATCACACTGTTCACAGTTCAGTCCATTCGTGTTGTGTTTGCACACGCACCTCCCGTGTACCTAGAGATGGAAACGCCAAACTTCACCTCATATTGTAGTAGCATTAACCTCTCTGGCAACTTAATGTTTGTCTCTCATTACAATAAGCCGATAATTTTTTTCATATCATGGTTGATAACTAAATGGTCCATAATTCTATACTACTTTGTCTAAATTACCAATATATAAATTAAACATTAAAAACTAAACCATTTTAAATGCTACAAGTGAATTTAGCCATTACAACATTTTAATGTACAGTATGAAAATGGATACAACACAACCATCGACTAAATTTTCCGATGGACAAAATCAAGTCCCACCCTACATTTTTTCTTGTGTGAGAAGCTGTCTCACTTGGATATACATTATATATACACATATATACATCACAATAGTTAGAAAACACTATTGCAACTTTCGTGTCCTGCTATTTTACGGCAGCAAAGGTAGTCTAAATAAGCGAAATGAGCATGTACATCTAGCTACAGTTTGGTAACTCACCATGCCCTCAATGTCATCCCTGATGCCGTCGATAGGAGCACACTCGGAGGCGTGGCCATAGCAGAAGCAGTTTCCCCTGACAACCAGCTCATACATGGCATAGTAGTATTTCTCTCTGATCTCAGGCCGTGAGTCCAGCAGATTATCACCCAGAGTGTGCAGCTTGGTGAAGTTCAGACGGAGGTTAGTGATCTTCAGCTGGTCTGCAAAATGAAGACATTGGGGTTAGTGGAGGATAGTGGCATATAAAAATCATGGTTTCCACAAACGTATTAAGCAGCACAACTGTTTTCAGCATTAATAATGATAAGAAACATTTATTGAGCAGCAAATGTTTCTAAATCAACATATTACAATGATTTCTGAAGGATCATGTGACTCTGAAGACTGGGGTAATGATGCTGAAAGCTTTGCCATCACAGGAATAAATTACATTTTTAAATGTATTGAAATGGAAATCACTGCAGCCCTGGTGAACACTGATCATAAATCACACCAAATGATCATCAAGCATACAATCACGACCACCCAATTATGAGAACATTCTCCAACCACTGTAAAAAATCCCTAAACCCTGTTAACCAATGACCTCTGACCCCTTCTCCCCTGAGCCAATGGCCTGCTTCTCAGTGGGAGGTCACAGTCAGCTGAGCGTGGAGGCCTTTAGCAGGAGTGTGGTGGATAGGCTGCTGTTACGCTTCAGAGACACTCAATGAAGTGGAACTTGTGTGATTTATAAGGAAAAGAGTTGGAGAGAAAATCGTGGAGTGTGTGAGACGCGCATATCTCAACATCAGAGAATCCAGCTACTGTGCACATGCTGTTTGTTCCAGTCATGCTCTAGATGTTCAGCATAACAGAAAGTGAGAGCCACACAGAGAGTGTGAGATCAATTTATACACACTCACACTGTGCATGACTCACAGCAGTATGGGTATAATACACTGACCAGCTGAACAGGCAAGTTCATCATCAGATAATTCTATACTACTACTTCAACACACTTGTGCTAGGCCAATGAGGTCATCCAATATTATTTGACCATCCAACAAAAAAACTGAAGACATTTCATCTTGTCATGATCCCAGCCTATGTTCCCCTGTCTTGTGCTGAACTCTTATTTTGAAGTTTTTCGGTTTCTATTGTTTCTGTGTTCTCTTCCTGTGTTTAGTTACTGTTAGCTTTGTGTCTTGTTACTTTCTATGTTCATAGATATATGTAGATGCCACATTTGACCGCTCCAGACACATTGGCGTGTGTTATCACTCACAGTGAGAATCAATGATGCCACAACATTGCGCAGCTTCTGGTTGTGAATCCGCCAATATTTAAATTCCAGGAGAAATGGGATAACCTTTAACAGGTGAGAATCTGTTGGGTTTGTATTTTATGTATTAACTCAATATTAAATGTTTTTAGTTTACTATGGAAGTTTTAATGTTTTTGCTTTTACTATGGTAACTTTTTAATGTCGTGCCGTGTCCTTTTTAATGTTGAAATGCAAACTCAGAATATTACACAAACCTGCAATAATTAAATATGTTAATTTTGTATTTTACTTTTTTTATTGCTGAAGTAAGTTTTTTTTGTTATTAAAAACAATCAAGTAAGCCCAGCCCAGGTGAGGAAAAACTAACGTATTACTTTCCATATAAAGTAACTACCGTAAGTAATGCAATTAGTTACTTTTTCAGAGAGTAACGTAATATTGTAATGTTATTTTTAAAAAGTAACTTTATCCCCAATACTGGTAATATATAATAATAAACAGAATGTAACACATACATTTATTTTTATATACATTTTATCTAAATATACAGAAATTAGAACATTTGAAAATGTATATAAATTAGATACCAATTACATAATTTTAATATATTAGGACAAAATAACACCTACAATAAATGCTATTTTACATATCAGAGGAAATAAGTCTTTAAAAAGATCTGGCTGTTACCAGTGTAAAGTTAAGAGACATATTGCACTTCTCTGTTATAAGAAGGAGTAGCTTGTTCATGTTGTTCCTGGGGAATGACAGTGAAAGTACAGGAACAACAGCCTGAGGGGAAGAAATCAGCTGCTTTTTCCATTTTACATTTCCTCCATCTGCCATTTAATAAAGAGGTAGCATGGACAGCAGAACTGACCTGTGCCATGGACAACAGAGCAAAACCATTTCAGTGCAAAAAAACTGCGTCCAGTTGGAGGATAGGATTGTTAAGGTTCACTTACTCTGAATGTTAGGGCTGTAAGGGTCTTCGATCCGAATAGCAGGGTCAAGAACACGGTAAATCACCTGAGAGAAGAGTGCAGTTCAGCAAAGAAATTACAAACAAATGAAATGATGCAAAGTATTCCAAATGAATAACTCTCACCTCTCCTTCTGTCGACGGCTCGATGTCAGAATATCTGGATTCGCAGATAACATCATCAACCTTACGAAGAGGACCCTGGGAAATTCCCGGGAAGTTGGACTCACAGTCGGAGGCGAAGTAACGGTACACCTGCCAGGTTCGGCCAAAATCTGCAGATCGCTCAATCAACATGGCTGCTGGACGGAAAGTCTGTGTACAAAAACAATTGACAGTATGAGGTCAGTTTTGGAGTGTTTCAAGGGTGAAGGTTATTTCTTAAACAAAAAAAACAATCTTACCTTAAATGTCATGATGAGATGAGTAAAGTGAAACTCTGCCTCCAGGTCCAGCTGAAGGTAAACGCCAGACTTCCCTGAGAAGAGAAAAGAGTTCATGTTCACATTAATGATCCAAGGCGTCAACAATGACTATTTCAACAATTACACAAAAGTTCCCTCTACTGTAATAAGATGTTGTGTAAAGAACAAAATGAAAACAAATACTCCTTCATTACTATTTTATCCTTATCAAATATAACCACTTTTGACCCTGAGGAAAATATTCTGTCTTAAAACACTTTTTTCACACTTATTAGTTTTTTAAATTTGTCTACTAAGCAGTTTACATAGGCTAAATAATCGAATAAATAATCTAATAATATTAAAATCAATTAATCTATTATTTAAATAAAATGGCCAAATTTCTAAATGATACTTTTATTGCTATCATTATATGTATACTAAATAAAATGAAATGCTTTTTGCATTATTTACCTAAATTGCAGATTGATTGGAAATGATGCACAATAAGCATATTTTGATAAATTTACCTTGTGTCAATGTGACCCATATAACAAAATATAAAGGTTACTGACAGAAATGTGTAAGTTTTAATATAACTCAAAGACCATAGGATATAAAAATGTCCATATTAGTGTCGCTGAGGAAGATTTTGCTCTATATGTTGGTTCAACATTTGAATCACTTTAATGACTACAAACAGATCCTGATTCCTATTTGACTTCTAAAACATTCTGTAATAAAAAAAAATCTCTTTGTTTTTATTTAAACTTATCTTTGCTAGCAGACTGCCGGTGTTATTAATACAGAGTACATCTGAAATTGTTTCAACAACACCGGTGCTGCAGTGCAAGAGTTCTCACATTTTCCTTCCTCAAACACTTTATCTGGAAATGTAATAAGGCTCTGACTCAGAATAACAATGAACAACAATATGCACGTTACACAGTGTCCTAGTGACTGAGCAGAGCTAGAAATAGATGAGATGGTTTAACAATCTACTTTTTTTCTGTTCAGTTCCTACTTCGACAGTTCATTATTCATCTGGAGTGACAGGCGGTCTGTATTCTGCAGAGCT